>NC_091344.1:17148590-17463590 GCF_038502225.1 Cherax quadricarinatus
GAGGGCAATGTGTGGTGTGAATATAATGCAGAGAATTCGTAGTTTGGAAGTTAGGAGGAGGTGCGGGATTACCAAAACTGTTGTCCAGAGGGCTGAGGAAGGGTTGTTGAGGTGGTTCGGACATGTAGAGAGAATGGAGCGAAACAGAATGGCTTCAAGAGTGTATCAGTCTGTAGTGGAAGGAAGGCGGGGTAGGGGTCGGCCTAGGAAAGGTTGGAGGGAGGGGGTAAAGGAGGTTTTGTGTGCGAGGGGCTTGGACTTCCAGCAGGCGTGCGTGAGCGTGTTTGATAGGAGTGAATGGAGACAAATGGTTTTTAATACTTGACGTGCTGTTGGAGTGTGAGCAAAGTAACATTTATGAAGGGGTTCAGGGAAACCGGCAGGCCGGACTTGAGTCCTGGAGATGGGAAGTACAGTGCCTGCACTCTGAAGGAGGAGTGTTAATGTTGCAGTTTAAAAACTGTAGTGTAAAGCACCCTTCTGGCAAGACAGTGATGGAGTGAATGATGGTGAAAGTTTTTCTTTTTCGGGCCACCCTGCCTTGGTGGGAATCGGCCAGTGTGATAATAAAAAAATAATGTATATATATATATGTCGTGCCGAATAGGCAGAATTTGCGATCTTGGCTTAAGTAGCAACGTTCATCTTGCCAAATAGGACAAGTGAAAATTTGTGTATGCAATAATTTCACCAAAATCATTCTGAACCTAACGAAAAAAATATATCTCACTGTGTTTGTTTAGTATTAAATTACTGTAAACAAATCTAAAATATATTTAGTTGGGTTAGGCTAAAATAAATTGCTCTTATTATAATAAGGTTAGGTAAGTTTTCTAAGATTCTTTTGGTGCAAAATTAAAATTTTTTATATTAACATTAATGAAAAAAATATATCTTTAAACGTATAAGAGAAAATTTTAGAAAGGACTTAATTTTAAATGAGTTCTTGCTAATTGACCAGTTTTACATATTCGGCACGACATATATATATATATATATATATACATATTTATGTTAATATATATATATATATATATATATATGTATATATATATATATATATATATATATACATATATATATATATATATATATATATATATATATATATATATATATATATATATATATATATATATATATATATATATATATATGTCGTGCCGAATAGGCAGAACTTGCGATCTTGGCTTAAATAGCAACGCTCATCTTGCCATATAGGACAAGTGAAAATTTGTGTATGTAATAATTTCGCCAAAACCATTCTGAACCTAACGAAAAAAATATATTTCACTGTGTTTGTTTAGTATTAAATTATTGTAAACAAATCTAAAATATATTTAGTTGGGTTAGGCTAAAATAAATTGAGCTTGTTATAATAAGGTTAGGTAAGTTTTCTAATTTCCTTTTGGTGCAAAATTATAAATTTTTACATCAACATTAATGAAAAAAATATATCTTTAAACGTATAAGAGAAAATTTTAAATGAGTTCTTGCTAATTGACCAGGGGCCAGCATTAGCTGATAAAAGTAATAAATAAACTGTGGAGAATGCAAGCTGCTCATTTAACATGGGACCAGCTTGGACGATGGAGGATGGTGTTTAACCATCCCTCGGTGGAACCTCGCATTTTTTTGCATGTGTGTGAGAGCCAGTCTGGACATTAGCTGGTGTACCTTTTGTTGAAGTTCAAGAGACTGCGAACGGATTAAGGAAGAGTCTTGGTCTCAGTAGTTGTGACAGAGACTGCACTGAAACCTGTGTTGTATAATACTGAGACTGGATGTAAATGACAGTCATAAAGACAAACTGCTGTTTAGAGTTGAGAACATTTATTAAAGGAATAAATGTCTTTTAATAAATGTCCTGCACAGTATACTAGTGCCTTTTTCTGCTAAGTCGGAAGGGTCTGCTAGAGGTGTGAAGCCAAGGTTACAATGTGAGTACAGTGTGATATTTATTGTGTTTATGAGGTCCAGAACTAACAGTGAGCTGGTATATACCAACTTTTGAAGAGAGAAAGGGGAACATTGTGTTACCTGGAAGACCCTTTTGATCATTTGCATAATCTGTGGATGCTACCTAGTGGCTTTTATTCTTCCCCTAGTACTGTATACGATGGCATAGTACACGCTAAGGAATATTTACTCATGGTACCATAGATGTATAATGTTATATTATCCCACCACTGCCACCGTAAAATACGTTATGAATGGTGAGTAAATTGGAATAAACATTTGATATAAATCCTTAATAAGGGTTACTGCCACCATAAACCATGTCAAGATTAGTTAGTTAATGCATAATAAATAATATTTATAATACAAAAGTCACCATTCTCCTGCCTATCTGGATGATGTAGTGGTGTGCTCTACAACCCTTCACAACCATCTACAACACTTACCAGAAACCTTTTAAGTTGCAACACCCCCTCCCACCCCCTCACCCCCAAAAAAAGTAGTCTGTCCGCTACAGCCATTAAATTCCTGGGATTTTTGATCAACCCGGATAGCACAAGGATAGACTCGAAAAAAAGTACAGCCATAATAGAAATGCTGACGCTATTGTGAAATGGTTATAATTATAACCATAATTTTTAAAAGGGTTGACTGGTAAGCCAGCGGAAGGCCTCGGTCAAATGTCCAAAAACTCCAGTGGCGGGTCATCATATGACTAAAGACCCGCGTCAGGAAACACTTGTTCTGTTCCCTGACAAACCTTACCTAACAGAGATTTCTGGATGGGATAGGCTGTTTCTTTAGGCATATTAAGAGAAACTTGCTTCATCTATTGCTTCTCTTACCAATCTAATGAGGCAAAAGTAAAATTAAATATTTTTTACTGACAAACATCAGCTGATAAACGATATAAATAAGGTTGAATGAGAGTGACTCAGCACTAAGACAGGGTTCACATGAGGCTTACAACACTGCTAGAGGGTTCACATGAGGCTTACAACACTGCTAGAGGGTTCAACTGAGGCTTACAACACTGCTAGAGGGTTCACATGAGGCTTGGCTAGAGGGTTCACCTGAGGCTTGTAACACTGCTAGAGGGTTCACCTGAGGCTTGTAACACTGCTAGAGGGTTCACCTGAGGCTTGTAACACTCCTAAAGGGTTCACCTGAGGCTTACAACACTGCTAGAGGGTTCACCTGAGGCTTGTAACACTGCTAGAGGGTTCACCTGAGGCTTGTAACACTGCTAGAGGGTTCACCTGAGGCTTACAACACTGCTAGAGGGTTCACCTGAGGCTTGTAACACTGCTAGAGGGTTCACCTGAGGCTTACAACACTGCTAGAGGGTTCACCTGAGGCTTACAACACTGCTAGAGGGTTCACCTGAGGCTTACAACACTGCTAGAGGGTTCACCTGAGGCTTGTAACACTGCTAGAGGGTTCACCTGAGGCTTGTAACACTGCTAGAGGGTTCACCTGAGGCTTGTAACACTGCTAGAGGGTTCACCTGAGGCTTGTAACACTGCTAGAGGGTTCACCTGAGGCTTGTAACACTGCTAGAGGGTTCACCTGAGGCTTACAACACTGCTAGAGGGTTCACCTGAGGCTTGTAACACTGCTAGAGGGTTCACCTGAGGCTTGTAACACTGCTAGAGGGTTCACCTGAGGCTTGTAACACTGCTAGAGGGTTCACCTGAGGCTTGTAACACTGCTAGAGGGTTCACCTGAGGCTTGTAACACTGCTAGAGGGTTCACCTGAGGCTTACAACACTGCTAGAGGGTTCACCTGAGGCTTACAACACTGCTAGAGGGTTCACCTGAGGCTTGTAACACTGCTAGAGGGTTCACCTGAGGCTTGTAACACTGCTAGAGGGTTCACCTGAGGCTTGTAACACTGCTAGAGGGTTCACCTGAGGCTTACAACACTGCTAGAGGGTTCACATGAGGCTTACAACACTGCTAGACCTGAGGCTTTGCTAGAGGGTTCACCTGAGGCTTACAACACTGCTCACCTGAGGCTTGTAACACTGCTAGAGGGTTCACATGAGGCTTACAACACTGCTAGAGGGTTCACCTGAGGCTTACAACACTGCTAGAGGGTTCACCTGAGGCTTACAACACTGCTAGAGGGTTCACCTGAGGCTTGTAACACTGCTAGAGGGTTCACCTGAGGCTTGTAACACTGCTAGAGGGTTCACCTGAGGCTTGTAACACTGCTAGAGGGTTCACCTGAGGCTTGTAACACTGCTAGAGGGTTCACCTGAGGCTTGTAACACTGCTAGAGGGTTCACCTGAGGCTTACAACACTGCTAGAGGGTTCACCTGAGGCTTGTAACACTGCTAGAGGGTTCACCTGAGGCTTGTAACACTGCTAGAGGGTTCACCTGAGGCTTGTAACACTGCTAGAGGGTTCACCTGAGGCTTGTAACACTGCTAGAGGGTTCACCTGAGGCTTACAACACTGCTAGAGGGTTCACCTGAGGCTTGTAACACTGCTAGAGGGTTCACCTGAGGCTTGTAACACTGCTAGAGGGTTCACCTGAGGCTTACAACACTGCTAGAGGGTTCACCTGAGGCTTGTAACACTGCTAGAGGGTTCACCTGAGGCTTGTAACACTGCTAGAGAGTTCACCTGAGGCTTACAACACTGCTAGAGGGTTCACCTGAGGCTTACAACACTGCTAGAGAGTTCACATGAGGCTTACAACACTGCTAGAGGGTTCACCTGAGGCTTACAACACTGCTAGAGGGTTCACCTGAGGCTTACAACACTGCTAGAGGGTTCACATGAGGCTTACAACACTGCTAGAGGGTTCACCTGAGGCTTACAACACTGCTAGAAGGTTCACCTGAGGCTTACAACACTGCTAGAGGGTTCAACTGAGGCTTACAACACTGCTAGAGGGTTCACATGAGGCTTACAACACTGCTAGAGGGTTCACCTGAGGCTTACAACACTGCTAGAGGGTTCACCTGAGGCTTACAACACTGCTAGAGGGTTCACCTGAGGCTTACAACACTGCTAGAGGGTTCACCTGAGGCTTACAACACTGCTAGAGGGTTCACCTGAGGCTTACAACACTGCTAGAGGGTTCACCTGAGGCTTACAACACTGCTAGAGGGGTCACCTGAGGCTTACAACACTGCTAGAGGGTTCACCTGAGGCTTACAACACTGCTAGAGGGTTCACCTGAGGCTTACAACACTGCTAGAAGGTTTACCTGAGGCTTGAAACACTGCTAGAGGGTTCACCTGAGGCTTACAACACTGCTAGAGGGTTCACATGAGGCTTACAACACTGCTAGAGGGGGGTTCACCTGAGGCTTACAACACTGCTAGAGGGTTCACCTGAGGCTTACAACACTGCTAGAGGGTTCACATGAGGCTTACAACACTGCTAGAGGGTTCACCTGAGGCTTACAACACTGCTAGAGGGTTCACATGAGGCTTACAACACTGCTAGAGGGTTCACCTGAGGCTTACAACACTGCTAGAGGGTTCACCTGAGGCTTACAACACTGCTAGAAGGTTTACCTGAGGCTTGAAACACTGCTAGAGGGTTCACCTGAGGCTTACAACACTGCTAGAGGGTTCACATGAGGCTTACAACACTGCTAGAGGGTTCACCTGAGGCTTACAACACTGCTATAGGGTTCACCTGAGGCTTACAACACTGCTAGAAGGTTTACCTGAGGCTTACAACACTGCTAGAAGGTTTACCTGAGGCTTACAACACTGCTAGAGGATTCACATGAGGCTTACAACACTGCTAGAAGGTTTACCTGAGGCTTGAAACACTGCTAGAGGGTTCACCTGAGGCTTACAACACTGCTAGAGGGTTCACCTGAGGCTTGTAACACTGCTAGAGGGTTCACCTGAGGCTTGTAACACTGCTAGAGGGTTCACCTGAGGCTTACAACACTGCTAGAGGGTTCACCTGAGGCTTACAACACTGCTAGAGGGTTCACCTGAGGCTTGTAACACTGCTAGAGGGTTCACCTGAGGCTTGTAACACTGCTAGAGGGTTCACCTGAGGCTTACAACACTGCTAGAGGGTTGTAGATGAATGGTTCAGAGAACCGACATGTTGATAAATTAGACACATGTGCAACTCTTGGGTATCTTTATTGAGGAAACGTTTCGCCACACAGTGGCTTCATCAGTCCATACAAAGGAGAATCTTGAAGAATAGGAGGAGAATGAGGTAATCAGTCCCTCAACCTTGAGTCGATGTGGTCAGTCCATCAATCTTGAATAGAATACGGCATACGTGCTGAGAAGGAGCTTATATACCGTTGGCAGGAGAGGTGAAGCAGTCAGAGGCAGTGTAACACTTATTCAATGTTGAAGTAGGTCGTGCCCAAGAATTAGGCAAGCGAAGAATTCCCAAGTATTAAGATCCCAAGAAGATGCAGTGTCTGACAGCATTGAAGATGAATGGTTCAGAGAACCGACATGTTGATAAATTAGACACATGTGCAACTCAGCACGTATGCCGTATTCTATTCAAGATTGATGGACTGACCACATCGACTCAAGGTTGAGGGACTGATTACCTCATTCTCCTCCTATTCTTCAAGATTCTCCTTTGTATGGACTGATGAAGCCACTGTGTGGCGAAACGTTTCCTCAATAAAGATACCCAAGAGTTGCACATGTGTCTAATTTATCAACTGCTAGAGGGTTCACCTGAGGCTTACAACACTGCTAGAGGGTTCACCTGAGGCTTGTAACACTGCTAGGGGGTTCACCTGAGGCTTGTAACACTGCTAGAGGGTTCACCTGAGGCTTACAACACTGCTAGAGGGTTCACCTGAGGCTTACAACACTGCTAGAGGGTTCACCTGAGGCTTGTAACACTGCTAGAGGGTTCACATGAGGCTTGCAACACTGCTAGAGGGTTCACCTGAGGCTTGTAACACTGCTAGAGGGTTCACCTGAGGCTTACAACACTGCTAGAGGGTTCACATGAGGCTTACAACACTGCTAGAGGGTTCACCTGAGGCTTACAACACTGCTAGAGGGTTCACCTGAGGCTTGCAACACTGCTAGAGGGTTCACCTGAGGCTTGCAACACTGCTAGAGGGTTCACATGAGGCTTGTAACACTGCTAGAGGGTTCACCTGAGGCTTGTAACACTGCTAGAGGGTTCACATGAGGCTTGAAACACTGCTAGAGGGTTCACATGAGGCTTGAAACACTGCTAGAGGGTTCACATGAGGCTTGCAACACTGCTAGAGGGTTCACATGAGGCTTGTAACACTGCTAGAGGGTTCACATGAGGCTTGCAACACTGCTAGAGGGTTCACATGAGGCTTACAACACTGCTAGAGGGTTCACATGAGGCTTGAAACACTGCTAGAGGGTTCACATGAGGCTTACAACACTGCTAGAGGGTTCACATGAGGCTTGCAACACTGCTAGAGGGTTCACATGAGGCTTACAACACTGCTAGAGGGTTCACCTGAGGCTTGCAACACTGCTAGAGGGTTCACATGAGGCTTACAACACTGCTAGAGGGTTCACATGAGGCTTACAACACTGCTAGAGGGTTCACCTGAGGCTTGCAACACTGCTAGAGGGTTCACATGAGGCTTACAACACTGCTAGAGGGTTCACATGAGGATTGAAACACTGCTAGAGGGTTCACATGAGGCTTACAACACTGCTAGAGGGTTCACATGAGGCTTGCAACACTGCTAGAGGGTTCACATGAGGCATACAACACTGCTAGAGGGTTCACCTGAGGCTTGCAACACTGCTAGAGGGTTCACATGAGGATTACAACACTGCTAGAGGGTTCACATGAGGTTTACAATACTGCTAGAGGGTTCACCTGAGGCTTGCAACACTGCTAGAGGGTTCACATGAGGTTTGCAACACCGTTAGATAGTTCGCATTAGGCTTGCAACACTGCTAAAGGGTTCACATGAGCTTTCCACCACTGCTAGTTCACATGAGACTTGCAACACTGCTAGAGGGTTCACATGAGGTTTCCAACACTGCTAGTTCACATGAGGCTTGCAACACTGCTAGAGGGTTCACATGAGGCTTGCAACACTGCTAGATAGTTCGCATGAGGATTGCAACACTGCTGGAGGGTTCACATGAGGTTTACAACACAACTAGTTCGCATGAGGCTTGCAACACTGTTGAGCTTTCCACCACTGCTAGTTCACATGAGACTTGCAACACTGCTAGAGGGTTCACATGAGGTTTCCAACACTGCTAGTTCACATGAGGCTTGCAACACTGCTAGAGGGTTCACATGAGGTTTGCAACACCGCTAGATAGTTCGCATGAGGCTAACAACACTGCTGGAGGGTTCACATGAGGTTTGCAACACTGCTAGTTCACATGAGGCTTGCAACACTGCTAGAGGGTTCACATGAGGTTTGCAACACTGTTAGTTCACATGAGGTTTGCAACACTGCTAGAGGGTTCACATGAGGCTTGCAACACTGCTAGATAGTTCGCATGAGGATTGCAACACTGCTGGAGGGTTCACATGAGGTTTACAACACCACTAGTTCGCATGAGGCTTGCAACACTGTTGAAGGGTTCACATGAGGTTTGCAACACCGCTAGATAGTTTGCAACACTGCTAGAGGCTTCACATGAGGCTTGCAACATCGCTAGATAGTTCGCATGAGGTTTGCAACACTGCTAGAGGGTTCACATGAGGTTTGCAACACCGCCAGATAGTTCTCATGAGGCTTGCAACACTGTTAGAGGGTTCACATGAGGCTTGCAACATCGCTAGATAGTTCGCATGAGGTTTGCAACACTGATAGAAGGTTCACATGAGGTTTGCAACACTGCTAGATGGTTCACAAGACTCTTCATAACCTCAGTAACATATATAATTTTAATAAAGTGAAGCGTTAAACCATTGCGGGTCATTCAGCACAAGGAGGGGTGGAGGCTCAATCCTCCGTCAACAAAGCGCGAGACACTACGCTCGCAGAGGAACCAAAACATTAATGGAGGTGATGATTGTGTTAATGGCTGTGATGCGTTGAGAGGTAGAACAGAAGAGAATAATTGAAGGAGTGATCAAGGTAACTTCTGAATGTAAGTCTGAAGGATTATTCATTATTATTTTGTTTTACATCGTGTTTATGTTGTTCGTAAAAGTTACTAATATTGAGAATTTTATTCCTGGATATTGTTGCATTGTTTATCCTCCTCTACTGCTACACCAGCCTGCCGCCCCTGCTACACCAGCCTGCCGCCCCTGCTACACCAGCCTGCCGCCCCTGCTACACCAGCCTGCCGACCCTGCTACACCACTCTGCCGCACCTGCTACACCAGCCTGCCGCACCTGCTACACCAGCCTGCCGACCCTGCTACACCAGCCTGCCGACCCTGCTACACCAGCCTGCCGACCCTGCTACACCAGCCTGCCGCACCTGCTACACCAGCCTGCCGCACCTGCTACACCAGCCTGCCGACCCTGCTACACCAGCCTGCCGACCCTGCTACACCAGCCTGTCGACCCTGCTACACCAGCCTGCCGCACCTGCTACACCAGCCTGCCGACCCTGCTACACCAGTCTGCCGCACCTGCTACACCACTCTGCCGCACCTGCTACACCAGCCTGCCGCACCTGCTACACCAGCCTGCCGACCCTGCTACACCAGCCTGCCGACCCTGCTACACCAGCCTGCCGCCCCTGTTACACCAGTCTGCCTCCCCTGCTACACCAGCCTGCCGACCCTGCTACACCAGCCTGCCGACACTGCTACACCAGCCTGCCGCACCTGCTACACCAGCCTGCCGCCCCTGCTATACCAGCCTGCCGACCCTGCTACAACAGCCTGCCGACCCTCCTACACCAGCCTGCCGACCCTGCTACACCAGCCTGCCGACCCTGCTACACCAGCCTGCCGACCCTGCTAAACCAGCCTGCCGACACTGCTACACCAGCCTGCCGCACCTGCTACACCAGCCTGCCGCCCCTGCTACACCAGCCTGCCGACCCTGCTACACCAGCCTGCTGCACCTGCTACACCAGCCTGCCGACCCTGCTACACCAGCCTGCTGCACCTGCTACACCAGCCTGCCGACCCTGCTACACCAGCCTGCCGCACCTGCTACACCAGCCTGCTGCACCTGCTACACCAGCCTGCCGACCCTGCTACACCAGCCTGCCGACCCTGCTACACCAGCCTGCCGACCCTGCTACACCAGCCTGCCGCCCCTGTTACACCAGCCTGCCGACCCTGCTACACCAGCCTGCCGACCCTGCTACACCAGCCTGCCGACCCTGCTACACCAGCCTGCCGCACCTGCTACACCAGCCTGCCGCCCCTGCTACACCAGCCTGCCGACCCTGCTACAACAGCCTGCCGACCCTGCTACACCAGCCTGCCGACCCTGCTACACCAGCCTGCCGCACCTGCTACACCAGTCTGCCGACCCTGCTACACCAGCCTGCCGATCCTGCTACACCAGCCTGCCGCCCCTGCTACACCAGCCTGCCGACCCTGCTACACCAGCCTGCCGACCCTGCTACACCAGCCTGCCGCACCTGCTACACCAGCCTGCCGACCCTGCTACACCAGCCTGCCGACCCTGCTACACCAGCCTGCCGACCCTGCTACACAAGCCTGCCGCACCTGCTACACCAGCCTGCCGACCCTGCTACACCAGCCTGCCGACCCTGCTACACAAGCCTGCCGACCCTGCTACACCAGCCTGCCGACCCTGCTACACCAGCCTGCCGACCCTGCTACACCAGCCTGCCGCACCTGCTACACCAGCCTGCCGCCCCTGCTACACCAGCCTGCCGACCCTCCTACACCAGCCTGCCGACCCTGCTACACCAGCCTGCCGCACCTGCTACACCAGCCTGCCGCACCTGCTACACCAGCCTGCGGACCCTGCTACACCAGCCTGCCGACCCTGCTACACCAGCCTGCCGACCCTGCTACACCAGACTGCCGCCCCTACTACACCAGTCTGCCGCACCTGCTACACCAGTCTGCCGCACCTGCTACACCAGTCTGCCGCACCTGCTACACCAGCCTGCCGCCCCTGCTACACCAGCCTGCCGACCCTGCTACACCAGCCTGCCGACCCTGCTACACCAGCCTGCCGACCCTGATACACCAGTCTGCCGCACCTGCTACACCAGCCTGCCGACCCTGCTACACCAGCCTGCCGACCCTGCTACACCAGCCTGCCGACCCTGCTACACCAGCCTGCCGACCCTGCTACACCAGCCTGCCGCCCCTGTTACACCAGCCTGCCGACCCTGCTACACCAGCCTGCCGACCCTGCTACACCAGCCTGCCGACCCTGCTACACCAGCCTGCCGCACCTGCTACACCAGCCTGCCGCCCCTGCTACACCAGCCTGCCGACCCTGCTACAACAGCCTGCCGACCCTGCTACACCAGCCTGCCGCACCTGCTACACCAGCCTGCTGCACCTGCTACACCAGTCTGCCGACCCTGCTACACCAGCCTGCCGATCCTGCTACACCAGCCTGCCGCCCCTGCTACACCAGCCTGCCGACCCTGCTACACCAGCCTGCCGACCCTGCTACACCAGCCTGCCGCACCTGCTACACCAGCCTGCCGACCCTGCTACACCAGCCTGCCGACCCTGCTACACCAGCCTGCCGACCCTGCTACACCAGCCTTCCGCACCTGCTACACCAGCCTGCCGACCCTGCTACACCAGCCTGCCGACCCTGCTACACCAGCCTGCCGACCCTGCTACACCAGCCTGCCGACCCTGCTACACCAGCCTGCCGACCCTGCTACACCAGCCTGCCGACCCTGCTACACCAGCCTGCCGCACCTGCTACACCAGCCTGCCGCCCCTGCTACACCAGCCTGCCGACCCTCCTACACCAGCCTGCCGACCCTGCTACACCAGCCTGCCGCACCTGCTACACCAGCCTGCCGCACCTGCTACACCAGCCTGCCGACCCTGCTACACCAGCCAGCCGACCCTGCTACACCAGCCTGCCGACCCTGCTACACCAGACTGCCGCCCCTACTACACCAGTCTGCCGCACCTGCTACACCAGTCTGCCGCACCTGCTACACCAGTCTGCCGCACCTGCTACACCAGCCTGCCGCACCTGCTACACCAGCCTGCCGACCCTGCTACACCAGCCTGCCGACCCTGCTACACCAGCCTGCCGACCCTGCTACACCAGCCTGCCGCACCTGCTACACCAGCCTGCCGCACCTGCTACACCAGCCTGCCGCCCCTGCTACCCCAGCCTGCCGCCCCTGCTACACCAGCCTACCGCCCCTGCTACACCAGCCTGCCGCCCCTGCTACACCAGCCTGCCGACCCTGCTACACCAGCCTGCCAACCCTGCTACACCAGCCTGCCGACCCTGATACACCAGTCTGCCGCACCTGCTACACCAGCCTGCCGACCCTGCTACACCAGCCTGCCGACCCTGCTACACCAGCCTGCCGCACCTGCTACACCAAACTGCCGCACCTACTACACCAGCCTGCCGCCCCTGCTATACCAGCCTGTCACACCTGGTACACCAGCCTGCCACCCCTGCTGCACCAGCCTGCCGCCCCTGCTACACCAGCCTGTCGACCCTGCTACACCAGCCTGCCGACCCTGCTACACCAGCCTGTTACACCTGCCATACCAGCCTGCCGCACCTGCTACACCAGCCTGCCGCCCCTGCTACACCAGCCTGCCACCCCTGCTACACAAGCCTGCCGCCCATGCTACACCAGCCTGCCGCCCCTGCTATACCAGCCTGTCACACCTGGTACACCAGCCTGCCACCCCTGCTACACCAGCCTGCCGACCCTGCTACACCAGCCTGCCGACCCTGCTACACCAGCCTGTCGCACCTTCTACACCAGCCTGTCGCACCTTCTACACCAGCCTGCCGCCCCTGCTACACCAGCCTGCCGCCCCTGCTATACCAGCCTGTCACACCTGGTACACCAGCCTGCCACCCCTGCTGCACCAGCCTGCCGCCCCTGCTACACCAGCCTGCCGACCCTGCTACACCAGCCTGTCGCACCTTCTACACCAGCTTGTCGCACCTGCTACACCAGCCTGCCGCCCCTGCTACACCAGCCTGCCGCACCTGCTACACCAGCCTGCCGCCCCTGCTACACCAGCCTGCCGCACCTGCTACACCAGCCTGCCGCCCCTGCTATACCAGCCTGCCGCACCTTCTACACCAGCCTGCCGCCCCTGCTACACCAGCCTGCCGCCCCTGTTACACCAGCCTGCCGCACCTGCTACACCAGGCTGCCGCACATACACGTAACCTAAACTGATCCTGAACAGGGGTCTACTGGTGTTGGTCAGGATTCACCTAACAGACAGACTGGTGGAGAAACTCCAGGAGAAGTAAGACAATGCACAGTGTGTACAGACCAGGATACACACACTATACGCCCGCAATAATGTGTTTGAAAATGACAAGGTGCAAGAATGTAAAATAAATACCACTTACATTTACGAACACTATAAATATTTTGTAAACAAAATTAGTATAATTTACAATAAATATGCAGGCATTTATTGAGTTAGAAAATGATTTAGAAGGATATTGATACCTGAATGTTGGAAATACCAAAGATGGAGTCGATATCGTCAACTATTTGGGTTTAAGTCTTAACAAGGCTACGTTCACTCCCAAGATTAGTGAAGCTGCCAAAAAACTGACCCCCTGAGGCAAAATCTAAAATCATATAGTTTTGTACAATAAAAAGTTTAAATGCACTTTGAGCTTTAAGCGCTGATCGGCTTGAGAATAGAGATGAAGCGGAGAGGTAATTGTTTCTCCTAGATGGCCTGTAGTTCAGTGGTGCAGAGACCAATTCACAACCAAAAGGACCTGGGATTGATTCCCGAGAGGAATGAAATGTGTGGCAGACACTGGATCTGCTGTCTGTGTTCACTTAACAATAAGTAGACACCTGCCTGGAGGGCAATAAGTAGACACCTGCCGGGAGGGCAATAGGTAGACACCTGCTGGAAGGACAATAAGTAGACACCTGCCGGGAGGGCAATAGGTAGACACCTGCTGGAAGGACAATAAGTAGACACCTGCCGGGAGGGCAATAAGTAGACACCTGCCGGGAGGGCAATAAGTAGACACCAGCTGGAAGGACAATAAGTAGACACTTGCCGGGAGGGCAATAAGTAGACACCTGCCGGGAGGGCAATAAGTAGACACCTGCTGGAAGGACAATAAGTAGACACCTGTCGGGAGGGCAATAAGTAGACACCTGTCGGGAGGGCAATAAGTAGACACCTGTCGGGAGGGCAATAAGTAGACACCTGCCGGGAGGGCAATAAGTAGACACCTGCTGGAAGGACAATAAGTAGACACCTGTCGGGAGGGCAATAAGTAGACACCTGTCGGGAGGGCAATAAGTAGACACCTGTCGGGAGGGCAATAAGTAGACACCTGTCGGGAGGGCAATAAGTAGACACCTGCCGGGAGGGCAATAAGTAGACACCTGTCGGGAGGGCAATAAGTAGACACCTGCTGGAAGGACAATAAGTAGACACCTGCCGGGAGGGCAATAAGTAGACAACTGTCGGGAGGGCAATAAGTAGACACCTGTCGGAAGGGCAATAACTAGACACCTGTCGGGAGGGCAATAAGTAGACACCTGTCGGGAGGGCAATAAGTAGACACCTGTCGGGAGGGCAATAAGTAGACACCTGTCGGGAGGGCAATAAGTAGTCAACTGTCGGGAGGGCAATAAGTAGACACCTGCCGGAGGGCAATAAGTAGTCAACTGTCGGGAGGGCAATAAGTAGACACCTGCCGGGAGGGCAATAAGTAGACACCTGCCGGGAGGGCAATAAGTAGACACCTGTCGGGAGGGCAATAAGTAGACACCTGTCGGGAGGGCAATAAGTAGACACCTGCCGGGAGGGCAATAAGTAGACACCTGCCGGGAGGGCAATAAGTAGACACCTGTCGGGAGGGCAATAAGTAGACACCTGCCGGGAGGGCAATAAGTAGACACCTGCCGGGAGGGCAATAAGTAGACACCTGCCGGGAGGGCAATAAGTAGACACCTGCCGGGAGGGCAATAAGTAGACACCTGCCGGGAGGGCAATAAGTAGACACCTGCCGGGAGGGCAATAAGTAGACACCTGCCGGGAGGGCAATAAGTAGACACCTGCCGGGAGGGCAATAAGTAGACACCTGCCGGGAGGGCAATAAGTAGACACCTGCCGGGAGGGCAATAAGTAGACACCTGCCGGGAGGGCAATAAGTAGACACCTGCCGGGAGGGCAATAAGTAGACACCTGCCGGGAGGGCAATAAGTAGACACCTGCCGGGAGGGCAATAAGTAGACACCTGCCGGGAGGGCAATAAGTAGACACCTGCCGGGAGGGCAATAAGTAGACACCTGCCGGGAGGGCAATAAGTAGACACCTGCCGGGAGGGCAATAAGTAGACACCTGCCGGGAGGGCAATAAGTAGACACCTGCCGGGAGGGCAATAAGTAGACACCTGCCGGGAGGGCAATAAGTAGACACCTGCCGGGAGGGCAATAAGTAGACACCTGCCGGGAGGGCAATAAGTAGACACCTGCCGGGAGGGCAATAAGTAGACACCTGCCGGGAGGGCAATAAGTAGACACCTGCCGGGAGGGCAATAAGTAGACACCTGCCGGGAGGGCAATAAGTAGACACCTGCCGGGAGGGCAATAAGTAGACACCTGCCGGGAGGGCAATAAGTAGACACCTGCCGGGAGGGCAATAAGTAGACACCTGCCGGGAGGGCAATAAGTAGACACCTGCCGGGAGGGCAATAAGTAGACACCTGCCGGGAGGGCAATAAGTAGACACCTGCCGGCAGGGCAATAAGTAGACACCTGCCGGGAGGGCAATAAGTAGACACCTGCCGGGAGGGCAATAAGTAGACACCTGCCGGGAGGGCAATAAGTAGACACCTGCCGGGAGGGCAATAAGTAGACACCTGCCGGGAGGGCAATAAGTAGACACCTGCCGGGAGGGCAATAAGTAGACACCTGCCGGGAGGGCAATAAGTAGACACCTGTCGGGAGGGCAATAAGTAGACACCTGTCGGGAGGGCAATAAGTAGACACCTGCCGGGAGGGCAATAAGTAGACACCTGCCGGGAGGGCAATAAGTAGACACCTGCCGGGAGGGCAATAAGTAGACACCTGCCGGGAGGGCAATAAGTAGACACCTGCCGGGAGGGCAATAAGTAGACACCTGCCGGCAGGGCAATAAGTAGACACCTGCCGGGAGGGCAATAAGTAGACACCTGCCGGGAGGGCAATAAGTAGACACCTGCCGGGAGGGCAATAAGTAGACACCTGCCGGGAGGGCAATAAGTAGACACCTGCCGGGAGGGCAATAAGTAGACACCTGCCGGGAGGGCAATAAGTAGACACCTGCCGGGAGGGCAATAAGTAGACACCTGCCGGGAGGGCAATAAGTAGACACCTGCCGGGAGGGCAATAAGTAGATCATTGATAACTGGGAGACGAATTTAAAGTTTCACGAGAAATAACGTAGACTGTGCACAAATAACAAGCACATAGGAGAGAGGAGCTTACGACGACGTTTCGGTCCAACTTGGACCATATACAATGGTCCAAGTCGGACCGACACGTCGTGGTAAGCCTCTCTGTCCTGTGTGCTTGTTATTTGTACATTGTTCCAGTCACGGTATTGTGCATTTTTGTTCTTAATGTAGATAGTGTAAGGTGAGTCACTGCCGCTCCTTACCTGAGTCACTGCCGCTCCTTACCTGAGTCACTGCCGCTCCTTACCTGAGTCACTGCCGCTCCTTACCTGAGTCACTGCCGCTCCTTATCTGAGTCACTGCCGCTCCTTACCTGAGTCACTGCCGCTCCTTACCTGAGTCACTGCCACTCCTTACCTGAGTCACTGCCGCTCCTTACCTGAGTCACTGCCGCTCCTTACCTGAGTCACTGCCGCTCCTTACCTGAGTCACTGCCGCTCTTATCTTATCTGAGTCACTGCCGCTCCTTACCTGAGTCACTGCCGCTCCTTACCTGAGTCACTGCCGCTCCTTACCTGAGTCACTGCCGCTCCTTATCTGAGTCACTGCCGCTCCTTACCTGAGTCACTGCCACTCCTTACCTGAGTCACTGCTTTTTCTTACCTGAGCCACTGCCGCTCCTTACCTGAGTCACTGCCGCTCCTTACCTGAGTCACTGCCGCTCCTTACCTGAGTCACTGCCACTCCTTACCTGAGTCACTGCCGCTCCTTATCTGAGTCACTGCCGCTCCTTACCTGAGTCACTGCCGCTCCTTACCTGAGTCACTGCCGCTCCTTACCTGAGTCACTGCCGCTCCTTACCTGAGTCACTGCCGCTCCTTACCTGAGTCACTGCCGCTCCTTACCTGAGTCACTGCCGCTCCTTACCTGAGTCACTGCCGCTCCTTACCTGAGTCACTGCCGCTCCTTATCTGAGTCACTGCCGCTCCTTACCTGAGTCACTGCCACTCCTTACCTGAGTCACTGCTTTTTCTTACCTGAGCCACTGCCGCTCCTTACCTAAGTCACTGCCGCTCCTTACCTGAGTCACTGCCGCTCCTTACCTGAGTCACTGCCGCTCCTTACCTGAGTCACTGCCACTCCTTACCTGAGTCACTGCTGCATCTTACCTGAGTCACTGCTGCATCTTACCTGAGTCACTGCTGCATCTTACTTGAGTCACTGCTGCATCTTACCTGAGTCACTGCCGGTAAATACCTCTCCGTTTCTTACCTAAGAGAAAATAACAAAATAATGTTAGTAATCTAGGTTTAGAAGGCTATTGTGTCTAGCACAACAAAGACCATTCCCAGGTTCATACAGTGCTCATTCCCAGGTTCATACAGTTCTCATTCCAAGGGTCATACAGTGCTCATTCCCATGTTCATACAGTTCTCATTCCCAGGGTCATACAGTTCTCATTCCCAGGGTCATACAGTGCTCATTCCCAGGGTCATACAGTGCTCATTCCCAGGGTCATACAGTGCTCATTCCCAGGGTCATACAGTGCTCATTCCCAGGGTCATACAGTGCTCATTCCCAGGGTCATACAGTTCTCATTTCCAGGGTCATACAGTTCTCATTCCCAGGGTCATACAGTGCTCATTCCCAGGGTCATACAGTGCTCATTCCCAGGGTCATACAGTTCTCATTCCCAGGTTCATACAGTGCTCATTCCCAGGGTCATACAGTGCTCATTCCCAGGGTCATACAGTTCTCATTCCCAGGTTCATACAGTGCTCATTCCCAGGGTCATACAGTTCTCATTTCCAGGGTCATACAGTTCTCATTCCCAGGGTCATACAGTGCTCATTCCCAGGGTCATACAGTGCTCATTCCCAGGTTCATACAGTTCTCATTCCAAGGGTCATACAGTTCTCATTCCCAGGGTCATACAGTGTTCATTCCCAGGGTCATACAGTTCTCATTCCCAGGGTCATACAGTGCTCATTCCCATGTTCATACAGTTCTCATTCCCAGGGTCATACAGTGCTCATTCCCAGGGTCATACAGTGCTCATTCCCAGGTTCATACAGTTCTCATTCCCAGGGTCATACAGTTCTCATTCCCAGGGTCATACAGTGTTCATTCCCAGGGTCATACAGTTCTCATTCCCAGGGTCATACAGTGCTCATTCCCATGTTCATACAGTTCTCATTCCCAGGTTCATACAGTGCTCATTCCCAGGTTCATACAGTTCTCATTCCAAGGGTCATACAGTTTTCATTCCCAGGGTCATACAGTGTTCATTCCCAGGGTCATACAGTTCTCATTCCCAGGGTCATACAGTGCTCATTCCCATGTTCATACAGTTCTCATTCCCAGGGTCATACAGTGCTCATTCCCGGGTATTACAACCTAGGATTTCAAATGGCCTGTTATCCCAGGTGTAATGGGAGCAAATAAACACAGTAGAAAAAGTTTAGACTTATATTATCCTTCACCAATTATAACAGCAATATGTACACTATGTACAGTGATAAATATAGTGCACTCCACGGTAAGCAAAGCAGAAATAGAAGCCACAAGATAGCAGACCGTGCTTCAACCAGCTCTAGAGTGGGAATGACAAGGGCAGACAGGAGAGCGATATCCACATAACCTCTGCGATTGTCAATCCCACCTTCTTATTGGCTAGAACCTGGTCACTAGTTGAACGATGGGGCCCCATCATCAACTCTTAGCAACCTGGTTCGCTGGTTGGGGGAGATAGCCTGTAAATGAGGGTGTGTCCATGCGCCGAATAAAGGTTACGTACTCTTTGCATGCCACACCGGGGTCATACAGTGCTCATTCCCAGGGTCATACAGTGTTCATTCCCAGGGTCATACAGTTATCATTCCCAGGGTCATACAGTGCTCATTCCCAGGGTCATACAGTGTTCATTCCCAGGGTCATACAGTGCTCATTCCCAGGGTCATACAGTTCTCATTCCCAGGGTCATACAGTGCTCATTCCCAGGGTCATACAGTGCTCATTCCCAGGGTCATATAGTGCTCATTCCCAGGGTCATACAGTTCTCATTCCAGGGGTCATACAGTGCTCATTCCCAGGGTCATACAGTTCTCATTCCCAGGGTCATACAGTGCTCATTCCCAGGGTCATACAGTTCTCATTCCCAGGGTCATACAGTGCTCATTCCCAGGGTCATACAGTGTTCATTCCCAGGGTCATATAGTTCTCATTCCCAGGGTCATACAGTGCTCATTCCCAGGGTCATACAGTGTTCATTCCCAGGGTCATACAGTGCTCATTCCCAGGGTCATACAGTTATCATTCCCAGGGTCATACAGTGCTCATTCCCAGGGTCATACAGTGCTCATTCCCAGGGTCATACAGTTATCATTCCCAGGGTCATACAGTGCTCATTCCCAGGGTCATACAGTTCTCATTCCCAGGGTCATACAGTGCTCATTCCCAGGGTCATACAGTTCTCATTCCCAGGGTCATACAGTGCTCATTCCCAGGGTCATACAGTTCTCATTCCCAGGGTCATACAGTGCTCATTCCCAGGGTCATACAGTTCTCATTCCCAGGGTCATACAGTGCTCATTCCCAGGGTCATACAACGCCCATTCCCAGGGTCATACAACATCCATTCCCAGGGTCATACAGCATCCATTCCCAGGGTCATACAACGCCCATTCCCAGTGTCATACAACATCCATTCCCAGGGTCATACAACACCCATTCCCAGAGTCATACAACGCCCATTCCCAGGGTCATACAACACCCATTCCCAGAGTCATACAACGCCCATTCCCAGGGTCATACAGCATCCATTCCCAGGGTCATACAACGCCCATTCCCAGGGTCATACAACACCCATTCCCAGAGTCATACAACGCCCATTCCCAGGGTCATACAGCATCCATTCCTAGGGTCATACAATGCCCGTTCCCAGGGTCATACAACGCCCATTCCCATATTAATAATAAATTATAATATGAACATATTATTTTGGTTTATCAGTTGTGTTTACTACACCACTGTTTTATCAGCTGGGTCTACAACCCTAGAGTTGGTTTATCCGCTGTGTCTACTACCCTAATGTTGGTTTATCAGCTGTGTATACGTCACCACTGTTGGTTTATCAGCTGTCTACTACCCTAGTGTTGGTTTATCAGCTGTGCCTACTACCTCAGTGTTGGTTTATCAGCTGGGTCTACTACCCTAAAGTTGGTTTATCAGCTGTGTCTACTACACCACTGTTGGTTTATCAGCTGGGTCTACTACCCTAGTGCTGGTTCATCAGTTGGGTTTACTACTCCAGTGTTGGTTTATCAGCCCGTGTCTAATCGCCAGTGGCAAAAGGAGCTACAACAATCTCACCAGCAGCAGCGGAAAAAATAGCAGCACCACCAGCAGCAACAATAGCAGCATCAGCAGGAATAGCAGCACCAGCAGCAGCAACAATAGCAACACCACCAGCAGCAACAATAGCAGCGGCAACAATAGAGGCACCAGCAGTAGCAACAATAACACCACCACCAGCAGTAACAATAGCAGCACCAGCAACAATAGCAAGACCAGCAGCAGTAACAGTGGCAGGACCAGCAGCAGCAACAACAGCAGCTGCAACAATAGCAGCAGAAACAATAGCAGCACCTACCAAACACCACCAACAGCAGTAGCAATAATAGCAGCACCACCAGCAGCAACAACAACAGCAGGAACAACAACAATAGCAGAAATAGCAGCAACAACTGTAGCACCACCAGCAGGAACAACAACAACAGCACCAGCAATAGTAACGCCAGCAAAAACAACAATAGCAACACTAGCAGCAACAACAATAGCACCACCACCAGCAGCAACAACAAGAGCACCACCAGCAGCAACAACAGTAGCAGCAATACCAGCAGGACCAGTAGCAACCATAACACTACCAGCAGCAGCAACAATAGGACCACCACCAGCAACAACAGCACCACCACCACCACCAGCAACAGCACCACCAGCAGCAACAATGGCACCACCAGCAGCAGCCATAACACCACCGCCACCAACAACAGCACCACCAGCAACAATAGCACCACCAGCAGCATTAATAGTAGGAGCATCAGCAGCAATAGCAGCAGCAGTAGTAATACCACCACAGCAGAAACAGCAACAATAGCAATACCAGCAGAAGCAGCAACAGCATCAGTAGCAACCAGTAAACAAGAACAGCAAACAACAGCAGCGGGAACAACAACAACAGCAGCAACAGTGAAAGTGTTAGTAATATTCACTCGCCCCATTCCCCCTCGTCAGACCACTCCCCATCCACACCAGGGGGAGGGAGGTTTCCAGGGAGGGTGTCAGCAAGGCCCCTCTATTACCCCCTAATGACCCCCTCCCCCCCGAACACGTCCCAATTTCCCCTACTACTCCCTACCCCCACTCCCCCACCCCCCTCAGTGAAGGCTCTCCAGCAAAAGTCAGTGGTCAGGGAGGCGGAGCCAGGGGGCGTGGCTGACAACAGGGCGGCGACACAATGGTGTCAGGGTGGCGGCACAATGGTGTCAAAGTGGTGGCACAATGGTGTCAGGGTGGTGGCACAACGGTATCTCAAAAGCGTAATACCGACAGTAAATAGGTAAACGTACAGGTTTAGCGCACGCTATTATTGTGACAACGTCTCGAGCTGTGGAGCTATATCAAGCCAATCTTGACCAGCTGAAGCTCTACGCAGGGCGAAACGTCGCCACATTTAGGGCTGCTGGGTATGTGAGACAACGACACTGAGGGAAGTAGAATTCCATCATTAAGTCCACTCCAGCCATGTTAGGTTAACCAGGGAAGGCTACATGTCTACCTTCCCTTCACACAAAGGTGCCTACCTTTTAATTTAGAGAGAAGTGCCTTCGTTTAGTTACAACAACGGTGTCTACTCTTGCTTTATACAAAGGTGTTTACTTTTGCTTTAAAGAAAAATATCTACGTTTCCTTTAGACAAAATTGTCTGAGTTGCCTTGAGATATCTACCTCTGCTTTAGACAAAGGTAATATACTTTTGCTTTAGACAAAGGCATACACATGTGTTGTAGACAAAGGTATAATATATCTACATTTAAACAAAGGTATGTACCTTTAGACATTTGCTTTAGACAATGACGTCTTCCTCTGCTTTAGACCCAGCCATAGAATGTTGAAATAAACAGAGAAACGGTGAATTTTCTTTCCAGTGTCACAGTCACACAGCTGAGGCTCCTAGCTTCCACTGTCACAGTCACACGGCTGAGGTTCCTAGCTTCCAGTGTCACAGTCACACAGCTGAGGCTCCTAGCTTCCATTGTCACAGTCACACAGCTGAGGTTCCTAGCTTCCAGTGCCACAGTCACACAGCTGAGGCTCCTAGCTTCCAGTGTCACAGTCACACAGCTGAGGCTCCTAGCTTCCAGTGTCACAGTCACACAGCTGAGGTTCCTAGCTTCCAGTGTCACAGTCACACAGCTGAGGCTGAGGTTCCTAGCTTACAGTGTCACAGTCACACAGCTGAGGCTCCCAGCTTCCAGTGTCACAGTCACACAGCTGAGGCTGAGGTTCCTAGCTTACAGTGTCACAGTCACACAGCTGAGGCTCCTAGCTTCCAGTGTCACAGTCACACAGCTGAGGCTGAGGTTCCTAGCTTCCAGTGTCACAGTCACACAGCTGAGGCTCCTAGCTTCCAGTGTCACAGTCACACAGCTGAGGCTGAGGTTCCTAGCTTCCAGTGTCACAGTCACACAGCTGAGGCTGAGGTTCCTAGCTTCCAGTGTCACAGTCACACAGCTGAGGCTCCTAGCTTCCAGTGTCACAGTCACACAGCTGAGGTTCCTAGCTTCCAGTGTCACAGTCACACAGCTGAGGCTGAGGTTCCTAGCTTCCAGTGTCACAGTCACACAGCTGAGGTTCCTAGGTTCCAGTGTCACAGTCACACAGCTGAGGCTGAGATTCCTAGCTTACAGTGTCACAGTCACACAGCTGAGGCTCCTAGCTTCCACTGTCACAGTCACACAGCTGAGGCTCCTAGCTTCCACTGTCACAGTCACACAGCTGAGGTTCCTAGCTTCCAGTGTCACAGTCACACAGCTGAGGCTGAGGTTCCTAGCTTCCAGTGTCACAGTCACACAGCTGAGGTTCCTAGCTTCCACTGTCACAGTCACACAGCTGAGGCTCCTAGCTTCCAGTGTCACAGTCACACAGCTGAGGTTCCTAGCTTCCAGTGTCACAGTCACACAGCTGAGGCTGAGGTTCCTAGCTTACAGTGTCACAGTCACACAGCTGAGGCTCCTAGCTTCCACTGTCACAGTCACACAGCTGAGGCTCCAAGCTTCCAGTGTCACAATCACACAGCTGAGGCTCCTAGCTTCCAATGTCACAGTCACACAGCTGAGGCTCCTAGCTTCCAGTGTCACAGTCACACAGCTGAGGTTCCAAGCTTAAAGTGTCACAGTCACACAGCTGAGATTGAGGTTCCTAGCTTCCAGTGCCACAGTCACACAGCTGAGGCTCCTAGCTTCCACTGTCACAGTCACGCAGCTGAGGCTCCTAGCTTCGACTGTCACAGTCACACAGCTGAGGTTCCTAGCTTCCAGTGTCACAGTCACACAGCTGAGGTTCCTAGCTTCCAGTGCCACAGTCACACAGCTGAGGCTCCTAGCTTCCAGTGTCACAGTCACACAGCTTAGGCTCCTAGCTTCCAGTGTCACAGTCACACAGCTGAGGTTCCTAGCTTCCAGTGTCACAGTCACACAGCTGAGGCTGAGGTTCCTAGCTTACAGTGTCACAGTCACACAGCTGAGGCTCCTAGCTTCCACTGTCACAGTCACACAGCTGAGGCTGAGGTTCCTAGCTTACAGTGTCACAGTCACACAGCTGAGGCTCCTAGCTTCCAGTGTCACAGTCACACAGCTGAGGCTGAGGTTCCTAGCTTCCAGTGTCACAGTCACACAGCTGAGGCTCCTAGCTTCCAGTGTCACAGTCACACAGCTGAGGCTGAGGTTCCTAGCTTCCAGTGTCACAGTCACACAGCTGAGGCTCCTAGCTTCCAGTGTCACAGTCACACAGCTGAGGTTCCTAGCTTCCAGTGTCACAGTCACACAGCTGAGGCTGAGGTTCCTAGCTTCCAGTGTCACAGTCACACAGCTGAGGTTCCTAGGTTCCAGTGTCACAGTCACACAGCTGAGGCTGAGATTCCTAGCTTACAGTGTCACAGTCACACAGCTGAGGCTCCTAGCTTCCACTGTCACAGTCACACAGCTGAGGCTCCTAGCTTCCACTGTGACAGTCACACAGCTGAGGTTCCTAGCTTCCAGTGTCACAGTCACACAGCTGAGGCTGAGGTTCCTAGCTTCCAGTGTCACAGTCACACAGCTGAGGTTCCTAGCTTCCACTGTCACAGTCACACAGCTGAGGCTCCTAGCTTCCAGTGTCACAGTCACACAGCTGAGGTTCCTAGCTTCCAGTGTCACAGTCACACAGCTGAGGCTGAGGTTCCTAGCTTACAGTGTCACAGTCACACAGCTGAGGCTCCTAGCTTCCACTGTCACAGTCACACAGCTGAGGCTCCAAGCTTCCAGTGTCACAATCACACAGCTGAGGCTCCTAGCTTCCAATGTCACAGTCACACAGCTGAGGCTCCTAGCTTCCAGTGTCACAGTCACACAGCTGAGGTTCCAAGCTTAAAGTGTCACAGTCACACAGCTGAGATTGAGGTTCCTAGCTTCCAGTGTCACAGTCACACAGCTGAGGCTCTTAGCTTCCACTGTCACAGTCACGCAGCTGAGGCTCCTAGCTTCCACTGTCACAGTCACACAGCTGAGGTTCCTAGCTTCCAGTGTCACAGTCACACAGCTTAGGTTCCTAGCTTCCAGTGCCACAGTCACACAGCTGAGGCTCCTAGCTTCCAGTGTCACAGTCACACAGCTTAGGCTCCTAGCTTCCAGTGTCACAGTCACACAGCTGAGGTTCCTAGCTTACAGTGTCACAGTCACACAGCTGAGGCTCCTAGCTTCCACTGTCACAGTCACACAGCTGAGGCTGAGGTTCCTAGCTTACAGTGTCACAGTCACACAGCTGAGGCTCCTAGCTTCCACTGTCACAGTCACACAGCTGAGGCTCCTAGCTTCCAGTGTCACAGTCACACAGCTGAGGTTCCTAGCTTCCAGTGTCACAGTCACACAGCTGAGGCTGAGGTTCCTAGCTTCCAGTGTCACAGTCACACAGCTTAGGCTCCTAGCTTCCAGTGTCACAGTCACACAGCTGAGGTTCCTAGCTTCCAGTGTCACAGTCACACAGCTGAGGCTGAGGTTCCTAGCTTACAGTGTCACAGTCACACAGCTGAGGCTCCTAGCTTCCACTGTCACAGTCACACAACTGAGGCTGAGGTTCCTAGCTTACAGTGTCACAGTCACACAGCTGAGGCTCCTAGCTTCCACTGTCACAGTCACACAGCTGAGGCTCCTAGCTTCCAGTGTCACAGTCACACAGCTGAGGTTCCTAGCTTCCAGTGTCACAGTCACACAGCTGAGGCTGAGGTTCCTAGCTTCCAGTGTCAGTCACACAGCTGAGGCTCCTAGCTTCCAGTGTCACAGTCACACAGCTGAGGTTCCTAGCTTCCAGTGTCACAGTCACACAGCTGAGGCTGAGGTTCCTAGCTTCCAGTGTCACAGTCACACAGCTGAGGCTCCTAGCTTCCAGTGTCACAGTCACACAGCTGAGGTTCCTAGCTTCCAGTGTCACAGTCACACAGCTGAGGCTGAGGTTCCTAGCTTCCAGTGTCACAGTCACACAGCTGAGGTTCCTAGGTTCCAGTGTCACAGTCACACAGCTGAGGCTGAGATTCCTAGCTTACAGTGTCACAGTCACACAGCTGAGGCTCCTAGCTTCAACTGTCACAGTCACACAGCTGAGGCTCCTAGCTTCCACTGTCACAGTCACACAGCTGAGGTTCCTAGCTTCCAGTGTCACAGTCACACAGCTGAGGTTCCTAGCTTCCAGTGCCACAGTCACACAGCTGAGGCTCCTAGCTTCCAGTGTCACAGTCACACAGCTTAGGCTCCTAGCTTCCAGTGTCACAGTCACACAGCTGAGGTTCCTAGCTTCCAGTGTCACAGTCACACAGCTGAGGCTGAGGTTCCTAGCTTACAGTGTCACAGTCACACAGCTGAGGCTCCTAGCTTCCACTGTCACAGTCACACAGCTGAGGCTGAGGTTCCTAGCTTACAGTGTCACAGTCACACAGCTGAGGCTCCTAGCTTCCAGTGTCACAGTCACACAGCTGAGGCTGAGGTTCCTAGCTTCCAGTGTCACAGTCACACAGCTGAGGCTCCTAGCTTCCAGTGTCACAGTCACACAGCTGAGGCTGAGGTTCCTAGCTTCCAGTGTCACAGTCACACAGCTGAGGCTCCTAGCTTCCAGTGTCACAGTCACACAGCTGAGGTTCCTACCTTCCAGTGTCACAGTCACACAGCTGAGGCTGAGGTTCCTAGCTTCCAGTGTCACAGTCACACAGCTGAGGTTCCTAGGTGCCAGTGTCACAGTCACACAGCTGAGGCTGAGATTCCTAGCTTACAGTGTCACAGTCACACAGCTGAGGCTCCTAGCTTCCACTGTCACAGTCACACAGCTGAGGCTCCTAGCTTCCACTGTCACAGTCACACAGCTGAGGTTCCTAGCTTCCAGTGTCACAGTCACACAGCTGAGGCTGAGGTTCCTAGCTTCCAGTGTCACAGTCACACAGCTGAGGTTCCTAGCTTCCACTGTCACAGTCACACAGCTGAGGCTCCTAGCTTCCAGTGTCACAGTCACACAGCTGAGGTTCCTAGCTTCCAGTGTCACAGTCACACAGCTGAGGCTGAGGTTCCTAGCTTACAGTGTCACAGTCACACAGCTGAGGCTCCTAGCTTCCACTGTCACAGTCACACAGCTGAGGCTCCAAGCTTCCAGTGTCACAATCACACAGCTGAGGCTCCTAGCTTCCAATGTCACAGTCACACAGCTGAGGCTCCTAGCTTCCAGTGTCACAGTCACACAGCTGAGGTTCCAAGCTTAAAGTGTCACAGTCACACAGCTGAGATTGAGGTTCCTAGCTTCCAGTGTCACAGTCACACAGCTGAGGCTCCTAGCTTCCACTGTCACAGTCACGCAGCTGAGGCTCCTAGCTTCGACTGTCACAGTCACACAGCTGAGGTTCCTAGCTTCCAGTGTCACAGTCACACAGCTGAGGTTCCTAGCTTCCAGTGCCACAGTCACACAGCTGAGGCTCCTAGCTTCCAGTGTCACAGTCACACAGCTTAGGCTCCTAGCTTCCAGTGTCACAGTCACACAGCTGAGGTTCCTAGCTTCCAGTGTCACAGTCACACACTGAGGCTGTTCCTAGCTTACAGTGTCACAGTAGCTTCCTAGCTTCCAGTGTCACAGTCACACAGCTGAGGCTGAGGTTCCTAGCTTACAGTGTCACAGTCACACAGCTGAGGCTCCTAGCTTCCACTGTCACAGTCACACAGCTGAGGCTCCTAGCTTCCAGTGTCACAGTCACACAGCTGAGGTTCCTAGCTTCCAGTGTCACAGTCACACAGCTGAGGCTGAGGTTCCTAGCTTCCAGTGTCACAGTCACACAGCTTAGGCTCCTAGCTTCCAGTGTCACAGTCACACAGCTGAGGTTCCTAGCTTCCAGTGTCACAGTCACACAGATGAGGCTGAGGTTCCTAGCTTACAGTGTCACAGTCACACAGCTGAGGCTCCTAGCTTCCACTGTCACAGTCACACAGCTGAGGCTGAGGTTCCTAGCTTACAGTGTCACAGTCACACAGCTGAGGCTCCTAGCTTCCACTTTCACAGTCACACAGCTGAGGCTCCTAGCTTCCAGTGTCACAGTCACACAGCTGAGGTTCCTAGCTTCCAGTGTCACAGTCACACAGCTGAGGCTGAGGTTCCTAGCTTCCAGTGTCACAGTCACACAGCTGAGGCTCCTAGCTTCCAGTGTCACAGTCACACAGCTGAGGTTCCTAGCTTCCAGTGTCACAGTCACACAGCTGAGGCTGAGGTTCCTAGCTTCCAGTGTCACAGTCACACAGCTGAGGTTCCTAGGTTCCAGTGTCACAGTCACACAGCTGAGGCTGAGATTCCTAGCTTACAGTGTCACAGTCACACAGCTGAGGCTCCTAGCTTCCACTGTCACAGTCACACAGCTGAGGCTCCTAGCTTCCACTGTCACAGTCACACAGCTGAGGTTCCTAGCTTCCAGTGTCACAGTCACACAGCTGAGGCTGAGGTTCCTAGCTTCCAGTGTCACAGTCACACAGCTGAGGTTCCTAGCTTCCAGTGTCACAGTCACACAGCTGAGGTTCCTAGCTTCCAGTGTCACAGTCACACAGCTGAGGCTGAGGTTCCTAGCTTACAGTGTCACAGTCACACAGCTGAGGCTCCTAGCTTCCAATGTCACAGTCACACAGCTGAGGCTAGAGTGTCACAGTCACACAAGGCTGAGGTTCCTAGCTTACAGTGTCACAGTCACACAGCTGAGGCTCCTAGCTTCCAATGTCACAGTCACACAGCTGAGGCTCCTAGCTTCCAGTGTCACAGTCACACAGCTGAGGCTCCTAGCTTCCACTGTCACAGTCACACAGCTGAGGTTCCTAGCTTCCAGTGTCACAGTCACACAGCTGAGGTTCCTAGCTTAAAGTGTCACAGTCACACAGCTGAGATTGAGGTTCCTAGCTTCCAGTGTCACAGTCACACAGCTGAGGCTCTTAGCTTCCACTGTCACAGTCACGCAGCTGAGGCTCCTAGCTTCCAGAGTCACAGTCACACAGCTGAGGTTCCTAGCTTCCAGTGTCACAGTCACACAGCTGAGGTTCCTAGCTTCCAGTGTCACAGTCACACAGATGAGGCTGAGGTTCCTAGCTTACAGTGTCACAGTCACACAGCTGAGGCTCCTAGCTTCCACTGTCACAGTCACACAGCTGAGGTTCCTAGCTTCCAGTGTCACAGTCATACAGCTGAGGCTCCTAGCTTCCAATGTCACAGTCACACAGCTGAGGCTCCTAGCTTCCACTGTCACAGTCACACAGCTGAGGTTCCTAGCTTAAAGTGTCACAGTCACACAGCTGAGATTGAGGTTCCTAGCTTCCAGTGTCACAGTCACACAGCTGAGGCTCCTAGCTTCCACTGTCACAGTCACGCAGCTGAGGCTCCTAGCTTCCAGAGTCACAGTCACACAGCTGAGGTTCCTAGCTTCCAGTGTCACAGTCACGCAGCTGAGGCTCCTAGCTTCCAGAGTCACAGTCACACAGCTGAGGTTCCTAGCTTCCAGTGTCACAGTCACACAGCTGAGGTTCCTAGCTTCCAGTGTCACAGTCACACAGCTGAGGTTCCTGGCTTCCAGTGTCACAGTCACACAGCTGAGGTTCCTAGCTTCCAGTGTCACAGTCACACAGCTGAGGTTCCTAGCTTCCAGTGTCACAGTCACACAGCTGAGGTTCCTAGCTTCCAGTGTCACAGTCACACAGCTGAGGTTCCTGGCTTCCAGTGTCACAGTCACACAGCTGAGGTTCCTAGCTTCCAGTGTCACAGTCACACAGCTGAGGTTCCTAGCTTACAGTGTCACAGTCACACAGCTGAGGTTCCTAGCTTCCATTGTCACAGTCACACAGCTGAGGTTCCTAGCTTAAGTGAGTCATTTCACCTTAATTAGGAGGATGAGATGTGTGCAACATGTGTGAGTCAGTATGCAACACCTTCAACTAGTTAGCATGCGACGTATGAGTATACAACACCTTCAACGAGTCAGTATGTGACCTTCAACGAGTATGTGACCAATGTGTAAGCAATACCTTCAACAAGTCAATATGCGACGTCTGTGTGTATAATACGCGAGAGAATCAATATGAAACACGTGACCCATTTGCTACACCTGTTTCCACGTGTGAATATTGAACAAGAGAACTCTGTAAAGCTGTGTGGGACATTCACTGCAAGGGCGGAGTCTCGAACCTCCGTCCTCTAAGAGCGTGTCATGTGCATTACCTAGCTAATAACTGCAAGAGCAACATCATGTCGCGTAGACCCTGTAGTAAATCAACTTTCGTAAAATATACCTCATGGGACCTAAAATCCCAAATGCTGCGTGTCTCTTATGGTTTTAGCGTTTTAGGTTCCTGGAGAGCTTTACAGACTACACCTTCAGTTGTTACCAAAGAAAATTGCCACTGCAAGTTACCAATGAGACTTACATTGGACTTAAATTTAAAACCAGAATGAGGAGTGCAAAATCCACAGACTGTATCTAGACGGATACACATACTCCTTTAAGATACGAGAAGATTTGAGTAATACTATTAACCCAGAGGACTAGTAGCCTAGGCTAAGCCACGAAAGCCACTCTGGCTTGTTTTCATTGAACCTCTTACCCAGGATGAGACTCACAATAGCTAGATAACACTCAGATACCTACTTATTGCTAGGTTAACAAGGACAGCAGGTGTGAAGTAATATACTCAGTGTCTCTACTCGTGCACTGATTATTCTGAACAACACCGTCACCACCACCGTCACCATAACACCACCACCTTCACAACAACACTGTCATCACCACAATACTGTCACTATCACCACAGCACTGTCACCATCACCACACTATCACTACCACCATCACCACATCAGTCACCAGCACCACAACACTGTCACCACCACCATTACCAGAACAGTCACTATCACCACAACAATGTCACCACCACTGTCACCAAAATACCGTCATCACCACCGTCACCACAACTCTGCTACCACCACTGTCACAACAACACTATCACCACCACCGTCACCACAAAAATGTCACCATCACCGTCACAACAACAACACTGTCATCACCACAATACTATGACCATCACCACAACACTGTCACCACCACGACAGTGCCACCACCAAAACAGTCACCACCACAACACTGTCACCACCATAACACTATTAAAACCACAACAATGTCACTACCACCATCGCCATAACAACACTGTCACCACCACAACAGTCATCACCACCGTCACCACCACAACACTGTCACCATCTTAACACTTCTACCTTCACCACACACACACACACACACACACACACACACACACACACACACACACACACACACACACACACACACATTAGGCAAGGTTTCGTCACATCAACTTACCACCTAAATTCCCTTTTGATAAGTGTCTCCACTTAACCCACAAATCACTGACCGCTTTACCATTTCCTTCACCTGAACATCTTTCTCCTGATCAGGTTTCTGAACCCCTGTAGGTTTAGTCTATCAGACACTTCTGCAACACTTGGGTATCTTTATTGTGGAAGCGTTTCGCCAGCCAGTGTATGGCGAAACGATATCCAAATGTAGCACAAGTGTCTCATTCAAACTTGTGGGTTTTCTGAATAATTTATATACAATTCCAGTCAGACACATCTTACATCTTGGGATCTCAACACGGAATTCTACACTTGCCTAACCTATAAGCATGACCTACTTCCACATGTGGATTTTTCCATGGTGACACCGCTTCCCACTGCTTCACCTCATCTGTCTGCACTATATATGCCCCTTCTCTCCGCATATGCTGTAGAAAAACCATGATTGCGGCCAGAGAACAACTTCCAGATTCTCAGACGGGTTTTCTTAGGATTAAGACCCGTGTTAGGACGCAGTTCCTGACGAATCAATCAGCATATGCTGTACTTTTATCAAAACTGATGGACTGAACACGACGGCTTCAGGTTGAGGGACTGATTACCTGAAACTCCTTCCGATCTTCCACCATTCTTCTATGTATTGGACTGAGGAAGCCACTGACTGGCGAAACGTTATACACTAAAGATACCCGAATGTTGCACAGGTGTCTAATTCATCAATTTGTCGGTTTTCTGAACTGTTTATCTACAATTAGTTCAGGCTTGAAACCTATCGACTACAAGAGGATCATTAAGGCTTCTTGTAAACCTGATGCCACTAGTCACTAGCACCATTAAATATAACACAGGGACTCAAGTAAACTTTGAGTACATACTGTATACACTGAGACACTTGTCAGTGTACGTGCACTGACAAGAAGTACGTAGTAGGTACTGTCAGTGTACGTACCCTGATAAGAAAGACATACTAGGTACTGTCAGTGTAAGTACCCTGGCAAGGACGTACTAGGTACTGTAAGTACACGTACCCTGATAAGAACGACGTACTAGGTACTGTCAGTGCACGTACATTGACAAGAAGGACGTAGTAGGTACTGTGCGTCACCAGGACACATGCGGTTATTAGGGCCCAAAAAAATAAGAAGTCACAATACCGTGACAGGAACAAAACACAAATAACCCCCACATGGTAGACTTCAGACATTTCATTAATATCATAGTTACCGGATGTGTGTTTTTCCTACATACACTTGTCGCTGGTATAAACCTCGGTAATAGATACCCGCAAATTGGTTTCAAAAGACACGTGAGAAAACACTAGGATATATTTATTAGAAAACGTTTCGGTTATTGGACGTTGATGACTTCTGTGCTAGAAGTGATGAAGGTTCCAGGACCGAAACGTTTTCTAATAAATATGTCCTAGTGTTTGCTTACGTGTCTTTTTAAACAGTTGTGTGTGTTAATGACAGCTTGACTGTATGACCCTAGTGGGTTTCAACGCTTAATTATGACTGTCATGACCACCTGAGTGGCGCGCGTGCGTCGAGAAAGCCTACACAGTATTGTTTGAGCTCATTTTTCGCAAAAGCAGGCAGAGTGGTTTGGAAGTCGGTCAGGGAGATGCCTCCATGTTTGGCAGAGGTCGCGGGGTCATGATATTTGATCCGTGTTCCTTATCTGCATCTCCACTAACTGGTTTCTCTCTTTCTTTTTGTCTCGCTACTCTTGTGATAGGTTATTCTATTTTTTTATATATTTATTTTTACTGATTTCTTTTACTTAGTCTCTTATCTAGCAGTCAAGAGTTTCTTATTGATGTGTGTGTGTGTGTGTGTACTCACCTATTTGTGGTTGCAGGGGTCGAGTCTTAGCTCCTGGCCCCGCCTCTTCACCGGTTGCTACTGGGTCCTCTCTCTCCCCGCTCCATGAGCTTTATCAAACCTCGTCTTAAAACTGTGTATGGTTCCTGCCTCCACTACGTCATTTTTTTGTGTGTGTGTGTGTGTGTGTGTGTGTGTGTGTGTGTGTGTGTGTGTGTGTGTGTGTGTGTGTGTGTGTGTGTGTGTGTGTGTGTGTGTGTGTGTGTTTGTAAGACAGATAAGTTGAACAACGGCTATAGAGAATTGATTGTCCTAGAAGAAAAAGAAGAAGAAAATATTAATATTACGTATTCCACCAACTTTTTTTTTTATTTCGCTCATAACACGAGATCGACTTCAAAAATTTCACGGCTGTTGAATATTAACCAGAAAAAGGTTCAAGGAAAAAAACTGTTATGTGCAGGTGTCCTACGACCTAAGTTATTAAACTCACTCCTGGCATCATGGATTGTCACTGATAAGTTCCAAAACCCTCTGCGGCGTGGCCTCAAACATTCAGGAAAGTTGCCTCCTAAATGGACGATGGGACAGTAAAATTTAAGCGAGTAGGTGAATAAATGTCAATTTTATCTGTAAAATACTGAAATTTTGATTCCCGTTAAACAATCATGCTGAATATATTTGTCTCTTCCTCCTCTGAACGACTTCAGTATTGATATGTGATGTATCACAGTCAGAACAGTACCCAGGAAGCGGAGTTTGCGTGACCGCAAATTTTGCAGTGCACTAAATTTTTTATGAAACATGCACAAATAATACGCACAGAGGAATCACAATCTTATAACTGCTTTTACTAATCGGCTTCAAATTTCAGCCCTGGAACGTTTCCCAGAAAGCAAGGTGGCGCTGTTACTGGTCTGCTCAGGTACCTAAAGAGTGAATCGTCTTCTCGTCATCAATATATTACCGCTACGTTAGGTTAGGTTTGTCAGGAAACAGGACAAGCGTTTCCTGACACGGGACTTAGTCATATGATGACCCACAGCTGGAGCTTTTGGTCATCTTATCGAGGCCTCCCGCTGGCTTACCCTCCACTCCTTTAAATAATATAGTCATTAGGAATGTTTTCCCCCGATGTTTTCCCTGAGAACGATGACACACTGGTAAATTCTGAAATTTTACTGAAATTTAAGAGAAAACTTGGAATCATTGGATTCAGAGCAATTCCTGGATAATGCCTTTTCTTATAGGCTTCAAACTTAGTGTTGGTAGGCTTTATTACAAGAAAGATTGGTTTTCAGTTTGTTATGTCAGGCTCATATTGCCAAGTTTGATAAACTGGTTTCCATGTAATAACTAAAAAATGATTCTTCTGGGCGGCTTCAAACCCTTAAACAAAACGCTGGAGCATCTTAATCGGAATTATTTTTGTACTGAAGTTGTGCTTTATATATGCCAACTTTTCATTTTGGGGGGATTTTTTTTATCACAATGGACTTTCTAAAAAAAAAAAGCACAAAATTAAATATTATCTCTTAGAGTATTGCAGTAAAGTGTAAAAACAGAAATACAAAAAAAAGAGATATATTGAAAACTCGTGTTTTAAAGCGTTTTTTAATTTTCAGGAAATAATGGAAGCCATCAATGGTTCAAGACATAATACCCGCCTGAACCAGAACACTGGTACATAGTGTAGATAAATGGTTCACAGAACCGACAAGTTAATAAATTAGACGCATGTGCCACACTTGGGTATCTTTAATGAGGAAACGTTTCGCCACGTAGTGGCTTTATCAGTCTTATACAAAAAATGGTGAAAATCAGGAGTCTGAGGTAATCAGTCCCTCAGCCTGGAATCGATATGATCACTCTATCAATTTTTTTGAAGACTGATTATAATAATAGTAATAATAATAATAATAATAATAATAATAATAATAATATTTAATAATAGCAATAATAATAATAATAATACTAATAATAATGATAATAAAGTTTAATAATGACAATAATAATAATAATAATAATAATAATAATAATAATAATAATAATAATAATAATAATACACTTGTATTGAAAACTTTAATATTTCTATTTCAGTTTTCGAAGTTGCTGTTTCCTTATATAGTTATTCTTTCCATCCTGTCATTCACGGATTTCATTCAAATTAGTCAGCCTTTCCGCCCATCCACTGACTTTCTTGTCTCACGGTGTAGAGACAGCTGTCTAGATCAAGCTCCCTCCGCCATATTGTGTGCCTGTCTGTCTGTCTTTTGTTTAAGATGTTGTTGTTGTTGTTGTCATATAACACCAGGCGAGGACCGTAACTACAGCGTGTGGTAATACACGCTGCGGCTCCACAAACACCGCCAGCGTGTACACCAACATTTACTACATCGTAAGACCAAACAGCCAGGCGCTCTACAAGATGGCTTACCCAGATATAAATGTTAAACAGCTGTTAATAGGGAGAAGGTTGAATATCAGCCGTGTTAACCACTAAGCCCAGGATCTCCAAATCTCTTAAGGAGATATCAGGGTCTACATATCAGGCATGCTAAGTAGCCTCCAAGCCTGTCAGGAGTGTTAAAACTAGTTATAATTCATCATATAATATTATTAAAGCACTTTACAAGATAATATCATTAGATTATATCAGTTTGTATTATAGCGTGGCGGTGCAGCGTGTGTATGGTGCTTGATGTATTGTGGTGTGTGTGTGTGTGTGTGTACTCACCTATTTGTATTCACCTATTTGTGGTTGCAGGGGTCGAGTCCTAGCTCCTGGCCCCGCCTCTTCACCGGTTGCTACTAGGCCCTCTCTCTCCCCGCTCCATGAGCTTTATCAAACCTCGTCTTAAAACTGTGTATGGTTCCTGCCTCCACTACGTCATTTTCTAGGCTATTCCACTGCCTTACTACTCTATGACTGAAGAAATACTTCCTACTATCTCTCTGACTCATCTGTGTCTTCAACTTCCAATTGTGACCTCTTGTGTCTGTGTCCCCATCCTCTGGAACATCCTGTCTTTGTCCACCTTGTCTATTCCACGCAGTATTTTATATGTCGTTATCATGTCTCCCCTGACCCTCCTGTCCTCCAGTGTCGTCAGGCCGATTTCCCTTAATCTTTCTTCATAGGACAATCCCCTTAGCTCTGGAACTAACCTTGTCGCAAACCTTTGTACTTTCTCTAGTTTCTTGACGTGCTTTATCAAGTGCGGGTTCCAAACAGGTGCTGCATACTCCAGTATGGGCCTGACATACACGGTGTACAGAGTCTTAAACGAATCCTTACTGAGGTATCGGAACGCTATCCGTAGGTTTGCCAGGCGCCCGTATGCTGCAGCAGTTATCTGATTGATGTGCGCCTCAGGAGATATGCTCGGTGTTATACTCACCCCCAGATCTTTTTCCTTTAGTGAGGTTTGCAGTCTTTGGCCATCTAAACTATATTGTGTCTGCGGTCTTCTTTGCCCTTCCCCAATCAAGGAGCCAGTTGCTGGACCAGGCTTGTAGCCTGTCCAGATCTCTTTGTAGTCCTGCCTGATCCTCGTCCGATTCGATTCTTCTCATTAACTTCACAGTGTGTGTGTATGTGTGTGTGTGTGTATGTGTGTGTGTATGTGTGTGTGTGTGTGTGTGTGTGTGTGTGTGTGTGTGTGTGTGTGTGTGTGTGCGCGCGCGCGCGCGTGTGTGTTTACTCACCTAGTTGTTGTGGCAGAAAGGGTCGAGTTGTAGCTCTGGCCCCGCCTTTTCACTGGCCGCTACTGGATGACTCTTCCTGCTCCATGAGCTTTATCATACCTCTCCTTAAAGCTATGTATGGATCCTGCCTCCACTACATCACTTCCCAGACTATTCCACTTCCTGACAACTCTGTGACTGAAGAAATACTTCCTAACATCCCTGTGATTCATCTGAGTCTTCAACTTCAAACTGTGACCCAATGTGGCTGTGTCCCATATTTGGAACATCCTGTCTTTGTCCACCTTGTCGATTCCCCTCAGTATTTAATAAGTTGTTATCATATCTCCCCTCTCTCTCCTGTCCTCCAGTGTCGTCAGGTCGATCTTCCTTAATCTTTCCTAATAGGACGTACCCCTTAGCTCTAGGACTAGTCTTGTTGCAAATCTATTCACTTTCTCTCGCTTCCTTACATGCTTGGCTATTTTTGGGTTCTAAACTGGTGCCACATACTCCAATATGGGCCTGACTTACACAGTGTACAGGGTCCTGAACGAGTCCTTATTAAGATGTCGGAATGCTGTTCCTAGGTTTGCTAGGCGCCCGTATGGTGCAGCAGTTATTTGGTTGATGTGCGCCTCAGATGTGTCTGGTGTTATACTCACCCCAAGATCCTTTTCCTTGAGTGAGGTTTGTAGTCTCTGGCCCCCTCGAGTGTACTCCATCTGCTGTGTTCTTTGCCCTTCCCCAATCTTCACGACTTTGCATTTGGTGGGGTTGAACTCCAGGAGCCAGTTGCTGGACCATGTCTGCAGCCTCTCCAGATTCCTTTGTAATTCTGCCTTGTCCTCATCCGATTGAATTCTTCTCATCAAATTCACATCATCTGCAAACAGGGACACTTCAATGTGTGTATGTGTGCGTGCGTGCGCGTGTGTGTGTGTGTGTGTGTGTGTGTGTGTGTGTGTGTGTGTGTGTGTGTGTGTGTGTGTGTGTGTGTGTGTGTGTGTGTGTGTGTGTGTGTGTGTGTGCGTGCGTGCGTGCGTGCGTGCGTGCGTGTACAATCTCTTATTCTTAGAATTTCACTTCGTATGTTAACAAAAGCAATGCAGACTGATTTCTAGAATGACACTATGCATATGCAATGAACTTGGTGCTCTCTGAGGCACGGTGTGTGTGTGGGGGGGAGGCAGGGGGGTTGAAGGAGTGCAGTCAGTGTGCTATAATACCAGGTTCATCCCTTACAGATTCAGGAACAGCGACCGGTGCGGTGAGAAAGTGACATCCTCGCCTAAACGCAACTTTACTGCGTGAAGACCCTCATATATTTACCAAGCTAAGAGTCTAAATGTTCAGGTGGGACGTAGTACACGCCTGTGAACAGCCAAGACCATACACACTCACAAATATGGTTCACACAGCTCAGCCTTATCACATCACCAGCTCTAAGCAGTGTATTGTTACAGCTTCTATACCTGACTCGGCTTGAAAGTTAGTAGGCACTTTGGAATCACACACATCGGGAGAGTATCAATATGTGGGGAGTATAAACGTGTGGGGAGTATATACGTCTGGAAAGTATATACGTCAGGGAAGAACATACGTCTGGGAAGTATAAACGTCTAGAAAGATAAACGTCTGTTAAGTATATATGTCTGGGGAGTATAAACGTTTGGGGAGTATAGACGTCTGGGTGGGTGAGGCATCTGGGAGATAGAAAAGTTAGGATTGTATAAACATCTGGAAGTTAGAAGCGTCTGGGTAGTATAAGAATTTGTTAGATAAAAACACAGGGGAGACGGAAACGTCTGAGTGGTTTAAACATCTGGTAGGGGTAGTGTTTAACGAAGTGAAGCGTATTCTGGCGTCTGTGATCAGGAAATTTTCTGCGCTAACATAAAACAAACATCTCTGCCCAGGCAACCTGTACTACAAACACCTGAACTACAAACACACTCCACGAAGTGCCGTTGGTGAGGTTTTGCGAACTATTCAATATGCAAAAGAACCACAGAGGGAAGATGACTGATAGCTCTAGGCATTTCGTGTTGTAATGAACACATCTTCAGAAGCTTGCAATGCTGCAGAAATGCGTAGGAAGTCCAGGTAGAGTCGTTTCCTGAACGAATCTATCTAGTCTTCCTACGCATATCTGCAACATTGCAAGCTGCTGAAGATGTGCTGATTGCAACACGAAAGGCCTAGAGCTATCATTCAGTTCCCCCCTGTGGTTGTTTTGTATCTTGTATCTCTTGTTTTCGATTATTATATAATGAAATATATTATGAAAAATCAACTTGCTGTTCTCTGTGAGTTTAATTATAATACTCAAAAACAAGAGCGAAACTCATCTGGGACAAAAAGTCTTACACCTTAGAGTGTTTTCTTCCCTATTATAAATATGTTGAGGATGGTCTGGTGGGGGATACATGTGACACATGACAAGTATCCGAATTATCCTAAATATCCTCATTCTGCTACTTTCATTCATTACCGAGGTTCCCAACATTAATTTCTTAGCACTTCCGACAAACTTACGAAACCTATTTTCTTTATTTTAAGTTTTGTTAGGTTATATAAACCTATTGAAACTAATACTTAAATATAAAATGAACACTTTAATATGTCTAACAAAGAGAAAGATGTGAAGTATACGATATAAAGTAACTTTTTTTCCCATGTTATTGTATGCGACTTTAATACACCTGTTTTCAAGTATTAACCCTTTGCTAATGTGTCAAGTGCATGTATCTGAATGAGTGTTAATGTGTCAACAGTTGCTTGTTCCCTTAAATAAGCCTTGCACACACAACCTAGTTTCATGTATAACTTAAATAAAACTATACATGCTGCATTTCATAAGTTGTAGCATTATTTATACGCATATTTTGTTTTTTGTGAGCCAACTAATTAATAAAGTTTGTTGAGAAACTGGTGTATTTTCCTACCTACTCTTCCGAGGCTGCCCCAGACTTCCATCACTGCATATCATAGCACAGTCTGAGATAGAAACACTTGAATATTTCTGAAATTATCACACCAGAGTTTTCTATATGATTTTTACATGTTTCTTTTGGTTTGGCACTTAAATTACCAATGACAGTAAATTATAGTTTATTATTCAATATAGAATGTACATAGCCATGAACATTTACATCAATACTAAGTAACTATAATATTACAATTGCAAACAAATCGCAAATTAGGTGGGGCTCGAACCTGCGTTCTCCAGTGGACCATGCCAGCCTAAAAAGATTCATCCAGCTAGGTCCTAGTTGCTAAGGCATATTTCTGTGCACCCAAGGAAGGTTAGCTTAGGCCCCACTGTAACCGTAAATCCAGCTTTTTATAGACGAATTTCACATCAGCACGGCTGTGGCGGGCTCTATATTATTACATTCAAGGGGAGTGTTAAACAGCGCTTCGGGGTATAAGAGGGAAGAGAGCAATTCCAATTGCTTGCATCAAGAACCGCTCACCAGTATCAAGACAACCTTCCCTCTTTGAAAGGTTGTCTCCTTGGGGTTGCTTGCTGCCCTCCGGGGAAATTCTTATTGTCATGTCTCTCGTATTCTCATTACTATTTTTCTAGGATTTACTTGTTGCACCATTCCAGCACAATAAGTCTTCTTAAAGATTATTGTGGCCTTCCACTTTTCATGACTTTCTTGTCAGTCAACTAGATATATATTGATGGGAAAGTGGTGAACCCAAATCGGCTTGCAACTGAAAAGTTTCCAGTTCCTGAGCAGAGTGAAATCTTTATGAGTCTTATTTTATACATTACTGACCGTGCTTTGAAGTAGATGGTGTCAGTCGTGTACCGTGAATAGCATCCTAGGGTGGTCAGGTTCTTGGCTAAGGGCGCTTCAAGTAGGTGAAGGTCTTCCTTCCCAAACATGGCCATAACATACCACAACTCTCTGACTTAGGTCTATTAGAGTCTCTTTTATCCCAAACCACCTTTCTGTCACCCTAAAGCTTTGTCGATTGCTATCTGACAGTTTAAGAAAATGCCATTTACTCACTTCTCTTTATATGTCAGGTATGTGAGGCAGGATTTACTGTCTTTAAATTTGTACTGGTGCTTCATGTCAAAGCTTCTACCCTCCACATGCTCTACCAATCTCTCTCTCTCTCTATCCATTTATGTTCCCCATTACTTGGAGTGCTAGAGATACTCGTCTGTAATTTAACATCTCTTAGAAATTAGACTCTAGTCTCTAGGAGACTAGAGTCGAGAACGGTAAACAGGAAGTGAGGATAGGAGAATAGTGAGGAAGAGGGGGGGGGAGAAAGGACAAGAAATAAAAAAAAAAAAAAAAAAAAAAAAGAGTCGGGGCTACACCCAGCAGAAACAGCACTGCCTGGCATTAATCAATGTGTTTTATCCCCGTCGATTCAGAACAGGCCGGACTCGGAAAGATAAGGCCTAACAGTCGCAGCAGACGCAAAAATGACAGTGGTCTCGGCTCTCCGCACACCGCCCAAACACAAGCGCGCGCGCGCACGCACGCACCCACACACACACACACACACACACACACACACACACACACACACACACACACACAGCTAAGGGGAATGTCCTACGAAGAAAGGTTAAGGGAAATTGGCCTAACGACACTGGAGGACAGGAGGGTTAGGAGAGACATGATAACGACATACAAAATACTGCGAGGAATTGACAAGGTGGACAGCGACAGGATGTTCCAGAGATGGGACACAGACACAAGGTGCCACAAATGGAAGTTAAGACTCAGATGAGTCAAAGGGATGTTAGGAAGCATTTCTTTAGTCATAGAGTTGTCACGAAGTGGAATAGTCTGGCAAGTGACATAGTGGAGGCAGGAACCATACATAATAGTTTTAAGACGAGGTTTAATAAAGCTCATGGAGCAGGGAGAGAGAGGACCTACTAGTGATCAGTGAAGAGGCGGGGCCAGGACTCAACCCCTGCAACCACAAATAGGTGAGTACATACACACAAACGTTCAATAGCTATGACAGTGGTGTGGTAAAGATGGAAGATGAGGTGTTGTAGGGCCAAGATGGTGGTGGCAAACGGGGAAGAAAAGGGATGTCTTCAAAGGTCAATTTGCAACCTTCTTAAACCTGACAACTGATTTTTACTAACTTTTTTTTAGGGGCGGTTATAGAGTAGTGATTGTGTAGTCGTAGTGGTGAAGTAGTGGTTGTGTAGTCGTAGTGGTGAAGTAGTGGTTGTGTAGTCGTAGTGGTGAAGTAGTGGTTGTGTAGTCGTAGTGGTGGTGAAGTAGTGGTTGTGTAGTCGTAGTGGTGGTGAAGTAGTGGTTGTGTAGTCGTAGTGGTGAAGTAGTGGTTGTGTAGTCGTAGTGGTGAAGTAGTGGTTGTGTAGTCGTAGTGGTGAAGTAGTGGTTGTGTAGTCGTAGTGGTGGTGAAGTAGTGGTTGTGTAGTCGTAGTGGTGGTGAAGTAGTGGTTGTGTAGTCGTAGTGGTGAAGTAGTGGTTGTGTAGTCGTAGTGGTGAAGTAGTGGTTGTGTAGTCGTAGTGGTGGTGAAGTAGTGGTTGTGTAGTCGTAGTGGTGTAGTGGTTGTGTAGTCGTAGTGGTGGTGAAGTAGTGGTTGTGTAGTCGTAGTGGTGGTGAAGTAGTGGTTGTGTAGTCGTAGTGAAGTAGTGGTTGTGTAGTCGTAGTGGTGGTGAAGTAGTGGTTGTGTAGTCGTAGTGGTGGTGAAGTAGTGGTTGTGTAGTCGTAGTGGTGAAGTAGTGGTTGTGTAGTCGTAGTGGTGGTGAAGTAGTGGTTGTGTAGTCGTAGTGGTGGTGAAGTAGTGGTTGTGTAGTCGTAGTGGTGGTGAAGTAGTGGTTGTGTAGTCGTAGTGGTGGTGAAGTAGTGGTTGTGTAGTCGTTGTGGTGGTGAAGTAGTGGTTGTGTAGTCGTAGTGGTGGTGAAGTAGTGGTTGTGTAGTCGTAGTGGTGAAGTAGTGGTTGTGTAGTCGTAGTGGTGAAGTAGTGGTTGTGTAGTCGTAGTGAAGTAGTGGTTGTGTAGTCGTAGTGAAGTAGTGGTTGTGTAGCCGTAGTGGTGGTGAAGTAGTGGTTGTGTAGTCGTAGTGGTGGTGAAGTAGTGGTTGTGTAGTCGTAGTGGTGAAGTAGTGGTTGTGTAGTCGTAGTGGTGGTGAAGTAGTGGTTGTGTAGTCGTAGTGAAGTAGTTGTTGTGTAGTCGTAGTGGTGGTGAAGTAGTGGTTGTGTAGTCGTAGTGGTGGTGAAGTAGTGGTTGTGTAGTCGTAGTGGTGGTGAAGTAGTGGTTGTGTAGTCGTAGTGGTGGTGAAGTAGTGGTTGTGTAGTCGTAGTGAAGTAGTGGTTGTGTAGTCGTAGTGAAGTAGTGGTTGTGTAGTCGTAGTGGTGGTGAAGTAGTGGTTGTGTAGTCGTAGTGGTGGTGAAGTAGTGGTTGTGTAGTCGTAGTGGTGAAGTAGTGGTTGTGTAGTCGTAGTGGTGGTGAAGTAGTGGTTGTGTAGTCGTAGTGAAGTAGTGGTTGTGTAGTCGTAGTGGTGGTGAAGTAGTGGTTGTGTAGTCGTAGTGGTGAAGTAGTGGTTGTGTAGTCGTAGTGGTGGTGAAGTAGTGGTTGTGTAGTCGTAGTGGTGGTGAAGTAGTGGTTGTGTAGTCGTAGTGGTGGTGAAGTAGTGGTTGTGTAGTCGTAGTGGTGGTGAAGTAGTGGTTGTGTAGTCGTAGTGGTGGTGAAGTAGTGGTTGTGTAGTCGTAGTGGTGGTGAAGTAGTGGTTGTGTAGTCGTAGTGGTGGTGAAGTAGTGGTTGTGTAGTCGTAGTGGTGGTGAAGTAGTGGTTGTGTAGTCGTAGTGGTGAAGTAGTGGTTGTGTAGTCGTAGTGGTGGTGAAATAGTGGTTGTGTAGTCGTAGTGAAGTAGTGGTTGTGTAGTCGTAGTGGTGGTGAAGTAGTGGTTGTGTAGTCGTAGTGGTGGTGAAGTAGTGGTTGTGTAGTCGTAGTGGTGAAGTAGTGGTTGTGTAGTCGTAGTGGTGGTGAAGTAGTGGTTGTGTAGTCGTAGTGGTGGTGAAGTAGTGGTTGTGTAGTCGTAGTGGTGAAGTAGTGGTTGTGTAGTCGTAGTGGTGGTGAAGTAGTGGTTGTGTAGTCGTAGTGAAGTAGTGGTTGTGTAGTCGTAGTGGTGAAGTAGTGGTTGTGTAGTCGTAGTGGTGGTGAAGTAGTGGTTGTGTAGTCGTAGTGAAGTAGTGGTTGTGTAGTCGTAGTGGTGAAGTAGTGGTTGTGTAGTCGTAGTGGTGGTGAAGTAGTGGTTGTGTAGTCGTAGTGGTGGTGAAGTAGTGGTTGTGTAGTCGTAGTGGTGAAGTAGTGGTTGTGTAGTCGTAGTGGTGGTGAAGTAGTGGTTGTGTAGTCGTAGTGGTGGTGAAGTAGTGGTTGTGTAGTCGTAGTGGTGGTGAAGTAGTGGTTGTGTAGTCGTAGTGGTGGTGAAGTAGTGGTTGTGTAGTCGTAGTGGTGAAGTAGTGGTTGTGTAGTCGTAGTGGTGGTGAAGTAGTGGTTGTGTAGTCGTAGTGAAGTAGTGGTTGTGTAGTCGTAGTGGTGGTGAAGTAGTGGTTGTGTAGTCATAGTGGTGGTGAAGTAGTGGTTGTGTAGTCGTAGTGGTGAAGTAGTGGTTGTGTAGTCGTAGTGGTGAAGTAGTGGTTGTGTATTCGTAGTGGTGGTGAAGTAGTGGTTGTGTAGTCGTAGTGGTGGTGAAGTAGTGGTTGTGTAGTCGTAGTGAAGTAGTGGTTGTGTAGTCGTAGTGGTGGTGAAGTAGTGGTTGTGTAGTCGTAGTGGTGGTGAAGTAGTGGTTGTGTAGTCGTAATGGTGGTGAAGTAGTGGTTGTGTAGTCGTAGTGGTGAAGTAGTGGTTGTGTAGTCGTAGTGGTGGTGAAGTAGTGGTTGTGTAGTCGTAGTGGTGGTGAAGTAGTGGTTGTGTAGTCGTAGTGGTGAAGTAGTGGTTATGTAGTCGTAGTGGTGGTGAAGTAGTGGTTGTGTAGTCGTAGTGGTGGTGAAGTAGTGGTTGTGTAGTCGTAGTGGTGAAGTAGTGGTTGTGTAGTCGTAGTGGTGGTGAAGTAGTGGTTGTGTAGTCGTAGTGGTGGTGAAGTAGTGGTTGTGTAGTCGTAGTGGTGGTGAAGTAGTGGTTGTGTAGTCGTAGTGGTGGTGAAGTAGTGGTTGTAGAGTAGTGGCTGTAGCCGAAATATTCTCGAACTGTGTTGCTACTTATTTTCATATTCTCATTCACACATTTCTGATTTTCCCACTTCACTTCCAGTTTCTCGTCTTCTTCTTGCATATAGCATTTTGTTCATGGTATTTTACTTCTCATTTTGGCTTCTCGGCATCACAGGATGAAACATAGGCTTTACATGTCCACTTTTCTGATAAGGATTCAGCTTTCAGTCTCATGCCATTAGTTTTGGGTAAAATAGCCAGTCATGGCTTGTCGGGTCGGTCCCTCGATCGAGCACTTTGTCTCTCAGCTAACAACTTCCTCACATTCGCTTTGTTTACCAATCTCCTGATCTTTCCTCTTTCCATGTTTATTAGCGCCATTTCTAGGTATTCAGTGTCAACACACACAGTGGGAGCTTGTTCCTAAGAAGACTTTGTGGTTAGTCCCTCTTGTATCTAATTCGTTACTGACTAGTAACTTTGCTCTAAGTTTCTGATCCTCTGCTGGGTCCCACTTTGCCTAGTTTATTGATCTGTAGATGAAGTTGTTAGAGCTAGTAGTCTTGTGTGAGTCATGATTACAATCTGTGTTGTCTCTCATGCTTATAGCGGACCTGTTATTACTCTCTTGTTCTTGTTTGGGTTTCTTCTTGTCTGGCAAACAGTTGCTTTCTTTCCACAATTACTTTAGGTGTTTTTTAACTATTACCATGTTTGTTATGTAATCTTTGAATTTATTGCAATTTAGAATTTACATTTATTGAACTTCAAAAATATTCAGAACAACAAAGCAAAAATATTCAGAACAACAAAGCAATGTCCTTCACATACATATATATTTTTAATCTTATCAGTCTACGCAATGTATTTCCTGTGAAGATATTATTTTATTACTTATGGAATGTCAGTTTCATTGCGCATAATTATATTCGCTTCATCTTTGTCTACTCTATCCTTGAGTTCATGCGTCAGTTCTTCTTAAAGTTATGCTGCGCAGAGCTTTCCATAACACTCCTTCCTTCCAAGAACATTTTAAGTATCTCTTAGTAAAACAATGTTCACACGTGAGTATTCTGAGCCACCACTTCCCACAGCACTATACTCATCTGCCAGTAAGAGGTGTGGAACTTTGGAAGGTAACTTGATCACTCGCTGACCTTCTATGAGTCAGCCTGACACAGTCATAGGTCCTTAGGCAGAGACCGTGCTGAACTACCATATAAAGACACTGGGGAGCTCACCACAATGGCTATCATTCTCAAACATTACGACTTTATCCACATTTCATCGGTAGCCTCATTATCAAGGCTTCAGGCGAGACAGCAATAGTACATGTTCGCCCATTGATCACCACGCACGCTTCCAGCGCCCCCTGGCTGATAGACAAGAAACCTGTTTGGTAAAGAAAGTTTGTAGAGCGAGTTGACGCTGGCGACGTTTCGCTCAGTGCTCAGTTTTATCCAGAATAAAGACTAGCTCACTCTCTCTCTCTCTCTCTCTCTCTCTCTCTAGATCTACCAAACTTGCTGGTGCTAAATGTTTGTAAATGATCGAAGATTTTCCTGTCGCCTTACATATTCATGAGACTAAGTCGAGAGCAGCAACCCACGTGTCGTACTGCCGTGCAACGCATCCTCGCTAATTTGGTAACAAATTTCGTAATTTATGCTATATAGTTTACGTTATGTTTAGTCAGGTTAGACCATCCACTATTAATAAAAAATAACCAGTTATAACATACCACAACGGCAATAAAAGAAATATAAGGTAAAGGTGATAAAAATTTCTGACACGCTAACAGAAAACGGGTTGTCACTAGACACAGCAGCGGCCTCTACGTCAGATAACTACTGTTTAAGCTTCAGTAAAGAGTTCCCCATTTGACTCTACAAAACAGTCAAATTTTCTTTGTTATTAAGATGATGGGTTGAAAACCTCGCAAGCTGTATAAGAAATTTTACTGGGACAACATTGCTCTCTAACGTAGAGCTTAATCAAGTTATGACTTTACAAATCTCTACACAGAGCGAAATGTTGTCCCAATTTAAAATTGTTCCCGCAGGAGCGTTGTATCCTCCTGGATGTGGTATATCAGTGCCTAGCATTAGGAATAATAGGAGAGGGGCACATAATGAAAGAAAATATCACGGGAATGCTGGTGGAAGCCTGAGTATATCTACTACTCACGATAATATGAATGTAGGTAAGTTTAGTGACAGAGTAACTTGCAATGTCAACACACTGAATGATGGGAAAAAACAGACACCAGTGCTGCATAATGCTATCTTTCACTAAGTTTCGCCCACACAGTGGGTTTTATCATGTCACAAACGGATCTGTTTGTAACTTCATAAAAATTAGACACATGTACAACATCTGGGTATTTTTACTGTAGATGTTTCGACATCCAGTGGCTTTATCAATACAAGTTCTTCTGTCTTCCAATTATGTCCTTGAATTTGTATTGATGGTGAAACGTCTACAATAAAGATACCCAGATGTTACACATGTGTCTAATTTTTCATCTTGTCGGTATGTGTAACTTGATAAAGCCCTGTGTGTGGGCGAAACGTTGTTCGTAAACGATTGCATTATACTGCATTTCTGTCAATTTTTCCATTTTGTCGGTATTTTACACTATTTATCTGCAGACTGAATGACGTTGTAGTAGCCAGGCTTAAGCTTCGCTGCAAGTATATTTTGGCAGTTTGTCAGACACACAGATGATAAGCAAACTAAATCCATATGATCACTTTCTTAAACACTTTGTGCTTCACTGTCCACTTATTGAGGAATATAGCGATAGACTGTATAATAGCCTATATGATATAAGAAGGTATTTTATTAATGAAAGTAAGATATAGGACATATTTAGTAAATATCCTAAATTTGCTTGCAAAGGGTACAACAACTGCCGATAAGAATCCAGATTTTCTCTTGTTAACATTTTTTTGGGGGGTCTATCCACACGTTCTAGGGCTACCTTCCATAAGGTGGATATGGGGTGCATAATGAACTAGCTGCTTCGGCTAGTGTCTTTCTTTGTTACCACGTGTCGACTAGAGAGAGGGAGAGAGAGGGAGAGGGAGAGGGAGAGGGAGAGTGAGGGAGGGAGGGAGGGAGGGAGGGAGAGAGAGAGAGAGAGAGAGAGAGAGAGAGAGAGAGAGAGAGAGAGAGAGAGAGAGAGAGAGAGAGAGAGAGAGAGAGAGAGAGAGAGAGAGAGAGAGAGAGAGAGATAAACTCACTTCTATGTGGTTGCAGGAGTCAAGTGTGTGTGTGTGTGTGTGTTGCTTCAGGTGTTACTGAGTCAGGAGTACAGTCCAGGTGGTTACTATGTATTAGTATGCAGTGTAGTTTATCTCTCTTGAGTCACCAAGATTACATACAACCCCAGATATATTCATGCAAAAAAAGTTTTGCAACCGAGGCGTGAGCAAACCAGTTTGATGGGACACTTAAACTCTTGTGTTTTGTCAATACTTCTTAACAGGAGTCTTTATATATTTCGTCTGAAGTCTTCATTTATTTCGTCTGAAGTCTTCATTTATTTCGTCTGAAGTCTTCATTTATTTCGTCTGAAGTCTTCATTTATTTCATCTGAAGTGTTCATTTATTCCATCTTTATTTTCAGAACTGATCATTTATTTTAACTCGTTATACGTGATATTCTACCTTTATGTAAGGAGCTTTGATCCAAAGAATTGACAGCTATCGTCATGTTTCTTGGATCTTACCTGACTACCTTCCAGTTCCATGGCAGTGTATGGTTCCTATGGGTCTAGCGATTTCCTACGAATATAATAATAGTAATATCAGATAATATTCTTAAAAGACGACTCGTGGTACGTGGGATCACAAATAGCAATAGACAAGGATTGTTTGCAAATATTTTTCAGTCTATGGAAAAACCACATTATCTTGATAAGAGAAAAAAATGAATAAGATTGTCTAGATCCCATTAACAAAAATTCCGGTGAAGTTGTAAGCATTCCAGTGAAACTGTAAGCACTCCAGTGAACTCATAGGCATTCCAGTGAAGTTGCAAGCAATCAAGTAAAGTTGCAAGCATTCCAATGAAGTTGTAAGCACTCCAGTCAAGTTACAAGCACTCCAGTCAAGTTGCAAGCACTCCAGTCAAGTTGCAAGCACTCTAGTCAAGTTGTAAGTATTCCGGTCAAGTAGTAAGTACTCCAGTAAAGTTGCAAATATTGTAGTGAAGCTGTAAACATTCCAGTACAGTTGTAAGCATTCCAGTGAAGTTACAAGCACTCTAGTATAGTTGTAAGTATTCCAGTGAAGTTGCAAGCACTACAGTGAAGCTGCAAGCGCTCCAGTGAAGCTGCAAGCACTACAGTGAAGCTGCAAGCACTACAGTGAAGCTGCAAGCACTACAGTGAAGCTGCAAGCGCTCCAGTGAAGTTGCAAGCACTACAGTGAAGTTGCAAGCACTACACTGAAGCTGCAAGCACTACAGTGAAGCTGCAAGCACTACAGTGAAGCTGCAAGCATCCCTCATGCCAGAGGAAACTGAGGTTTCGCCTGTACCAGCAGGTTAGAGCGATCATACAAGTCCAGCAAACTTGACGGGTATCACCTAACACATCTTGCCAAGCCTTCACACCGAGCCCTCGGGAGCGCGATATGCAAAAACCATTGGCAATTATTTTATCTGGGGAAAGTGGGCCAGCATGGGTTACATAGCCTCTCGGAGCTCAGCAGGTTACTTCAGCTTTACGCAACAAACTACAAGAACCATGAACTATCACCATGATAGGAAGAGTGAATATCATAATGGTATCCAGTACCGACAAGTTGATAAGACACCTGTGCAACAGTTAGGTAACTTTATTCCGAAACGTTTCGCCTACGCAGTGGGCTCCGTCCTTCCTGTCGTCCAGATTATCTGCGCCTCACCTATGATAGTATATGTCTCCATACTGTTGCTTCATCTTCATACTGTTCCAGCAGAACTCTTCTCCAGGCTGAGGGACCGACTACCTCAAAACTAAGTCTTCAGGGTGATGAACTGATTACATCGTCTTTACATCTCTACTCTTTCAGCTGCCTTCTTTCTAATAGACTGAAGAAGCCTACTGTGTAGGCGAAACGTTTCGGAATAGTTACCTAACTGTTGCACATGTGTCTTACTTATTACCATGATAGGAAAAGACCATCAGACATTTACAAGTAATATTACAAGTGGGTGTTGTAGCTGTTAGGGAGATTAATGTTTTAGTGGCTACAGTTGCAGTAGCTGTTGTTTCTTACCTCAGGTCCGTGGCCCAAGACTCTTCACCATCTTACCAAACAATATCAGAAACACTGTTGGGACAAGTGTAGAAGTCTTCAAGAGGAAATTGGACAAGTATTTTCAACTGGTGCCATATCAACCCGGCTGTGAACGACATGTGGGTCAACGGGCCACCAGCAGCAACAGCCTGGTTAACCAAGCAAGCATCAGACCACCATAGCCCATGGCCGGGCTCCGGGAGTAGAAAAACTCTCGGAACTCATCAAAGGCAAAGATGTATATCAGGGGAAAATCACTTCACAAGGGTACCGATGGTTGAGGTGCGGCAAGAAGCAACCACTGGCGTGCACTGCGGTAGACAGTGGAGTCAACCACTGGCGTGCACTGCGGTAGACAGTGGGGTCAACCACTGGCGTGCACTGCGGTAGACAGTGGGGTCAACCACTGGCGTGCACTGCGGTAGACAGTGGGGTCAACCACTGGCGTGCACTGCGGTAGACAGTGGGGTCAACCACTGGCGTGCACTGCGGTAGACAGTGGGGTCAACCACTGGCGTGCACTGCTGTAGACAGTGGGGTAAACCACTGGCGTGCACTGCGGTAGATAGTGGGGTCAACCACTGGCGTGCACTGCGGTAGACAGTGGGGTCAACCACTGGCGTGCACTGCGGTAGACAGTGGAGTCAACCACTTGCGTGCACTGCTGTAGACAGTGGGGTCAACCACTGGCGTGCACTGCTGTAGACCGTGAGGTCAATCACAAGCATACACTGCGGTAGACGGTGAGGTCAACCACTGGCGTACACTGAGGTAGACTGTGGGGTCAACGACTGTTGTGCACTGCGGTAGACGGTGAGGTCAACCACTGGCGTGCACTGCGGTAGACAGTGGGGTCAACCACTGGCTTGCACTGCTGTAGACATGGGGTCAACCACTGGCGTGCACTGCGGTAGACAGTGGGGTCAACCACTGGCGTGCAGTGCGGTACACAGTGGGGTCAACCACTGGCGTGCACTGTGGTAGATAGTGAGGTCAACCACTGGCGTGCACTGCGGTAGACAGTGAGGTCAACCACTGGCGTACAGTGCGGTGGACGGTGAGGTCAACCACTGGCGTACACTGCGATAGACAGTCAAGTCAGCCACTCGCGTGCACTGCGGTAGACAGTGAGGTCAAACACTGGCGTGCACTGCAGTAGACGGTGAGGTCAACTACTGGCGTGCACTGCGGTAGACGGTGAAGTCAACCACTGGCGTGCACTGCGGTAGACAGTGAGGTCAACCACTGGCGTGCACTGCTGTAGACCGTGAGGTCAATCACTAGCATACACTGCGGTAGACGGTGAGGTCAACCACTGGCGTACACTGCGGTAGACAGTGAGGTCATCCACTGGTGTGCACTGCGGTAGACAGTGAGGTCAACCACTGGCGTGCACTGCTGTAGACCGTGAGGTCAATCACTAGCATACACTGCGGTAGACGGTGAGGTCAACCACTGGCGTACACTGAGGCAGACGGTGGGGTCAACGACTGTTGTGCACTGCGGTAGACGGTGAGGTCAACAACTGGCGTGCACTGCGGTAGACAGTGAGGTCATCCACTGGTGTGCACTGCGGTAGACAGTGAGGTCAACCACTGGCGTGCACTGCGGTAGACGTTGAGGTCAACCACTGGCATGCACTGCGGTAGACGGTGAGGTCAACCACTGGCGTGCACTGCGGTAGACGTTGAGGTCAACCACTGGCATGCACTGCGGTAGACGGTGAGGTCAACCACTGGCGTGCACTGCGATCGACAGTGAGGTCAACCACCGGCGTGCACTGCTGTAGACGGTGAGGTCAACCATTGGCGTACACTGCGGTAGACGGTGAGGTCAACCACTGGCGTACACTGCGGTAGACGGTGAGGTCAACCGCTGGCGTACACTGCGGTAGACGGTGAGGTCAACCACTGGAGTGCAGTGGAGTAGACTGGTGACAATCATTAGCGTGCAGGTGACCGTTGATAGTGACTTTCGTGGTCAAGGATCTGTTCACAGTACCATCTGTGGTCCTGTCATACCTTGCACTGTTCTGTGCGACTGTGTATCATGATGCTCTGTGTGACTGCCACCCTGTGATACTCCTTGTGGCTATGTGTAACCCAGCAGTGTACCGTGAGACTGTATAACCCAGCAGTGTACCGTGAGACTGTGTGTAACCCAGCAGTGTACCGTGGCCGTGTATATCCCAGCAGTGTACCGTAAGACTGTGTGTAACCCAGCAGTTTACCGTGAGACTGTGTAACCCAACAGTATACCGTGAGACTGTGTGTAACCCTGCACTGTACCGTGAGACTGTGTGTAACCTAGCAGTGTACCATGAGACTGTGTATAACCCTACAGTGTACCGTGAGACTGTGTAACCCAGCAGTGTACCGTAAGACAGTGTGTATCCCAGCAGTGTACCGTGAGACTGTAACCCAGCAGTGTACCGTGAGACTGTGTGTAACCCAGCAGTGTACCGTGAGACTGTGTATAACCCTACAGTGTACCGTGAGACTGTGTAACCCAGCAGTGTACCGTGAGACTGTGTGTAACCCAGCAGTGTACCGTGAGACGGTGTGTAACCCAGCAGTGTACCGTGAGACTGTGTATAACCCTACAGTGTACCGTGAGACTGTGTAACCCAGCAGTGTACCGTGAGACTGTGTGTATCCCAGCAGTGTACCGTGAGACTGTGTGTAACCCAGCAGTGTACCGTGAGACGGTGTGTAACCCTGCAGTGTACTGTGAGACTGTGTGTAACCCAGCAGTGTACCGTAAGACTGTGTGTAACCCAGCAGTGTACCGTGAGACTGTGTGTAACCCAGCAGTATACCGTGAGACTGTGTGTAACCCAGCAGTGTACCGTGAGACTGTGTATAACCCTACAGTGTACCGTGAGACTGTGTAACCCAGCAGCGTACCGTGAGACTGTGTGTATCGCAGCAGTGTACCGTGAGACTGTGTGTAACCCAGCAGTGTACCGTGAGACTGTGTATAACCCTACAGTGTACCGTGAGACTGTGTAACCCAGCAGCGTACCGTGAGACTGTGTGTATTCCAGCAGTGTACCGTGAGACTGTGTAACCCAGCAGTGTACCGTGAGACGGTGTGTAACCCTGCAGTGTACTGTGAGACTGTGTGTAACCCAGCAGTGTACCGTAAGACTGTGGGTAACCCAGCAGTGTACCGTGAGACTGTATGTAACCCAGCAGTGTACCGTGAGACTGTGTGTAACCCAGAAGTGTACCGTGAGACTGTGTGTAACCCAGCAGTGTACCGTGAGACTGCGTGTAACCCAGCAGTGTACCGTGAGACTGTGTGTAACCCAGCAGTGTACCGTGAGTGTGTATAACCCAGCAGTGTACCGTGAGACTGTGTGTAACCCAGCAGTGTACCGTGGCCGTGTATATCCCAGCAGTGTACCGTAAGACTGTGTGTAACCCAGCAGTTTACCGTGAGACTGTGTAACCGAACAGTATACCGTGAGACTGTGTGTAACCCAGCAGTGTACCGTAAGACTGTGTGTAACCCAGAAGTGTACCGTAAGACTGTGTAACCCAGCAGTGTACCGTGAGACTGTGTGTAACCCAGCAGTGTACCGTGATACTGTGTGTAACCCAGCAGTGTACCGTGAGACTGTGTGTAACCCAGCAGTGTACCGTGAGACTGTGTAACCCAGCAGTGTACCGTGAGACTGTGTGTAACCCAGCAGTGTACCATGAGACTGTGTGTAACCCAGCAGTGTGCCGTGAGACTGTGTGTAACCCAGCAGTGTACCGTGAGACTGTGTGTAACCCAGCAGTGTACCGTGAGGCTGTGTGTAACCCAGCAGTGTGCCGTGAGACTGTGTGTAACCCAGCAGTGTACCGTGAGACTGTGTGTAACCCAGCAGTGTACCGTGAGACTGTGTGTAACCCAGCAGTGTACCGTGAGACTGTGTGTAACCCAGCAGTGTACCGTGAGACTGTGTGTAACCCAGCAGTGTACCGTGAGGCTGTGTGTAACCCAGCAGTGTACCGTGAGGCTGTGTGTAACCCAGCAGTGTACCGTGAGACTGTGTAACCCAGCAGTGTACCGTGAGACTGTGTGTAACCCAGCAGTGTACCGTGAGACTGTGTGTAACCCAGCAGTGTACCGTGAGACTGTGTGTAACCCAGCAGTGTACCGTGAGGCTGTGTGTAACCCAGCAGTGTACCGTGAGACTGTGTGTAACCCAGCAGTGTACCGTGAGACTGTGTGTAACCCAGCAGTGTACCGTGAGGCTGTGTGTAACCCAGCAGTGTACCGTGAGACTGTGTCGTGTGTCAGTACGTTCTCATTTCTAGACAAGTAATGATTCTGAGACCAAAGAATGTTAAGTCTATTACCACAGATCTGGATGTAGCATCTGTGAGTTCTAGTGTTCTGTACTTAGTACTTTGCTTGTACCAACTGTGTGATGTATTTAGCATATATGCGTAAAATCTGCATATATGTATTAACTTTAATTCTTGTCTAAAAAACAAACTATTGTATGTTACTACAAAGAGTATATATATTTTTTAATTAGCTTCCGTGGCTCATGTCTAGACATGTTTACTGTAATAACCACTGCTTATTGTCCCGCTATTGTCAACATATTATTATGTTAGTGCTGTGTGATAATACATTAGTGTTCTTGAAGTGTTCTGCTGCGTTTAGTGTTCTCTGGTATTTTGGCCATATAATAAAATTGACTGTCTCACCTGAATGTATACTCATGCAGTTCTTATATGATCTACTTTTTTCTATGTTTCTTTAGTCATTTCACGAACTTTCACTCTGTGGACAACGTGATACTTCTGTTGTTCATCCAGAATTTATGGAACGACTAACCACTGCCAATGACATTTGTGACTGACTTACTATATTTACGTGTTGAGTGCTTTAAAATTACTCGACTGTATCTTAAGTTGCCGTGGATAACTTGCTTGTTGCTAAATTTGAGTTTGCAGTGCACGATCCTTGTGCTTAGACGCTCAGCACTGATACTGCTGTGCGAGGTCGCCCAGCCTCAGAGAAGCTAAGATGCTAGTGATGTAGTTCAGTGGTGAAGTACGGGGCTCCCTTTGTGTTGTGTTGGTGTTGGCAGTTATCTCAGTTTAAGTAGTATTCGAGTGTGATTCAAGTGTGACTTGTAGCAGTTGGTGTACAGCAAGTAAGGCACGGTTCAGATCACGTTAATTCAAATCTTGGAGACTGAGAGAGTGGAGGTGCGTCACTGCTTTGTTCACATCCACATTCCTACAATAAAGGACAGAACTAGAAGTAACTGACTTTCCGTCATTCTGGGTGAACCCACCGACATGTCTAAATAAGGCATGACAAGACTGGAGGCAGCAGTGACGCACCTCCACACTCTGAGGCTCTGGGGAGAAAATTTCTCCAGAAAGTGGGGGAGGGTGTCAGCCCTTTCAACCCTTGCATCCTCTCAGAGAGGGGAAATGACATCTAGCTTGCTTCTGATCAGCAAATGATTTCATATGAAGCTACCAATGTACCAGAGTGTGGTCACGTAGCCTACTCTTACATCATAGTGTTCTGCAATATGAGTGGTAATATAATAAGAGCAATGACTGTTTACCGTAGCAGGAAAAGTACAGAAAACCCCCTGCATCACTTTATTCACAATGTGGGAAAATTATGAACTCTCGGCGATCGATAGATATCAAGAAATCTATCATTTGTAATGAAACTGTGACGATGTCAAGCAAATAGGGAAATTATGCTGAAGTCCGCGCAGGCAACTCGTGTTTCACGTTAGAAGAACAGACAAAGACACTAGTGATTCGCGCGTTTCTGTTCCTCAGTGGCATTCTCAGCCATTCGTGGTAGAACTATGTTGTGAAATTACCGAGAAGTAAAGGACAAATATTGAAGAACAGTGCAGTATTACAGTGTGTTACGAATAATCTTCAGAGAGAGACATCGCCACCGAAATACTGCCACTTCAATCAAGAGAGTGCATACCGAGGTGACACTCTAGGGGCAGCTACAAAAACCCCAGTAAGTCTAGGCAGGCATGTACTTGGTTAGTTCGACTGTGCAGCAGATAGCTAAGGCATAACCTGCCTGGAGTTACCAAATTACCTCGTAATTCGTTGGTCATTGAGCCCCAAAAAAGTAAGTTTAATTCATCATTCAGTTACTGAATAATACACTGAAATACGCTCCTTTGGGGTAATTATATACTGATACTTATCCCTCATCAGCTCCTTCACGTCGAAGGAGTCTTCTGGGTGCAGCTGCGGAACGGCTGAGACAGGAACTTTTTCTGTATACAGATACATAGCATATATTCTACAGAATCCCTTACAGGCTCCAAAGTTTGAGCTAACATGAACTGAGCTGTCGTGCTGTGCACCAGCGACATAGTCACACTCGAATCATACTAGAATACTGCTTACACAGACGTAACTAACAACGCCCATACTACGTCCGTACTACATTATTGATATTACTATCACTCTCTACACCATTTCTCCCATCACTCCCAACAACTCCTTTACCAACACGCTCTACATATCTTCCAGCACATCTCTACATCTCTAACGACACATCTCTACATCTTTATAAGAATAAGAATATAATATCTTTATTTCTACAAGTACATGTACAAGGTATACAGGCCTAGCTGACATCAATGACATACTACTATACAGAAAGCCGCTTGTTATGCAGAGCATATCGAGCAGATTTGTCCCAGGATGCGACCCACACCAGTCGACTAACACCTAGGTACCTATTTTATACTGATGGATGAACATGGACAACAGGTGTCTTAAGGAAACACGTCGTACCGGGGATTCGATTTCCGGACCTCTCTACTAACATCCCTACAAGTTGGTTCAAGTTCGCACTGTCCTCAAGAATGAAGATGTAGACTCATGTAGCAGAATAAGTCTTTACTGGAACAACGTTTCGTTCATCAGAAGACTTTACTGAGACAAGGTTTCGTTCTTGGTAACGCTATGGGGAAAACGCTTTGCCACTAGGAGAGCTGTATTTCGACAACGTTTTGCTTAAAGGAGAGTTTATTGGGAAGGTTTCTTTCTAAGGAGAGTTTGCCGGGGCAACATTGCGCTTTAAATGAGTGCTTTAGCAAGTCAAGCCTTAAGCCAACTCTCCTTAAGAACGAAACGAAGTCCTAACAGAAGCTCGTTTCGCCACGTATTTTTTCAAAACCTTGTCGAAGTAACGCACACTAATATTAAGCTCTCAGAAAGATGGGAAAACGAAAGCAAAATTCAATATACTTTCAGCATGGAATACATTACAGTTCTAATACAATGCGGTATACAAAATACATTCGTTGTTGTTTCTTGAAAGGAAGTTTTGGTTACCAGGCATCAGGATGAAGACACTGCCAAGGAAGGAGCAGCTAGGATGACGCTCATCCATAGATAAAAATCATCAAATCATGCTGTGAAATGCTGAAGAGTTTTTAGGTTGTCGCTGCTATATTATCTCTTCATTTTCCCTGGAGAGGCGAGGGAAGTGAGAGAGACGTTAGCCTGCAGAGACCAGGAGAGATAAACGCTCTCCCTGGAGATCCAGGGAGAGATAAGTTATTCCCCTGGTCCCTGGAGCAGCAGTTATATACAGATGTTACCACAAAGAGGCAGAGAGACAAATGGAGGTTTTAAAGTTATTTCTGATACCTGTAAAAGGAGAATACGTATTTGTGGGAGGATCAGTGTGTATGTGTGTGTGTGTGTGTAGATACTTCAGAGTAAATGCTTCAATCACCACAGGACTAGCGAGGGGACTCCAGGATATAGTCCTGGTTAAAAGTACATATGGCTGAAGGTGAGAACCGGTTATCTCTACGCAAAAAGTCCCGTGAGAGATAGTGTGGGACGGTGTGTGCTTGTGTCGGCGTGTGAGCTACAACACACACCTATGAGAGAAGTTATGGCATGGTAAAATCATCTAGTGCTTGAGACTCTGATGACAGCCAAGTAACATTATTAGCAGCTGATCGCTACCCCTCAGAAGTATCCGCCCTAACTGTTTGGACAATAACATCACGCAAGCAGCCAAGCGCTACTCATTTGTCTTTCCAGCCGGAAAAAAAATGCGACCAGATCAACTTACATTAAAAACCTGTTCTAAAACCGCCCCCCAAACAACGTCGCGGCGTGAACTGCATGTTAATGAGTGCAGTGGTAAAGTTAGGTGTACTGGGCCAGCATGGAACCCCAGGCTACTACCATATCTCACCAGTCCTCCCAGCAGACTTAATCTATTGAGCATCCAAATGGCATAGTGTCATTGATAATTTATTGAAAAAAATCATACCCTAAGAACAAGCTTTCATCAAGACAACGTTTCACTCCGTGATTTTGCCTTGGTAAATCATAACACAAAGCCAAAATTATATCCTAATTACAGCTCTTATATCCGCAACGATTGTCAAATATCAATGGTCTATTGTTTTTTAGTGGGGAGGGAAGCTAGATCAGGCACACCAGTGGAGGCTTAACTCTGTGTACTCAGAAATCATCGGTGCTTCAAGGTGCTGCCGAATCACCGATACCCGAAACTGGTACACAAGCTGTTGCTGAATCACGGATACCCAAGTCACAGGAACTCCATCTACGCTCTAACGATACCCTGAAGCCCCCGTAGCTCGTGAACCTATCAGGGTTCACTTGTTATTCTTATGGCTCTACTGCGAAACCTCGCTACTAAGACTAACAAATTTTAACATTATGCGTGTATGTAAACCATCATATGTAACAGAGAAACAATAGCTAGCTTTTGTTTCCACTATGTAACTGTCATGAAGAACAGGATAGACGTACATTGCTGATGTATCCAAACTTGCTAAAAAAAAAAAGGGGGCTTAATGACTGCTACCCAAAACTGGTACACAACTGGTTTCGTAGTCATTGGAGCGATTTTTTAGTTGGTGGCCGGGTCTTCTTCCTGGATGTAGACACGCTGTAGTGACACCACACACCTGGAGGTGAAGGACGTTGTAGTGACACCACACACCTGGAGGTGAAGGACACGTTGTAGTGACACCACACACCTGGAGGTGAAGGACGTTGTAGTGACACCACACACCTGGAGGTGAAGGACGTTGTAGTGACACCACACACCTGGAGGTGAAGGACGTTGTAGTGACACCACACACCTGGAGGTGAAGGACGTTGTAGTGACACCACACACCTGGAGGTGAAGGACACGTTGTAGTGACACCACACACATGGAGGTGAAGGACGTTGTAGTGACCCACACACCTGGAGGTGAAGGACACGTTGTAGTGACCCACACACCTGGAGGTGAAGGACACGTTGTAGTGACACCACACACCTGGAGGTGAAGGACACGTTGTAGTGACACCACACACCTGGAGGTGAAGGACACGTTGTAGTGACACCACACACCTGGAGGTGAAGGACACGTTGTAGTGACCCACACACCTGGAGGTGAAGGACACGTTGTAGTGACCCACACACCTGGAGGTGAAGGACGTTGTAGTGACACCACACACCTGGAGGTGAAGGACGTTGTAGTGACCCACACACATGGAGGTGAAGGACGTTGTAGTGACCCACACACATGGAGGTGAAGGACGTTGTAGTGACCCACACACATGGAGGTGAAGGACGTTGTAGTGACCCACACACATGGAGGTGAAGGACACGTTGTAGTGACCCACACACCTGGAGGTGAAGGACGTTGTAGTGACACCACACACCTGGAGGTGAAGGACACGTTGTAGTGACACCACACACCTGGAGGTGAAGGACGTTGTAGTGACACCACACACCTGGAGGTGAAGGACGTTGTAGTGACACCACACACCTGGAGGTGAAGGACACGTTGTAGTGACACCACACACATGGAGGTGAAGGACGTTGTAGTGACACCACACACCTGGAGGTGAAGGACGTTGTAGTGACCCACACACCTGGAGGTGAAGGACACGTTGTAGTGACACCACACACATGGAGGTGAAGGACGTTGTAGTGACACCACACACCTGGAGGTGAAGGACACGTTGTAGTGACACCACACACCTGGAGGTGAAGGACACGTTGTAGTGACCCACACACCTGGAGGTGAAGGACACGTTGTAGTGACACCACACACCTGGAGGTGAAGGACACGTTGTAGTGACACCACACACCTGGAGGTGAAGGACGTTGTAGTGACACCACACACCTGGAGGTGAAGGACACGTTGTAGTGACACCACACACCTGGAGGTGAAGGACGTTGTAGTGACACCACACACCTGGAGGTGAAGGACACGTTGTAGTGACCCACACACCTGGAGGTGAAGGACGTTGTAGTGACCCACACACCTGGAGGTGAAGGACACGTTGTAGTGACCCACACACCTGGAGGTGAAGGACACGTTGTAGTGACACCACACACCTGGAGGTGAAGGACGTTGTAGTGACACCACACACCTGGAGGTGAAGGACACGTTGTAGTGACACCACACACCTGGAGGTGAAGGACACGTTGTAGTGACCCACACACCTGGAGGTGAAGGACACGTTGTAGTGACACCACACACCTGGAGGTGAAGGACACGTTGTAGTGACACCACACACCTGGAGGTGAAGGACACGTTGTAGTGACCCACACACATGGAGGTGAAGGACACGTTGTAGTGACACCACACACCTGGAGGTGAAGGACACGTTGTAGTGACCCACACACCTGGAGGTGAAGGACACGTTGTAGTGACACCACACACCTGGAGGTGAAGGACACGTTGTAGTGACACCACACACCTGGAGGTGAAGGACACGTTGTAGTGACCCACACACCTGGAGGTGAAGGACACGTTGTAGTGACACCACACACCTGGAGGTGAAGGACACGTTGTAGTGACACCACACACCTGGAGGTGAAGGACACGTTGTAGTGACCCACACACCTGGAGGTGAAGGACACGTTGTAGTGACCCACACACATGGAGGTGAAGGACACGTTGTAGTGACCCACACACCTGGAGGTGAAGGACACGTTGTAGTGACCCACACACATGGAGGTGAAGGACACGTTGTAGTGACCCACACACATGGAGGTGAAGGACACGTTGTAGTGACCCACACACCTGGAGGTGAAGGACGTTGTAGTGACACCACACACCTGGAGGTGAAGGACGTTGTAGTGACACCACACACCTGGAGGTGAAGGACGTTGTAGTGACACCACACACCTGGAGGTGAAGGACGTTGTAGTGACACCACACACCTGGAGGTGAAGGACGTTGTAGTGACACCACACACCTGGAGGTGAAGGACACGTTGTAGTGACACCACACACATGGAGGTGAAGGACGTTGTAGTGACACCACACACCTGGAGGTGAAGGACGTTGTAGTGACCCACACACCTGGAGGTGAAGGACACGTTGTAGTGACACCACACACATGGAGGTGAAGGACGTTGTAGTGACACCACACACCTGGAGGTGAAGGACACGTTGTAGTGACACCACACACCTGGAGGTGAAGGACACGTTGTAGTGACCCACACACCTGGAGGTGAAGGACACGTTGTAGTGACACCACACACCTGGAGGTGAAGGACGTTGTAGTGACACCACACACCTGGAGGTGAAGGACACGTTGTAGTGACCCACACACCTGGAGGTGAAGGACACGTTGTAGTGACACCACACACCTGGAGGTGAAGGACACGTTGTAGTGACACCACACACCTGGAGGTGAAGGACGTTGTAGTGACACCACACACCTGGAGGTGAAGGACACGTTGTAGTGACACCACACACCTGGAGGTGAAGGACGTTGTAGTGACACCACACACCTGGAGGTGAAGGACACGTTGTAGTGACACCACACACCTGGAGGTGAAGGACACGTTGTAGTGACCCACACACCTGGAGGTGAAGGACACGTTGTAGTGACCCACACACCTGGAGGTGAAGGACACGTTGTAGTGACCCACACACATGGAGGTGAAGGACACGTTGTAGTGACCCACACACCTGGAGGTGAAGGACACGTTGTAGTGACCACACTCCTGGAGGTGAAGGACGTTGTAGTGACCCACACACATGGAGGTGAAGGACACGTTGTAGTGACCCACACACATGGAGGTGAAGGACACGTTGTAGTGACCCACACACATGGAGGTGAAGGACACGTTGTAGTGACCCACACACATGGAGGTGAAGGACGTTGTAGTGACCCACACACATGGAGGTGAAGGACACGTTGTAGTGACCCACACACATGGAGGTGAAGGACGGTGTAGTGACCCACACACATGGAGGTGAAGGACGGTGTAGTGACCCACACACATGGAGGTGAAGGACGGTGTAGTGACCCACACACATGGAGGTGAAGGACACGTTGTAGTGACCCACACACATGGAGGTGAAACACACCTACACCACCACACGGTGGTGTCGCCAACACACCTACACCACCACACGGTGGTGTCACCAACACACCTACACCACCACACGGTGGTGTCGCCAACACACCTACACCACCACACGGTGGTGTCACCAACACACCTACACCACCACACAGTGGTGTCGCCAACACACCTACACCACCACACAGTGGTGTCACCAACACACACCTACACCACCACACAGTGGTGTCACCAACACACACCTACACCACCACACAGTGGTGTCACCAACACACACCTACACCACCACACAGTGGTGTCACCAACACACACCTACACCACCACACTGTGGTGTCACCAACACACCTACACCACCACACAGTGGTGTCACCAACACACACCTACACCACCACACAGTGGTGTCACCAACACACACCTACACCACCACACAGTGGTGTCACCAACACACACCTACACCACCACACAGTGGTGTCACCAACACACACCTACACCACCACACAGTGGTGTCACCAACACACACCTACACCACCACACGGTAGTGTCACCAACACACACCTACACCACCACACAGTGGTGTCACCAACACACACCTACACCACCACACTGTGGTGTCACCAACACACACCTACACCACCACACTGTTGTGTCACCAACACACACCTACACCACCACACAGTGGTGTCACCAACACACACCTACACCACCACACTGTGGTGTCACCAACACACCTACACCACCACACAGTGGTGTCACCAACACACACCTACACCACCACACAGTGGTGTCACCAACACACACCTACACCACCACACAGTGGTGTCACCAACACACACCTACACCACCACACAGTGGTGTCACCAACACACACCTACACCACCACACTGTGGTGTCACCAACACACCTACACCACCACACAGTGTCACCTACACACTCCTACACCACCACACAGTGGTGTCACCAACACACACCTACACCACCACACAGTGGTGTCACCAACACACACCTACACCACCACACAGTGGTGTCACCAACACACACCTACACCACCACACAGTGGTGTCACCAACACACACCTACACCACCACACAGTGGTGTCACCAACACACACCTACACCACCACACAGTGGTGTCACCAACACACACCTACACCACCACACACCTACACCACCACACACCTACACCACCACACTGTGGTGTCACCAACACACACCTATACCACCACACAGTGGTGTCACCAACACACACCTATACCACCACACAGTGGTGTCACCAACACACACCTACACCACCACACTGTGTTGTCACCAACACACACCTACACCACCACACTGTGGTGTCACCAACACACCTACACCACCACACAGTGGTGTCACCAACACACCTACACCACCACACAGTGGTGTCACCAACACACCTACACCACCACACAGTGGTGTCACCAACACACACCTACACCACCACACAGTGGTGTCACCAACACACACCTACACCACCACACAGTGGTGTCACCAACACACACCTACACCACCACACTGTGGTGTCACCAACACACACCTATACCACCACACAGTGGTGTCACCAACACACACCTATACCACCACACAGTGGTGTCACCAACACACACCTACACCACCACACTGTGGTGTCACCAACACACACCTACACCACCACACTGTGGTGTCACCAACACACACCTACACCACCACACAGTGGTGTCACCAACACACACCTACACCACCACACTGTGGTGTCACCAACACACACCTACACCACCACACTGTGGTGTCACCAACACACACCTACACCACCACACAGTGGTGTCACCAACACACACCTACACCACCACACAGTGGTGTCACCAACACACACCTACACCACCACACAGTGGTGTCACCAACACACACCTACACCACCACACAGTGGTGTCACCAACACACACCTACACCACCACACAGTGGTGTCACCAACACACACCTACACCACCACACTGTGGTGTCACCAACACACACCTACACCACCACACAGTGGTGTCACCAACACACACCTACACCACCACACAGTGGTGTCACCAACACACACCTACACCACCACACAGTGGTGTCACCAACACACACCTACACCACCACACAGTGGTGTCACCAACACACCTACACCACCACACGGTGGTGTCACCAACACACACCTACACCACCACACAGTGGTGTCACCAACACACACCTACACCACCACACAGTGGTGTCACCAACACACACCTACACCACCACACTGTGGTGTCACCAACACACACCTATACCACCACACAGTGGTGTCACCAACACACACCTATACCACCACACAGTGGTGTCACCAACACACACCTACACCACCACACTGTGGTGTCACCAACACACACCTACACCACCACACTGTGGTGTCACCAACACACACCTACACCACCACACAGTGGTGTCACCAACACACACCTACACCACCACACTGTGGTGTCACCAACACACACCTACACCACCACACTGTGGTGTCACCAACACACACCTACACCACCACACTGTGGTGTCACCAACACACACCTATACCACCACACAGTGGTGTCACCAACACACACCTACACCACCACACTGTGGTGTCACCAACACACACCTACACCACCACACGGTGGTGTCACCAACACACACCTACACCACCACACAGTGGTGTCACCAACACACACCTATACCACCACACAGTGGTGTCACCAACACACACCTATACCACCACACACCTACACCACAACACGGTGGTGCCACCCACACACACCTACACCACCACACTGTGGTGTCACCAACACACACCTACACCACCACACGGTAGTGTCACCAACACACACCTACACCACCACACTGTGGTGTCACCAACACACACCTACACCACCACACTGTAGTGTCACCAACACACACCTACACCACCACACGGTAGTGTCACCAACACACACCTACACCACCACACTGTGGTGTCACCAACACACACCTACACCACCACGGTAGTGTCACCAACACACACCTACACCACCACACTGTGGTGTCACCAACACACACCTACACCACCACGGTAGTGTCACCAACACACACCTACACCACCACGGTAGTGTCACCAACACACACCTACACCACCACACTGTGGTGTCACCAACACACACCTACACCACCACGGTAGTGTCACCAACACACACCTACACCACCACACGGTAGTGTCACCAACACACACCTACACCACCACACGGTGGTGTCACCAACACATACCTACACCACCACGCGGTAGTGTCACCAACACACACCTATACCACCACACACCTACACCACAACACGGTGGTGCCACCAACACACACCTACACCACCACACGGTGGTGTCACCAATACATACCTACACCACCGCGCGGTAGTGTCACCAACACACAAATATACCACCACACACCTACACCACCACACAGTGGTGTCACCAACACACACCTACAAGGAAATGAGTGAGCTACTCAAGTCCCAATATGACTCAGTTTTTAGCAAGCCGCTAACCAGACTGAGAGTCGAAGATCAAAATGAATTTTTTATGAGAGAGCCACAAAATTTGATTAACACAAGCCTATCCGATGTTATCCTGACGCCAAATGACTTCGAACAGGCGATAAATGACATGCCCATGCACTCTGCCCCAGGGCCAGACTCATGGAACTCTGTGTTCATCAAGAACTGCAAGAAGCCCCTATCACGAGCCTTTTCCATCCTATGGAGAGGGAGCATGGACACGGGGGTCGTCCCTCAGTTACTAAAAACAACAGACATAGCCCCACTCCACAAAGGGGGCAGTAAAGCAACAGCAAAGAACTACAGACCAATAGCACTAACATCCCATATCATAAAAATCTTTGAAAGGGTCCTAAGAAGCAAGATCACCACCCATCTAGAAACCCATCAGTTACACAACCCAGGGCAACATGGGTTTAGAACAGGTCGCTCCTGTCTGTCTCAGCTACTGGATCACTACGACAAGGTCCTAAATGCACTAGAAGACAAAAAGAATGCAGATGTAATATATACAGACTTTGCAAAAGCCTTCGACAAGTGTGACCATGGCGCAATAGCGCACAAAATGCGCGCTAAAGGAATAACAGGAAAAGTCGGTCGATGGATCTATAATTTCCTCACTAACAGAACACAGAGAGTAGTCGTCAACAGAGTAAAGTCCGAGGCAGCTACGGTGAAAAGCTCTGTTCCACAAGGCACAGTACTAGCTCCCATCTTGTTCCTCATCCTCATATCCGACATAGACAAGGATGTCAGCCACAGCACCGTGTCTTCCTTTGCAGATGACACCCGAATCTGCATGACAGTGTCTTCCATTGCAGACACTGCAAGGCTCCAGGCGGACATCAACCAAATCTTTCAGTGGGCTGCAGAAAACAATATGAAGTTCAACGATGAGAAATTTCAATTACTCAGATATGGTAAACATGAGGAAATTAAATCTTCATCAGAGTACAAAACAAATTCTGGCCACAAAATAGAGCGAAACACCAACGTCAAAGACCTGGGAGTGATTATGTCGGAGGATCTCACCTTCAAGGACCATAACATTGTATCAATCGCATCTGCTAGAAAAATGACTGGATGGATAATGAGAACCTTCAAAACTAGGGAGGCCAAGCCCATGATGACACTCTTCAGGTCACTTGTTCTATCTAGGCTGGAATATTGCTGCACTCTAACAGCACCTTTCAAGGCAGGTGAAATTGCCGACCTAGAAAATGTACAGAGAACTTTCACGGCGCGCATAACGGAGATAAAACACCTCAATTACTGGGAGCGCTTGAGGTTTCTAAACCTGTATTCCCTGGAACGCAGGAGGGAGAGATACATGATTATATACACCTGGAAAATCCTAGAGGGACTAGTACCGAACTTGCACACGAAAATCACTCACTACGAAAGCAAAAGACTTGGCAGACGATGCACCATCCCCCCAATGAAAAGCAGGGGTGTCACTAGCACGTTAAGAGACCATACAATAAGTGTCAGGGGCCCGAGACTGTTCAACTGCCTCCCAGCACACATAAGGGGGATTACCAACAGACCCCTGGCAGTCTTCAAGCTGGCACTGGACAAGCACCTAAAGTCAGTTCCTGATCAGCCGGGCTGTGGCTCGTACGTTGGTTTGCGTGCAGCCAGCAGCAACAGCCTGGTTGATCAGGCGCTGATCCACCAGGAGGCCTGGTCACAGACCGGGCCGCGGGGGCGTTGACCCCCGAAACTCTCTCCAGGTAAACTCCAGGTACACCACCACACGGTGGTGTCACCAACACATATCTACACCACCACGCGGTAGTGTCACCAACACACACCTATACCACCACACACCTACACCACAACACGGTGGTGCCACCAACACACACCTACACCACCACACGGTAGTGTCACCAACACACACCTACACCCCCACATGGTAGTGCCACCAACACACACCTACACCACCACACAGTGGTGTCACCAACACACACCTACACCACCACACGGTGGTGTCACCAACACATATCTACACCACCACGCGGTAGTATCACCAACACACACCTATACCACCACACACCTACACCACAACACGGTGGTGCCACCAACACACACCTACACCACCACACGGTAGTATCACCAACACACACCTACACCACAACACGGTGGTGCCACCAACACACACCTACACCACAACACGGTGGTGCCACCAACACACACCTACACCACAACACGGTGGTGCCACCAACACACACCTACACCACCACACGGTGGTGTCACCAACACACACCTACACCACAACACGGTGGTGCCACCAACACACACCTACACCACCACCACCATAGGCTGGTGTCATCACCACCGTGCTAACAAGCGCACATCAACCATCGCTCCGCACCACATGGACGACCTCTCACCCGAGACGACCTACAGCACGCGACGTAAATATTACTGTATGACGTTTTGACCCTGGCTCAGCAGCACGAATATTAAGTCACCTTTCAACAAAATAACATTATTATTATTTTTATTAGCATTAATAGTAGTGGTAGCAGTAGTTGTTCTATTATATATATATATATATATATATATATATTTATATATTATTATATATATATTTATATATTATTATATATATATTTATTTATATATTATATATGTCGTGCCGAATAGGCAGAACTTGCGATCTTGGCTTAAATAGCAACGCTCATCTTGCCATATAGGACAAGTGAAAATTTGTGTATGCAATAATTTCGCCAAAATCATTCTTAACCTATTGAAAAAAATATATTTCACTGTGTTTGTTTAGTATTAAATTACTGTAAACAAATCTAAAATATATTTAGTTGGGTTAGGCTAAAATAAATTGTTCTTGTTATAATAAGGTTAGGTAAGTTTTCTAAGATTCTTTTGTAGCAAAATTAAAACTTTTTACATTATCATTAATGAAAAAAATATATCTTCAAACGTATAAGATAAAATTTTAGAAAGGACTTAATTTTAAAGGAGTTCTTGCTAATTGACTAGTTTTACATATTCGGCACGACATATATATATATATATATATATATATATATATATATATATATATATATATATATATATATATATATATATATATATATATATATATATATATATATATATATATATATATTTATATATATTCGCCAGAAATTCTTCCATACTTTTCTTTCTCTTTTCCTTCTTCCAACTTCTCGTTTTTCTATCGCTCATAATTCGAATGCTTAATCCTATCGCCTTCAAATTTTCAACGTTCGTTTACAATAACGAGGGCCATATTCTTGGAACAACTCGCATGATCCTAAGAAACAGAACTGCCCTCCCCATCCTCGTATCAAGTGAGACAACCTAACCATTCTCTAGGTGTTGTATATCTAACTTAAAACCCATGGGTTATGAACCATCCTTCCAATGTCTGGGTCACACCATGGGTCATGAACCATCCTTCCAATGTCTGGGTCACACCATGGGTCATGAACCACCCTCCCAATGTCTGGGTCAGACCTTGGCCACTTGTATTTGTGGCCTAAATTTTTTTTTGACTGATTCTATTCGCAAGTGATCATCACTGATACCCCATAAGAGGTCACAACCAAGAACACTTCACTACAAGAGGTCACAACAAAGAACATTTCTACAAAGGGTCACAACAAAGAACACTGCAAATGAGGTCACAACAACAAAGGTTACACCAAAACACACTACAGAATATGTCACAACAAAGAACACTACTACAAAATGGGTCACAGCAAGGGCAGAGGTCTTCGCATGAAACTACAATACATCTTCACAATACAACATCCAGACAGCTCCACAAATGGTTTCTAAAAGTTTGGAGGTCAGTCCTTGCTGCCAGAGAAGTATGTTTGGTTTGCGGTAAGAGTCTGGTCGATCCAGACTTTATCATTCCATCCACTAAATAACCCGCCAAAATTATTAAAAATAATGATGGTGTCAGTCAGACAAGAGTATTATGTTTATATTCGACAAAGAGTGGAATATAACAGTGAATTATTTTTATTATTATTATAATTAAAACAAAGCACTAAACCACCAGGGTCATTATAACAGTGAAAGACGACAGTGTTTCCACTCACAAATTATCCATAAAATGAAGATGAAAGTTGACGTTTCGATCTTTCTTAGATAATGACTTTATCATGATCTAGGATTCACCAAAACGTCGTTTAGTTTCATTTTAAATTTCTGAGTTTTCCACTTACACTCTGTCGGACAACACACACACACACACACACACACACACACACACACACACACACACACACACACACACACACACACACACACACACACACAGAGTATTATAAATTCCTCTCAGTATTACAAAAAAACTGAGAGGAATTATAAAATACTGAGACGAATTGAGAACGTGGATAGGGACAGAATGTTTCATAGATGTGACACAGGGGTCACAACTGAAAAACTGAGTCACAGGGATGTTAGGAAGTATTTCTTCATCCAAAGAGTTGTCAGGAAGTGAAACAATCTGGCGAGTGATGTAATGGAGGCTGGATCCATACACAGCTTTAAAAAGACGTATGATAAAGCTTATGGTGCAGGGAGAGAGTGGATCTAGTAGCGACTCCTGCAACCACAATTAGGTGAGCGCACGCACGCACACACACACACACACACACACACACACACACACACACACACACACACACACACAGTAACAATACTACTCACTGTGAACATCAAATGTAACTCTTAGTTTCCCGGAAAGTTTTGCCAACCATTATTCCTGTTCTGGAGAGTGTAAACACATTAAAATTTCACGAAACAATCGCAGACGGGCGATCTTAACTATGCAAGAGAAGCCACGGGAGGTAGAAATCTTAACCTCAAGTACTTTCACACTTCTCAGTGCGTCATCAGGAGCTACTAAAGCAGGGAGAGAGTTCTCAGAGTAGCGTAGTGCAGATGTGTGCATTCTAAGGGTAACCATGGCCGGTGACATATCCGCACTACGCTACTCCGAGAACTCTCTCCATGCTTTTTAGTTGCTCTCTTGCAACATTGCATGGCTCCTGATGACGCACTGAGACGTGAAAATACTTGAGCTAAAGATTTCCACCCCTTGTGGCTTGTCTTGCATATTATATATATATATATATATATATATATATATATATATATATATATATATATATATATATATATATATATATATATATATATATATATATATATATATATATAAAGCTATTATGAAGTTATAAAGTACAGTGCCTGGACTCTGAAGGAGGGGTGTTAATGTTGCAGTTTAAAAATTGTAGTGTAAAGCACCCTTCTGGCAAGACAGTGATGGAGTGAATGATGGTGAAAGTTTTTCTTTTTCGGGCCACAATGCCTTGGTGGGAATCGGCCAGACACGCACATGCATATATATATACATACATCTAGGTTTTTCTCCTTTTTCTAAATAGCTCTTGTTCCTCTTTATTTCTTCTATTGTCCATGGGGAAGTGGAAAAGAATCTTTCCTCCGTAAGCCATGCGTGTCGTATGAGGCGACTAAAATGCCGGGAGCAATGGGCTAGTAACCCCTTCTCCTGTAGACATTTACTAAAAAAGAGAAGAAGAAAAACTTTATAAAACTGGGATGCTTAAATGTGCGTGGATGTAGTGCGGATGACAAGAAACAGATGATTGCTGATGTTATGAATGAAAAGAAGTTGGATGTCCTGGCCCTAAGCGAAACAAAGCTGAAGGGGGTAGGGGAGTTTCGGTGGGGGGAAATAAATGGGATTAAATCTGGAGTATCTGAGAGAGTTAGAGCAAAGGAAGGGGTAGCAGTAATGTTGAATGATCAGTTATGGAAGGAGAAAAGAGAATATGAATGTGTAAATTCAAGAATTATGTGGATTAAAGTAAAGGTTGGATGCGAGAAGTGGGTCATAATAAGCGTGTATGCACCTGGAGAAGAGAGGAATGCAGAGGAGAGAGAGAGATTTTGGGAGATGTTAAGTGAATGTATAGGAGCCTTTGAACCAAGTGAGAGAGTAATTGTGGTAGGGGACCTGAATGCTAAAGTAGGAGAAACTTTTAGAGAGGGTGTGGTAGGTAAGTTTGGGGTACCAGGTGAAAATGATAATGAGAGCCCTTTGATTGAACTTTGTATAGAAAGGGGTTTAGTTATAGGTAATACATATTTTAAGAAAAAGAGGATAAATAAGTATACAAGATATGATGTAGGGCGAAATGACAGTAGTTTGTTGGATTATGTATTGGTAGATAAAAGACTGTTGAGTAGACTTCAGGATGTACATGTTTATAGAGGGGCCACAGATATATCAGATCACTTTCTAGTTGTAGCTACACTGAGAGTAAAAGGTAGATGGGATACAAGGAGAATAGAAGCATCAGGGAAGAGAGAGGTGAAGGTTTATAAACTAAAAGAGGAGGCAGTTAGGGTAAGATATAAACAGCTATTGGAGGATAGATGGGCTAATGAGAGCATAGGCAATGGGGTCGAAGAGGTATGGGGTAGGTTTAAAAATGTAGTGTTAGAGTGTTCAGCAGAAGTTTGTGGTTACAGGAAAGTGGGTGCAGGAGGGAAGAGGAGCGATTGGTGGAATGATGATGTGAAGAGAGTAGTAAGGGAGAAAAAGTTAGCATATGAGAAGTTTTTACAAAGTAGAAGTGATGCAAGGAGGGAAGAGTATATGGAGAAAAAGAGAGAGGTTAAGAGAGTGGTGAAGCAATGTAAAAAGAGAGCAAATGAGAGAGTGGGTGAGATGTTATCAACAAATTTTGTTGAAAATAAGAAAAAGTTTTGGAGTGAGATTAACAAGTTAAGAAAGCCTAGAGAACAAATGGATTTATCAGTTAAAAATAGGAGAGGAGAGTTATTAAATGGAGAGTTAGAGGTATTGGGAAGATGGAGGGAATATTTTGAGGAATTGTTAAATGTTGATGAAGATAGGGAAGCTGTGATTTCGTGTATAGGGCAAGGACGAACGACATCTTGTAGGAGTGAGGAAGAGCCAGTTGTGAGTGTGGGGGAAGTTCGTGAGGCAGTAGGTAAAATGAAAGGGGGTAAGGCAGCTGGGATTGATGGGATAAAGATAGAAATGTTAAAAGCAGGTGGGGATATAGTTTTGGAGTGGTTGGTGCAATTATTTAATAAATGTATGGAAGAGGGTAAGGTACCTAGGGATTGGCAGAGAGCATGCATAGTTCCTTTGTATAAAGGCAAAGGGGATAAAAGAGAGTGCAAAAATTATAGGGAGATAAGTCTGCTGAGTATACCTGGTAAAGTGTATGGTAGAGTTATTATTGAAAGAATTAAGAGTAAGACGGAGAATAGGATAGCAGATGAACAAGGAGGCTTTAGGAAAGGTAAGGGGTGTGGACCAGGTGTTTACAGTGAAACATATAAGTGAACAGTATTTAGATAAGGCTAAAGAGGTCTTTGTGGCATTTATGGATTTGGAAAAGGCGTATGACAGGGTGGATAGGGGGGCAATGTGGCAGATGTTGCAGGTGTATGGTGTAGGAGGTAGGTTACTGAAAGCAGTGAAGAATTTTTACGAGGATAGTGAGGCTCAAGTTAGAGTATGTAGGAAAGAGGGAAATTATTTCCCAGTAAAAGTGGGCCTTAGACAGGGATGTGTGATGTCACCGTGGCTGTTTAATATATTTATAGATGGGGTTGTAAGAGAAGTAAATGCGAGGGTCTTGGCAAGAGGCGTGGAGTTAAAAGATAAAGAATCACACATAAAGTGGGAGTTGTCACAGTTGCTCTTTGCTGATGACACTGTGCTCTTGGGAGATTCTGAAGAGAAGTTGCAGAGATTGGTGGATGAATTTGGTAGGGTGTGCAAAAGAAGAAAATTGAAAGTGAATACAGGAAAGAGTAAGGTTATGAGGATAACAAAAAGATTAGGTGATGAAAGATTGGATATCAGATTGGAGGGAGAGAGTATGGAGGAGGTGAATGTATTCAGATATTTGGGAGTGGACGTGTCAGCGGATGGGTCTATGAAAGATGAGGTGAATCATAGAATTGATGAGGGGAAAAGGGTGAGTGGTGCACTTAGGAGTCTGTGGAGACAAAGAACTTTGTCCTTGGAGGCAAAGAGGGGAATGTATGAGAGTATAGTTTTACCAACTCTCTTATATGGGTGTGAAGCATGGGTGATGAATGTTGCAGCGAGGAGAAGGCTGGAGGCAGTGGAGATGTCATGTCTGAGAGCAATGTGTGGTGTGAATATAATGCAGAGAATTCGTAGTTTGGAAGTTAGGAGGAGGTGCGGGATTACCAAAACTGTTGTCCAGAGGGCTGAGGAAGGGTTGTTGAGGTGGTTCGGACATGTGGAGAGAATGGAGCGAAACAGAATAACTTCAAGAGTGTATCAGTCTGTAGTGGAAGGAAGGCGGGGTAGGGGTCGGCCTAGGAAAGGTTGGAGAGAGGGGGTAAAGGAGGTTTTCTGTGCGAGGGGCTTGGACTTCCAGCAGGCATGCGTGAGCGTGTTTGATAGGAGTGAATGGAGACAAATGGTTTTTAATACTTGACGTGCTGTTGGAGTGTGAGCAAAGTAACATTTATGAAGGGGTTCAGGGAAACCGGCAGGCCGGACTTGAGTCCTGGAGATGGGAAGTACAGTGCCTGCACTCTGAAGGAGGGGTGTTAATGTTGCAGTTTAAAAACTGTAATGTAAAGCACCCTTCTGGCAAGACAGTGATGGAGTGAATGATGGTGAAAGTTTTTCTTTTTCGGGCCACCCTGCCTTGGTGGAAATCGGCCAGTGTGATAATAAAATAATAAAATAAAATATATATATATATATATATATATATATATATATATATATATATATATATATATATATATATATATATATATATATATATATATATATATATATATGTCGTGCCGAATAGGCAGAACTTTCGATCTTGGCTTAAATAGCAACGCTCATCTTGCCATATAGGACAAGTGAAAATTTGTGTATGCAATAATTTCGCCAAAATCATTCTGAACCTAACGAAAAAAATATATTTCACTGTGTTTGTTTAGTATTAAATTATTATAAACAAATCTAAAATATATTTAGTTGGGTTAGGCTAAAATAAATTGCTCTTGTTATAATAAGGTTAGGTAAGTTTTCTAAGTTCCTTTTGGTGCAAAATTATAAATTTTTACATCAACATTAATGAAAAAAATATATCTTTAAACGTATAAGAGAAAATTTTAGAAAGGACTTAATTTTAAATGAGTTCTTGCTAATTGACCAGATTTACATATTCGGCACGACATTATATATATATATATATATATATATATATATATATATATATATATATATATATATATATATATATATATATATATATATATATATATATATATGTCGTGCCGAATAGGCAGAACTTGCGATCTTGGCTTAAATAGCATCGCTCATCTTGCCATATAGGACAAGTGAAAATTTGTGTATGCAATAATTTCGCCAAAATCATCCTGAACCTAACGAAAAAAATATATTTCACTGTGTTTGTTTAGTATTAAATTATTGTAAACAAATCTTAAATATATTAAGTTGGGCTAGGCTAAAATAAATTGTTCTTGTTATAATAAGGTTAGGTAAATTTTCTAAGATACTTTTGGTGCAAAATAAAAATTTTCTACATTAACATTAATGAAAAATATATATCTCTAAACGTATAAGAGAAAATTTCAGAAAGGACTTAATTTTAAATGAGTTCTTGCTAATTGACCAGTTTTACATATTCGGCACGACATATATATATATATATATATATATATATATATATATATATATATATATATATATATATATATATATATATGTCGTGCCGAATAGGCAGAATTTGCGATCTTGGCTTAAATAGCAACGCTCATCTTGCCATATAGGACAAGTGAAAATTTGTGTATGCAATAATTTTGCCAAAATCATTCTGAACCTAACGAAAAAAATATATTTCACTGTGTTTGTTTAGTATTAAATTATTGTAAACAAATCTAAAATATATTTTGGTGGGTTAGGCTAAAATAAATTGTTCTTGTTATAATAAGGTTAGATAAGTTTTCTAAGTTCCTTTTGGTGCAAAATCATAAATTTTTACATCAACGTTAATGAAAAAAATATATGTTTAAACGTATAAGAGAAAATTTTAGAAAGGACTTAATTTTAAATGAGTTCTTGCTAATTGGCCAGTTTTACATATTCGGCACGACATATAATATATATATATATATATATATATATATATATATATATATATATATATATATATATATATATATATATATATATATATATATATATATATGTCGCTATGTAAGTAGCGCTACAGAGCTATTGAGTGAAATTTTATAGTCTTTTGTATCCGCTTCTCTTGTCATATATGCACTAAAAACAACAACGTATGTACACGTTTAGTGGTTTTATATCTCGGTAAATATACACTTTGAGATAACTTTACTCTCGATGGGTCCACATTAGGGAAGAAAGTATCAGTGAGTGGTGGTGAACACGTTGCATGCAACCCTAATTAATGATTCACTTTGGTTGATAGGTTTTCAACCCAATAGTTTAACGTGATGCACCTCTACGGTGGTAATAGTGTTATTATATGATGCATCTCTACGGTGGTACCAGTGTTATTATATTATTTAGATTATCATACATGGAGATACCAACGCTCTGAGGAACTAACACAAGTTGGTCGCTGTCAAACGTAAATCACATGCTACTGGTATCCCCCACACGCTGCAGGTAGCCCCCACACACGCTGCTGGTAGCCCCCACACACGCTGCAGGTAGCCCCCACAGGCTGCTGGTATCCCCCACAGGCTGCTGGTAGCCCCCACACACGCTGCTGGTAGCCCCCACACACGCTGCAGGTAGCCCCCACACACGCTACTGGTATCCCCCACAGGCTGCTGGTAGCCCCCACACACGCTACTGGTATCCCCCACAGGCTGCTGGTAGCCCCCACACACGCTGCTGGTATCGCTCACACACATGCTGCTGGTATCGCTCACATACATGCTGCTGGTATCGCTCACATACATGCTGCTGGTATCGCTCACACACATGCTGCTGGTATCGCTCACACACATGCTGCTGGTATCGCTCACACACATGCTGCTGGTATCGCTCACACACACGCTGCTGGTATCGCTCACACACATGCTGCTGGTATCGCTCACATACATGCTGCTGGTATCGCTCACATACATGCTGCTGGTATCGCTCACACACATGCTGCTGGTATCGCTCACACACACGCTGCTGGTATCGCTCACATACATGCTGCTGGTATCGCTCACATACATGCTGCTGGTATCGCTCACACACACGCTGCTGGTATCGCTCACACACATGCTGCTGGTATCGCTCACACACATGCTGCTGGTATCGCTCACATACATGCTGCTGGTATCGCTCACATACATGCTGCTGGTATCGCTCACATACATGCTGCTGGTATCGCTCACATACATGCTGCTGGTATCGCTCACACACACGCTGCTGGTATCGCTCACATACATGCTGCTGGTATCGCTCACATACATGCTGCTGGTATCGCTCACACACACGCTGCTGGTATCGCTCACACACACGCTGCTGGTATCGCTCACACACATGCTGCTGGTATCGCTCACATACATGCTGCTGGTATCGCTCACATACATGCTGCTGGTATCGCTCACACACACGCTGCTGGTATCGCTCACATCCATGCTGCTGGTATCGCTCACATACATGCTGCTGGTATCGCTCACACACATGCTGCTGGTATCGCTCACACACATGCTGCTGGTATCGCTCACACACACGCTGCTGGTATCGCTCACATACATGCTGCTGGTATCGCTCACATACACGCTGCTGGTATTCCCTACACACGCTGTTGGTATCCCTCACACACGCTGCTGGTATCTACTACACACGCTACTGGTATCCCATACATGGTGCTGGTAACACTCCCCCCCCACACACTGCTGGTATCCCCACACACACTGCTGGTATCACCCACACACACTGCTAGTATTACCCTCACACATTGATAGTATCACCCACACGCACATTGCTGGTATCACCCTAACACACTGCGGGTATCCCACACACACACTACTGGTATCCCACAAACACACACTACTGGTATCCCACACAAACACTGCTGGTATCCCCCCCACACACACTGCTGGTATCCCCCACACACACTGCTGGTATCCCCCACATACACTGCTGCTATCCCACACACACTGCGGGTATCCCATTCACACACACAATGCTGGTATCCCACATACATACACGGTACTGGTATCCCACACACACACTGCTGGTATCCCACAAACACACACTACTGGTATCCCACAAACATACACTGCTGGTATCCCACACGCACACACGCTGGTGGTATCCCCCCACACAATGCTGATATCCCACACCAACATTGCTGGTATCCCCCACATACACTGCTGGTATCCCACACACATACACTGCTGGTATCCCCCCCCACACACACAATGCTGGTATCCCACATACACACTGCTGGTATCCAACACACACACACACTGCTGGTATCCCCCCCACACACACACTGCTGGTATCCAACACACACACACACTGCTGGTATCCAACACACACACACACACTGCTGGCATCCCCCCTGCTGGTATCCCCCCCACCCACACTGCTGGTACTCCACACACACACACTGCTGGTATCCAACACACACACACACACTGCTGGTATCCCCCCCCACACACACACTGCTGGTATCCAACACACACACACACTGCTGGCACCCCACACCCACACTGCTGGCACACACACACACTGCTGGTACAGTACTGACACACACACACTGCTGGTATCCCCCCACACACACACTGCTGGTATCCCCCCACACACACTGCTGGTATCCCACACACACACACACTGCTGGTACAGTACTGACACACACACACACTGCTGGTATCCCCCCCCACACACACACTGCTGGTACCCCCCCCCACACACACTGCAAGTTAATCATCTACAACGATGCGTATTTATGCTTATTCTACTACGTGAATTACTTACAGTTATTTGCACCGCTATTTTGTTAATTATTCTCGAAAATTCTCATCTGGTTCTATTTCTTTCTATTAAATTAGGTTTAATTTAGGTTGAATTATGTTAATATTATTTTAAACTACTTCCAAGTCGAATAAAAATAATAAAAGAGGCCTAATACGTCTAGTAATGGCCGAAGAAGACTGGGAAACGTTTCAGTGTGGACATTTGTCTCGAGTCTGAGTGAGGGTCGACTGAGGGTGCAGCAGACAATGCGGTTTTTTTTTCAGGCATGATCTGTCACAAGATGCATGTTGACAGCAGTCGAGGTGGAAAGTGTCAGGAGACAAGAGTGTGGAAGTCTGTTTATGCACACAGTGGCTGCCTGACTCGACGATGGTCGACCTTTGTAATTCTCTAAAGATGGTCGACCTATGTAATTCCTCTGAAGATGGTCGACCTTTGTAATTCTCTAAAGATGGTCGACCTATGTAATTCCTCTGAAGATGGTCGACCAAAATAATTCTTTGAACATGGTCGACCTAAATAATTCTCCTAATGTATGTCCCAAATATCCGATCCATGACGCTCCAGGACACGTATCTTTGATTCATACACACACTTAATTCACAATACTTCTTAATCAAGAAAGCAGTAAATAGTTCTCAGCAGACAGTCTCGGTATGGACCTCCAAGTCCTCTGTTGTCTGTCTTTCCCATGTACTTTCACGTATCCAACATACATACAAATATGTACCGGATCGAGGAAGCCACTGGTTGGCGAAACGTTCCCTCAGTAAAGATACCTAAGTGCTGCACAAGTGCCTCATTCATCAACTTGTCGGCTTTGTGAACCATTTATCTACATTCCTGTCAGACACAGAAACATTTTGGGATCAAGATACAGGGAATTCTGCATCTGCCTAACCTATATGCATGACCTACTTCCACCTGGAGACTTTTCCATGGTGACACCTCCTACGACTGCTTCACCTCACCTTTCTGCAGTATATAAGCTCCATGACTGATGGTGGACTGAACAAATCAAGTTCAGGCTGAGTACTGATTACCTTAAACTCCTTCCCATCTCCCATAATTCACCACTGAACCGGACTGAGGAAGCCACTTACTGGCGAAACGTTTCCAAAATAAAGGTACCAAAATGTTGCACAAGTGTCTCAATCATCAACTTGTCTGTTCTCTGAACCATTTATCTACAATGAACTACTGTATCCAACATAATATGAACATGAAAAACTGTACCCAACATGGAGATACTAACATGAACCACTGTACCCAACATGGAGATGCTAACGTGAATCACTGTACCCAACATGAAGATACTAACGTGAATCACTGTACCCAACATGGAGATGCTAACGTGAATCACTGTACCCAACATGGAGATACTAACGTGAACCCTTGTACCCAACATGGAGATACTAACGTGAATCACTGTACCCAACATGGAGATACTAACATGAACCACTGTACCCAACATGGAGATACTAACGTGAACCACTGTACCCAACATGGAGATACTAACGTGAGCCCTTGTACCCAACATGGAGATACTAACGTGAACCACTGTACCCAACATGGAGATACTAACGTGAGCCCTTGTACCCAACATGGAGATACTAACGTGAACCACTGTACCCAACATGGAGATACTAACGTGAGCCCTTGTACCCAACATGGAGATACTAACGTGAACCACTGTACCCAACATGGAGATACACGTTCGTAACCGAAATAAACATAGGAATATGAACCATCGTACCAACCATGCAAAAGGCAAACATAAACCACTTCACTCTTCACGTAAAAGTGACGACGTTCCCAACATTAACTAGCATGCCCATCATGGACCACTTAAGGGGCACGTTAAGTTCCTCCGTCTTCTAATAACATGTTCATTTTTCCACTATAATCTACCTTGTCCATAATTATTATCGCATTTGCTTTGTCTGTTTCGTAAGGTGAAGTCCAGGATCTTTCCTTAATTCATGGTATAACTTAACAGATCTCTGATGACAACTGTGTTGTAGAGGACTAAGTAAAGCTCACACCTCTGCAACACAATTGTCCTCAAAGATTTGTTAAGTTATACCATGAATTAAGGAAAAATCCTGGACTTCACCTTACGAAACAAAGCAAATGTGATAGTAATTCTGGACAAGGTACATTATAATGGGAAACATGAACATGTTATTAGAAGACGGGGGAACTTACGTGCCACTTAACACCCTCCCACTAACGTCTCCCAAACATCCATGCATGACCACTTAATTAAAAAAAAATATACAAAGCACTTGAGCCACTGGCATTAAGCGCAGTGCACTCAGCTACCTGTTCAACAACGCTTCATTAGGACGTATTGCAGTCACTACACTCAAGGAACACACCTCGCATGAGCAATATAATGCACCTCTTCATCAGTATGCAAATCTCATCTAAACAAAATTTATTGCAGAACACCGATTAGTCATGCCGGGACTTTGTGTGTGCGTGTATCAGGGAGCTGGAGCACAACAGTCAGTTGACGATACAACATCTGTTGGTCGTATTAACTATTACAAACAGAAGACAGTTACTTCTGTTGACCCTATTAAGAGTCAATTCTGTTGGCTGAATTAAAAAGAAATTAACATGATAAAGCTGCATCTGTTAGCTGTATTAACAGTAATAAGTAGAAAATAGAGCTATAGCTGTTGGTTGTATTAACAGTAATAAGCAAACAGAGGACAACTACATCTGTTGATTGCAATAAAAATAAACAGAGGATACAGCTACATCTATTAACTGTAATACCTGTAATAAACATTACTGTATTAGCATTAGTAAACATCTGTTGACTATAATAACAGTAATAATATTGTTTGTTTTGTGTTAACAGTAATAAAATAAGACAGCTAAATCTGTTGGTTGTATTAACTGTAACAAACGGAAGACAAAGACTGATGTCAACTGAAGCCAAACTTAGACAGACGGCAACTGAAGCCAAACGCATGGTCTCGATTATTTAATTAGCTTACAGTAACTGTCTGTTGCCATAATTATATAATTTCATCGACAATAGTAATTACCATAATTACTTTTACCTTTTATTTTTATTTGCCTTGTTCACGTGCCAGTAAATATAATTTTTATGTTCCTCTTCTATAACGTGTGCCAACAGTTTCACAATACTCTATTTTACCCCCTTTGATTTCACCCAGTAATTGGGAGTCTCCACTATAACCTCTATCATCACCTTCAAGCTCCACCATTACCATAATATTACTCCAGCGGAACCACTAACCACTGTCATTATCCCAATTATCATCACCAATACTATCATAACCGCCGGAGTTATATTAGTTTTTAAGAACGTCGAATTGCATTCAGTGACGTTGTTTGGCTCGGGGTTCGCTTCGTCTCGGTTATAACACAGGTGCCGACACTTGAGGCTACGTCTCCGCCAGGCCCTACAAGTAAGTGGAAAATCATATGCCTTCGTAGACGAGCAATGAGACGCTTTAGAGTGCGCCACGACAATTTCCCCGAAGATATGCTGCGTTTAGAAGGCAAAAACCAACAGGGAGATTGCCACAAAAAAGGGTCAGTCACAACGGCATAATCAATAGGCAGGGGATTCGCCTCCCTTCAATCATGCCCACCTGATGCACGAGGTAACAACATGCAAGACACAGCGGGCCCAACCACTCACTCGCTGCACACTGCCATATATTTCAATAATGTGAATTCCCGCATATTCTGAGGTAACACTGGCAGCTTTTACGCTGTACACTGACTGGTCCCAGATTCTTGAAATGTACGTGAAAAACACGTTCAGCATTAGAGGGCTGAGGTGAGTCAGTCTGACGGTAACAATAGAAGGTATACGAGTATACACAAACATGTGTTTCCTAGTGTATATATACCTAGAGGTATCTTAGTACATATACAACGAGACGTATATCTTACTGTATATATACTGAGAGGTACGTATTTTACTGCATATACACCGAGGTACATCTTAGCATACGTGCACTGAGCTTTCTTCATCTAAAATGTTAATGTACAGATGAACAGTAGCCTTAATGACTCGTGTAGTTGATAGTTTTAAACCTCACAAGACAGATTAACTAGTACAAGGAGAGTAGAGAACTAGATGAATTAAGTTACTGCCAGGAAAAATAACACCTAAGGCCTACGTATTTACCAACCTGACTAGCCTCAAACCAGGCTGCCATTAAAAGACGGAGGATCGAGCTTCCACCACTCTTTGAGCTTAATAATCCACACTGGTTTAGTGCGTCAAATTATTATATTGCCAAAGTCTATGTAAGACCATCAAAATATCTTGCATACTTAACCTAGTAATTATTGCGTTCAGTGGAAGTACAAAACTGGCAGGAGTCAAACAACGCCTAGTGAGCCAGAGGTAATCAGAGTCGATCCAAGGAAGTATAGGTCAATTTTTTTTATCAATCCAAGGAAGTATAGGTCAATTTTTTTTATCAAAAGTCTCTCAGTGGCACCACCAAAGAAGATCCCATAAGGAGACCTTCACGAACAGATTCCTTACGCATTATAAGTTACCAGATGATGAAACAACTTCTCAAACCACAGTACCAGCGAATTCATGAATTTACATTAAGCTATTTTGTGTCATTTGCTGTTTGGACTAGTAGTTCCCACAATTTTGCGTACGAGGACCTTTTTTAATGTAAACAAAATCTGACACCCTCCTTCTAATAGTTCTAGCTCTAGGTTCCGTTGAGAAAAAAAAATACGAAAGAAAGTTTCTTTTTGGTAGAAAAACCTTGTGTTGATTGGTTGATTAAGTGGGCTTAAAGTATTAACAATTAAGTGTCATTAAGGCTGCATGTCACTTGTTCCAGTCAAGAATACCTTAATCCTTAAAATATATACTAAGAGACATAAACCCCTCGGTGTATGTATTACACTGTATGCACAGTAAACATTTTATTTTATAAGCAATGTTTTTCCCTCTAAATAGAGCTATAGACTACATTTCCTCCTAACTAAAACAATAGACTATATTTCCATCTAATTAAAGCTATAGGCTACGTTTCACCTCTTGATATATAGGCTACATTTACATCTAGATAGAGCAATTATCTATGTTTCCCTCTAAACAAAGCTATAGGCTATTTTTCACTCTAAATGGCGAAGTTCACCCAGCGTCTACATATAAAGACTAACTCTGCACCATTTTAAAATACTTGCCTGCAAGTCTTACCTATCCAACAATCTCCTTGCTGTGTTCAGAGATTTTTTTTCGTTCCTGATGATTATAAACAATCATAGGATTACACGCTTAACTATCTTAATTACCAGAAAACATCGTCAAATTGCAGCAGGTTTGCAGGCTGTAATCGAACGCGATAATTATCTGGCTAAGAGTGAGTGAGTGAGTGAGTGAGTGAGTTGTTGCACTCAACCTTCCACTGTCAAGACCAACAAATTAAAAAAGTAAATCTGAAGACTTTTGTTCTGTCTTTGAATGTTGCATGAAATAAGCAGCAAATTATTATTTTCACGTGGGGGGGGGGGGGGAAGAACGCCTGGGAAATGGGAGGTAGTCAGGTTTGATCCAAGGAAAGGAAGGGTAGCTCCATTTCCTCAGAACCAGAGTCCTTCATTGACATCAAGGCACTCCTTTCCCTTCCTTGAAGTTACAAAATACTTTTGATTCACTCATCACTTTATTTTCACATGAAAATTTTTTTAATACTTCTCTAAATAAAGAGAGAGAGAGAGAGAGAGAGAGAGAGAGAGAGAGAGAGAGAGAGAGAGAGAGAGGAACATATATACAAAAGGCAAATTTTCCCAATTTGCATTTAAAATTTATTGTATTTTACATTATCATATTATGTCAATTCATGATCTGCGACGCCAGCTGATCTACACGACACACTCACCAGAGTTGTACTTCGCTACTGACTCTTACTGATAGTTTGTATCTCAACACTGACAACTAAACATGAACACCTTTACAAGGAATCACACTTTCCGATGATGCCTCGGTGTTTCTCTCTGGTGAAAACATCATAACTCGTGTGGGGAAGTGTGTGGTGGTCTCAGAATTTTTGGCAGTGCGTCAAGGTTTACTCAGTGCAACATACCAGGACAGTGATTGTACTCCAAATTTACAGGGGACAGAGAAAGTGGCCTAGTGATGGTGAACTGGTGGAGCTTCGCTTCGTCACCGTCGTCCTTGGCAGCAGCAGCAGCAGGCAGCACAAAGAAGCAGAGGCCACAAGCTGAAGCAGGATCCCAGTGAAGCTGCGGCGGGCAGCAGATGCTTAGAGGCAGCAGCAGGACGCCAATGAGACAGCGGTAAGTTGCAGTTAGTGAGGCAGTGGCAGCCAGCACATGCTAGATGCAGAGATCACACTCACTGTAGTCACTGTAGCAGCAAGAGACAACACATACGAGTAGATGTGGAGGCTACAGGATACATTCAGTGAGGCATGTAGTAGGCAGCACATGTTAGAGGCAGAGGCCAGAAGATTGCAGTCAGTGAGGAAGCGGCAGCTAGTGGCATCAGTTTCTGACGTGTGAACTAAAGATAAACTAAATCTTGCAGTGGGGCCTTAGAAAACAATGACGATAAATTTCAGTTGCTCCTTTATCAAAAAAAAATAAAATAAAAACTAGAACGGAGTATAAAACTAATCACACAAAGGGAAAAACTAATGTGAAGGACTTAGGAGTGATAATGTCAAGAAGACGTCACCTTCAAAGATCATAAATGTGCAATTTTCACAACCGCAAAGAAAATGACAAGGATGGACAGCGAGAAAATTCAAAATAAAAGATGCCAAGTCTGTGAAGAACCACCAGACACAAATGACCCACACAATGGAACCTGAAACCTATGATGACGTTCCGGTCAAATTTGGATCATCAACTAATTACACTAAGAAGAAAGGGAGCAAACCTAAAGATTGTACATAGAACCTTCAGTATGCGCAGCAGCGCTGTATGACCCCTGTGGATTTAACGCTTGGTTATGATTATTATAATAATAATTCACTGTACGCATACTTTTAGTAAAGCACCTAAATTGCTGGTAACGTTGTAAGTTTCTTGACTTGTGCTTCCTGCAACATTATAATTTGAATCTGGTAAATCTTAGCGGAATTAGTCCCAAATCTGCACACAGAAATCACTCCCTAAGAAAACAAAAGGCTCGGCAGACGGTGAATATACCCCCAGTGAGAAACATGGGTGTCAAGAGTACACTAGAAAATGACACAAAAAGTGTAAGAGGCCCGAGATTTTTCAACAGCATTCCATCATAAATATGGGGAATTACCAACAGCCCCTAGCTGTCTTGACCAGAGAATTTGACTTCGTGTGGCTGTCACCAACAGCCTGGTTTGGGACCACGCCTTGGGAAGCGTTAACTCTCGGAATACTCTTCAGGTAGACTTCATGTTAAAGGTAATGGTAAAAGGCTGTAGCTTATGTTAGAGGCAGAGTGCACATGTTGCAGCACATGTCAGAGGCAATGACAGTTACTGCAGCGGAAAGCCAGTGAGGCATGGTACCTGCAGCCTGGCCAAGAGTCCTCAGTCTTCAAGCACTTGTATTGTGTGAGTGTTGCCAGTACCAGTAGCAGGCGAGTATGATCACTGAATCAAGAGCAGTGGCAGGCTTTTTATAACTAAAGGATCATATTGGCCTTAACTATTAAAACCTTTTTGAAGAGCGTTGTGCTGGTGCACTTCCATCCACAGTAGTTGACTTGTAACTTGACTTTTGACATTCATGTATCAGTAGTGACCAGATCTACGAAGATGCTGGCATCTCAGGTTTTGTATAAGCGGTCACTTATTGTGGTGCAAAACAACCTTTTACCGGAACAGCATATTACTGTGCAGAGCCATACATAGCAAGTCTTGATAAAACTCTACACAGCAAAACGCTGTTTCATTACAACCTTACTCTACCACTTGTGTCTGTTTTTATACAATTATTGTGATTTTGGCTAAGAGAGGTAATGATTGTATTGTGTGTGGCTTAGTCAAGGCCCTCCCATATAGAGAGTAATAACTAGCGGCTCGTCTTAGTGCGAGACTTGAGCAACAGCAGACACAGCTGGGATTCAGAAGGAAAGTGACTGAGGGCAGCACTAATGAGGCCGAGGAAGAAAAGGCTGGTACACAACAATGCATTAGAGAGCAGTGTTTGTCAGCGTCGAGGCTGGCACACTAGAAAGGCTGCACCACAGTGGGTCAAGATTAAAACGTGAGGGAAAGAAAGTGGAATGGCGTTCTCCAGGGTTGTGGCAGCTTGCAAGGAAGGGGGGTGGAGGGAGAACAGATCTTGGCCGAGGCTTCCACCATTAGATAAGGAGTTTGGTGGCGGCTCAGTCATAGGGATACCTTTTAAGCATGCCGTGATGTATGACTTTACCGAGGCTTTGACTCCTCAGGGGCTTCTTCCCAGAATATTGACCGTCGGCGTTTTTGTGTACTTCTAATAAGAGACGTGAATCTGACACCACAGCCGGCGGGGGTGCGCGAGCAGGTAATAAAGCATCTGGTGGCCAGGAGAGGTCACTGGAAAGCCAGAAATTTACCAGGTGCTCCTGGATGTAAGAAAGTGAAAAACAGTATGTGGTGATACAGACGATGTGCGGAGAAAAACACTTATGAACAGTTCAGGAATTTATTAGAGGAAATGTGTCGCCACTAGTGGGGTGTTGAGTCTTAAAAAAAAGCCACTAGTGGCGAAACGTTTCCTTTAAATATGTCCTAAGCTTTAAATAAGTTTCTTTTTCCATATGGAAGTATGAGTAAGAGAAGAGGACACTGAATAAGTCATTTAAGGAGAGAAAGAGGGAAGAGAGGACAATGGCCATGGGAAAGGAGAGGTCAGAGAAAGGAAAGATAAAAGGCCAAGAAGTCAGTTGGAGATAAAAATTAAAGGTTGTGAGGTGTCAAGAGAGATAGAGATTGAAAGATTGTGAGCGAGTAGAAGGAAGGTGAGGTGTAGGTCTCTGGGACAAAGGTTAATTGACTGTCGCGGCCTGTTAGGGGTCAGGGGGTCACGGAGAGGTTAATGTGAGAGTAGAATGATGGAGGTTAGGGGGTCAGGGAGACGTTAATATGAGAGTAGAGTGATGGAGGTCAGGGAGTCATTGAGAGGTTAATGTGAGAGTAGAGTGATGGAGGTCAGGGGATCATTGAGAAGTTATGTGAGAGTAGAGTGATGGAGGTCATGGGACTATTGAGAGATTAATGTGAGAGTAGAGGAGAGTGATGGAGGTCAGGGGATCATTGAGAGGTTAATGTGAGAGTAGAGTGATGGAGGTTACAGGGTCATGGAAAGGTTAATGTGAGAGTAAAGTGATGGAGGTCAGGAGATCTTGGAGAGGTTACTGTCACAATAGAGGATAGTGATGAAGAGGTTAATGTTAGAGAGGAAGATAGTGATGGAGGTCAGGAGGTCATGGAGAGATTAATGTTAGAGAAGGATAGTGATGGAGGTCAGAGAGTCATGGAGAGGTTAATGTAAGAGTAGAGGATAGTGATGGAAGTCAGGAGGTCATGGAGAGGCTACTGACAAGTCCACAGAAACAAGTGAGAAGTCTACAGAAACTGGTGACAAGTCTCCAGAAACCAGTGACGAGTCTACAGAAACCAGTGACAAGTCTACAGAAACCAGTGACAAGTCTACAAAAAACAGTAACGTCTACAAAAACCAGTAATAAGTCTACAGAAACCAGTGATAAGTCTTCAGAAATCAGTGATAAGTCTATAAAGAGCATTGACAAGTCAGTATAGGCCAGTGAGAGGCTTGTAAAGGACAGTAACAAGTCAGTATAGGCCAGTGACAGGTCATAGAGGATGAAGGGTCCAGGAACAAGGGATGAATATTACATCTGATGTGCCGCTCCTTCATGTGATTTATATATTCTGTCAGTTTTATTTCTTTTAGGAGTGTGTGAGAGGACTCGGGGCCTCCTACATCGTTGCCGGTAGCTGTCTTGTTTCACGCATGAATACTTCTTGAAATTTTTCGAATTCCTCGCACATCTGCCTGTCTTTTCGTAGCCAATGATATGACATGGTTGGCAGAAGCGTAGGTAACTTTGTTGTCAAATGCTGGCACATGTGCTTTATTAAGGCTTAGGTAAGGTTTGCCCGGAAACAGGACAAGTGTTGCCAGTCATATGATTACGCATTTGTCCGAGGCCTTCCACTGGCTTACCTCTCCACCCCTTTAAAAATTATGGTTATACGTATTTCCTATTGAGACTTGTTTTGTTAAGGCTGCTCGGTAAAAAGGTTATGCTACCGGTGTGTTGTCCAACAATGTGTCCCGGCCGGTTATGCTGCCCAGCCTCGTAGGTGAAAAGTTTTTTTTTTTTTTTTTTTTTTTTAAATCTGTTAGTGTTAAAGTATTGAAAAACCTGTATTGTGTTCATTTTGATAAGAGAGAAAAATAGAATACAAAATTCATTTAAGTGTTGAATGATTTTATTGTTTTTTATTTGAGTAATTATACACGGGGTGTTTAAGTTTGAATGTTGCTTGTTTTACTGAGTTCGTAGTCTTTGAGTATTGTAATTTTGTAATAGAGTTAAGGGTTAGGATAAAATAGTCTGCGAACTTAAGACAGTCTTAGACTGTCGTAACTTTTAGGTACTGTAAAAGATGAGAAAGGAAGATGTGATATCATCTCCAGCATCCATCAAAGTCGTCAAGTTCAGTCCTATCAACCTCTTCTCACGCGACATTTCTCGGTTCTGGCATTAATCTGGTTGCAAACCTTTTGATCTGCACGTGCTTGACCTGGCGTGGGCTCCATGCTGGGGCCGCGTACTCAAAGAATGGCCTACCATAAGTTTTAAAATGAGTTCTGAAGAATTTGTTTTTTGTTCAAGTTCTTAAATGCTGATAAAAGGTTTGTTGATATTGCGTATGACGCTGCCATTATACTGTTAATGCTTGGTGTTACAGTTACCCTCAGGTCCTGTCCATTCTCTGATATTTGGGGCTTCTCTCCCCAAAATTAATTTCCTCTATGTCGTATTCATTTTGTGAGAAAACTAGCTGGAGTCTTGCCGGCTCATCATCTCCCCGTTACTCTTGTTGTTTCCTTCGCATGTTGTCTAAGAAAACTTGTCATTACTGCTTCCACAAGTTATGTTTTCCCTGTTTCTGGTCTTCCAGGAGGTCCCAGTTATCCTAGTCTCCTTACAGTTGAAATTTCCTAGTACTAGAGGAGAGAGAGAGGTGTGTGTGTGTGTGTGTGTGTGTGTGTGTGTGTGTGTGTGTGTGTGTGTGTGTGTGTGTGTGTGTAAGTGCTAAAGAACCAGTGTCGAGTGTATACTAAACACAACAATTATCTCACCAACATCTCTCTCAGCATCAGGTTTTCACTTACGTGAGCACGTTAGTGACTTGTCTGAACTGTCTTCTGTGTATTGTCTGCTCTGTCTTCTTTCCACTATCCCTGCTGATGCTTCTTTGTTAAGAAGGAATGAGGAGGCGTCTGTTGCACTGTGGGTAGCCTGTGTCTGAAACACTGTAGTGACGTGTGTTCCAAACACTGTAGTGGCGTGTGTTCCAAACACTGTAATGGCGTGTGTTCCAAACACTGTAGTGACGTGTGTTTCAAACACTGTAGTGACGTGTGTTTCAAACACTGTATTGACGTGTGCTTCAAACACTGTAGTGACGTGTTTCAAACACTAGTGGCGTGTGTTTCAAACACTGTAGTGACGTGTGTTTCAAACACTGTAGTGACGTGTACTTCAAACACTGTAGTGACGTGTACTTCAAACACTGTAGTGACGTGTACTTCAAACACTGTAGTGACGTGTACTTCAAACACTGTAGTGACGTGTGCTTCAAACACTGTAGTGACGTGTGCTTCAAACACTGTAGTGACGTGTGCTTCAAACACTGTAGTGACGTGTGCTTCAAACACTGTAGTGACGTGTGTTTCAAACACTGTATTGACGTGTGCTTCAAACACTGTAGTGACGTGTGCTTCAAACACTGTAGTGACGTGTGCTTCAAACACTGGTGGCGCGTGTGTACTCAACATTCACTGTAGATGAAGTAAAATAAATCACCAGAATGTGGAAAAACATGCCTTCACCACGCATTACTGCTTGGGTACGCTAACATGGTAGTGGGGGCATGTCAGGGATGGGCATGGTTGTGGAAAGGGTATGATAGTGGAGTATGTATGGTAGTGGAATATGTATAGTAGTGGAGTATGTATGGTAGTGGAATATGTATGGTAGTGGAGTATGCAGAGTCATCGTACTCTGTTCCACGATGTCTTGCTGTACTCTATCACCGGGTGTGTTGCTGTGCTCTGATGTTAGTTGTAAATGGTATGGTGATACCTACAGAATGGAAAAGGACACTTGTATACAGTTCAGCACATTCATTAACGGAAACGTTTCGCTACCAGTGGTTTCATTAGTTCTAGGACTGATGAAGACTCTCGAGGCGAAACGTTTCATTTCATAAACGAGGCCTGGTCTCAGACCGGGCCGCGGGGGCGCTGACCCCCGAAACCCTCTCCAGGTATGCTCCAAGTATAACTGGACGCAAGTGTCCTTTTCTGATGTCAGTATTCTCTTCGTTAGCATCGAGTCATCCTAATACACTAATACGTAAAACACTGCTCACTGACTGGTTAATTAATTGGGTTTAAAGCTTATCAACCACACGAAAGTCATTAAGGCTCCGTGTAACCTATTCATCGCAAGTCAAGAAGAATTTAACCCCGCAAATAGAGATAAGCAAATTAAGCATTTATACCCTGAAAGACATATACCTCTCGGTGTATAAGTCCTTGAGATGTCTATTTCATTTACAGTGGGAAAATGAGAGAAAATGCAGTAACATACAATCCTTTATTGACAACATTTCGCCCTTACAGTGAGCTAGATGAAGTCACAAGCAGATCTGTTTGTGGGTGGGAATTTAATACGTGGGTGGGAATGGGTTTTTTTGATAAGGACCTGCCTTGTATGGGCCAGTAGGCCTGCTGCATTGTTCCTCCATTCTTACGTTCTTGATAAAGCCCAGTGTGTGTGTGTGTGTGTGTGTGTGTGTGTGTGTGTGTGTGTGTGTGTGTGTGTGAAATGTTAGCAGTAAAGGATCGGATTATACTGCGTATATGTTTCTTTCAATCGTGTTGGTATTTTATTCCGTCTGACTTCATTTAGAGAAACAGTGCGAGCTGAAAAACTCTGCCATGCGGGATTCCTCTTGTTACTTTTTTTTCCATTTTAACACATCTGGTTGTCAGCATTTGTCGTCTGTTTGTTTATTCTCCTATTGTCCGGTGAATCCTCCCAGCCACACCATCCTGAATGAAACAACGTTTTGCAGGCAGCTGTGAAGACAATGACACAAGTTGCAGGTGAAACTTGGTTGCTCGACGTTTTCCTCTGTTTAGGAGACCAAGTTTGATAAGTAAGACACATGTGCAACCGTTATCTTTATTCCGAAACGGTTCGCCTACACAGTAGGCTTCTTCAGTCGAGTACAGAAGAGTTAACACAAGCAGTAGAGAAGTAAAGGCATTGTTTCCAACTAGGGAACAAAACTCTTCTCAAGACTGAGGGACTGACTACCTCAAAATTACGTCTCCAAGGGTGTTGGACTGATTACATCGTCTTTACTTCTCTACTGCTACTAACTCTTCTGTACTCGACTGAAGAAACCTATTGTGTAGGCGAAGCGTTTCAGAATTGTTACAAGTGTCTTATCAACCTGTTGGTATTATATACCGTTATCATATCCAAGGAGATCAAGCTCTATGCAGAAGCAAGCAATATTCAGCAAACAGGAAAACGGACACAAATGCTCTTTAGTTTGTGTCTGGCTTCACAATCCGGTCTAGTTTTCCCGGTTGTATATTAATCATCGTCAAGGGCTTTTTTAACAGTCTAAGAATATTCACTCCGTCCATCCTACTCTCTGATCTTAGCTACTTTGCCACAGAATTGCATTAGATTAGTTGGCTAGGGTTTTCCCCTCTCTGAATCGATGCTGTTCTTTGTAATTAAATCAGTTTTAATAAGGGTATCAAATATATTATCCGGTGGTGTACCTACTTTATTATTATGGCCTCTGTTTCTTGGCAGAGTACACGCATTAGCAAGGCGTTGGTACTCTTAGTATTATCTAAGGATGCACTTCTAAGCAATGATCAAACCATGGAACGGCTGGCTGGCCAGGGCGTAAGCCACTGGCCCAGCTGGCTATAATAACATTCATCCAACTAGGTATATTTTACACCATGAGGAGGTAAACATGATTTGTTTGTGTGCAGTCGTGTTATTACGATTTTGTAAGTAATGATCTTTTGTTTTTAAAATGTGGTAGAAGCCATGCTCTGGTAGATCAGCTGATGCTTAGTTACTGGGTCATCATCCGATTTACTCTCGTGTACTGTTTCCTGGCCCGTGGCCTGGTAGGCAAAGCTCTCGCTTCACACACCGAGGGTCCGTAGGTCGATTCCCGGCAAAGATGAAAACATTGGGCGTGTTTCCTTACATCTGTTGTCCATGTTCACCCATCAATAAAATGGGCACCTGGTGTGGGTAGCATCATGGGACAAAACTGACCTAATCTGTCCGAAATGCTCTGCATAACAAGAGGCGTTCTATATAGTAGTATGTCATTGATGTCAGCTAGGTCTGTATACCTTGTACATGTACTTGTAGAAATAAGGATATTATTAACAAAGATCTGCACAACATCTCTGCTGTCTGCTTCAGTATCCAGGGTGAGATTACATCTAAACACATTGCCTTCTGAGTCAGTTTCCTTTGTTTGCTTTTAAAATTTTCTACCAATTAATTTTTACAGGACTGTACGACAAACCATACCACGGGCGGGGATAGAACCCGCGATCAGAGAGTCATAAAACTCAAAACCTGTACCACAAAGTCACTAACTCGCTTGCGGTAGCTATCTTGTTATAATAGTGTACACTTTCTGAATTTTTTTGAGTTCCTCAGATATTTCTTCCTCTTTCTCTTATTTATTATTTTTTTTTTCTCCTGGTGTGATTGTGCCTGGGAATGAAATGTAAGTAATAGGTTTGATATAAGAAGGGGAAAGATAACTTCAATTACTTTGATCAGTCACACATAGGATCTCAAGTACAGTCTCTCTTGGACACTAAAATAGGAGGCACACTCAACGGAGGATGCACCTCCACCATGCTCAATAACTTCGCCATTCAGCATGTAGGTGAGTTCTTCCACAAAGACGTGCTGTGCGTACGGCAATCGGTATGCGGGTACGTAAATGGGCTTCGTTCCCTTCACCAGTGAAGATACGATGGATGATAAGTTTGGGGTCAACTCATTAGGTTCACCTTTAATACAATTATTATCCATTAATCATTCAGGACTAAAACAAGTCGAGGGACTTCGCCTTCCACTGTGTGAAGGACAATATCTTTAGACAAGTGGCTTCCTAGGCAAGCCAAAATCTTTCAGTGAGGTATTTCATTGGCAAAACAACCTTTCAACGAGTTACGGTGTTGACAAGTTAGTATACTACAGAGTGGCTTCACTGGCAAGCAGAGGCTATCAGCGAGTAGCTTCATTAACAAGACTTTCAAAAAGTACCTTTGTTGCCAACCCAGAATAAAGTGAGTGCAATAAAATCATTTCAATTGCTATAGCTTTAGCGCAACACTAACTTTGTAACTAAAGTTTATTTATTATATATTAATATTTTATTCGTGGGGAGGAGCTAAACCTTAATGGACATACAGCGCCTGGGAAATGTGAGCCAATCAGATTTGATCTAAGATCTTTAATGTATAAGTTGTATGAGAGATACAACAGCAGCTTTTCATCCTATCTTAGAAGGCGAAACAAAATTTTCCTTTCTTTTTTTTAGATTCATTGAGAAACTTGGATACCTTATCTGCCAGATGACCATAAACGCTACTGAGTTGGGTCTTTTCTTGACAAAGACCCAAGTCAGGAGAAACTTCTTTTTTCTTCCTGGTAAACACGAAGACAAAGTCAAGTTGCAGAACAAGCTTACATGGGACAACTTTTCGCTATGAATAGAGCTTTATCAGGTCATGTAGAGCGAGACTTTGGCCCAGTAGAAGCTTTCTCTACTACTTGTGACTGTGCTTGCCATTTCATTCATCTTCCTTAAAAGCAAAACACCACCACCATCAAATTGTTTAACGTTTTGCACTCTGACAGCACCACTGATTTTTGCACTTTTTTGACCTCAGTACTGGTTATACTCCCCCCCTCCCTCCCTCCTCGTGAATATTAGGCTATCAAACTCATCTTTATAACCCCTACTTACATTCATTTCCCAGTGTTTTTCGGTAATCAGTTTCTTAACGTGTAATTTTCGTTTCAACTCTTCTGGGAAAGCAAGTTATAATACTTCCCTGGTGTACCCTCCGTGTCGTAGGCGGCGATAACAATGCTAAGTTGAAGAGACTGTTTACCCTTTCACTTGCACTATCGTTTTATACCACAACTACTAAAGGTCTTTGGGATATCAGAACATGCGTATATGTAATAAGAGTGCAAAGAAAATAATGATTATTTATATTGTAAGTGAAAGGAAATCAGCTATCCTATCACCGAGTAAAACCAAATTTAAAGCTGGAAAAAAAAGAATAAAGTCTGCTGCGTCTGAGACAGTGGGAACTAAAGCAAGTGTAGCGATATTATTTAATGAACAACTGTGTGAGGAACACAAAGGTAGGAATGTGTTAATTCCAGAAGTGCAAAGAAGAGAATCTGTTGGAGGGTTTGTTGAAGAGTACAGAGAGCAAAGAATACCAAGAGATGGGTTGTTACAGGGATAAATTGTGGAAATATAAACACATATGCAGTATAATGTGATCCTTTATTGACTACGTTTCGCCCACACAGTGGGCTTTTTCAAGTCACAAACAGATCTATCTGGGGTGGAAGGGACACGAGTATTTATAGTCAGGTTCAGAATGCTGAAGTCAGGTGGAGAATGCTGCATCTGATGATGTACCGAGTGGGGTTATAGAGTCTAAAATCTTGGGTAGCTTGGAAAGGAGATTGGATAAGTTTGTGAGCAGACCTTCTACAGTGTTCTTCCATTCCTGTGTTCTTATGTGGGATAGCGATGAAGAAGTTTCTTGGCAAGTGGTTCAGCTATGTTATAGAAGCCACTATTTTGGTTGAAGTTGTCGGATATAGAAATAAGTGATGATTCCAGGATTCTTCGGTATTGATTGTTGTCTTCTGTGGCGATAAGTCTTGAGTTTCTGTAGTTTATCAAGTGGTTGTGTGAATTACGGTGTTGTACACAGGCATTCATTGTGTCGTCAGACCTGCTTGCGTATTGGTGTTCTGAAATACGTGTTTGGAAGTCTCTTGATGTTTCGCCCACGTATAATTTGTTGCAGTCATTACAAGGGATTTTGTATACCCCTGCAGAGGGTGGAAGCTTGTCCTGTCTATCACTGGTAATGTCCTTGATGGTCGTGGTTGTGGAGGTAGATACTTGGAATGAGGTATTGGAAAAGATGTTGGAAACGTGTTTGGCAATGGAGTTGGTGGGGAGGACTATTTATCTCTTCTCGGCAGTGTCTTCTCTGGGTGTGTTGAAGATGTTTAATGCCCGTCGTCTGCAGTCTCTGATAAGTGACGAGGATAGTGGAGTTTAGAAAATACTTGTTCAATTATCGTGCATTCTTCTTCAAGAAACTCATTGCTGCAGATTCTGAGTGCACGCAGGAAGAAGCCTATAATTACACCACGTTTAGTTTTGGTGTTCGTGGTCAGCTTTGCAGAGCAGAACATCAAGGAAAGGAAGAGTGTTGTCGACTTCTTCTTCAAGTGTGAACTGGATTGAAGGCTCGACCTGGTTGAGCTTGTCTTGGAGAGCTTGAACGTTGAAGCGTTTAGGAGTTATGAGGAGAATGTCGTCAACATAACGGAGCCAGGTGACAGAAGAAGGAATAATGGTGGAGAAACGTTCGGCTTCTAGATGTTCCATGTATAGGTTTGCCAGGACCGCACTGAGTGGCGAACCCATGGGTAGTCCAAAAGTCTGCTGAAAGAGGTGATTTTCGAAAGAGAAACACGTAAAGCCAACACATAGTTCAACAAGGTCGATGAAATCGCTGGCTGGAATGGGAAGATCAAGTGAATCGTCAATTTTCCTGCGCAAGAAATCGATGGCTTGTGTAGTAGGTACTTTGGTGAATAGGGAAGTCACGTCAAGGCTGGAAAGTTTCTTATTCCTGATGTTGATGTTGCGAATGCGATTGTGTAGATCACCCGAGTGTTTGAGATGTGCTGGACTGATAGTGCCCAAGAGTTTAGAGAGGTGTTTTGCGAGAATTCCTGAGAGCTGGTGGGGAGCACTGCCTATTCCCGAGGATATGGGCCTCAGTGGGATACCAGGCTTGTGAGTTTTTGGCAGGCCGTATATTCTGGCAGGTCTGGGGTTGCTGGGCATGGTGTGCAGAAGTTTCTTCCCTTGTTCTGAGCCCCTCAGAATGCGGCGAGTCCTTTGAAGAAAAGTTTTAGTAAGGTTGTCCACTTGGTTAGTTGTGAGAGGTTTGTAGGTATCTGGGTCATTAAGCAGATTGAGCATTTTGTTCCTGTAATCGTCAGTGTTCATGATAACAACATCCAATCTCTTTTCCAAGCTACCCAAGATTTTAGACTCTATAACCCCACTCGATACATCATCAGATGCAGCATTCTCCACCTGACCTCAGCATTCTGAACCTGACTATAAATACTCGCGTCCCTTCCACCCCAGGTAGATCTGTTTGTGACTTGAAAAAGCCCACTGTGTGGGCGAAACGTAGTCAATAAAGGATCACATTATACTGCATATGTGTTTATATTTCCATTGTGTCGGTATTTTATACCATTTATTTCCATCGTGTCAAACACTGCAGTAGAAATGGATCCTTCACACAGAGAATACCTGGACCTTCTTCTAAAAGCTTACTCACTTCGCAACAGACACAATTTTCTTCGTGATTGCATCCAAGAAATGGTCTTACCAAGATCTACTCCTCCTCAAATTGCCAACATCAAACCACCTTTCTCCGCTACAGTTCGGACCTACCTTGAAGAGTGTGCAGATGACTTAAACAATACACAAATAACCCGCACATAAAAGAGAGAAGCTTACGACGACGTTTCGGTCCGACTTGGACCATTGACAAAGTCACACTAGTGTGACTTTGTCAATGGTCCAAGTCGAACCGAAACGTCGTCGTAAGCTTCTCTCTTTTATGTGCGGGTTATTTGTGTATCGTTCCAGTCACGGTATTGTGCCTTTTTTGTTACTTAAACAATGCTACAAAGGAAGCTTTTCTCCAAGCCAGAACACTAGGCACAACACTCCGGGGCAACATGAACAGACGCACCGCCGAAATCATTCGCAGCAGAGTTACCACAGCGAATGTTCAACAGAAGATCAGACTTACTAGGAAACTACAAACACTCTGCGATGATAGTAATTGGAAAAGTTTAGGAAGACCTGAAATTATTCAAAATTTTTCATCTCGTCCACTGTCAACCACAGAAACTGAAGCCCTCAGCTTAGGCCTCAAATTCGCAACAGGAATTACGAAACCAAAACAAGACCTCAATTTCATCGCCAAAAAATAGACACAATGACTCCGACTTCCAAAAAGGCTATCTTCAAGGCATCATCTCAGCAGCCATCTCAACACGCAGCTCCCCAGTCATACCTCGACGTTACATCAATGCACTCAAAGGTTTAGCAGAAGACACGATCATCAGGGTCACCACCGCTGATAAAGGAGGTGGTGTTGTTATCATGAACACTGACGATTACAGGAACAAAATGCTCAATCTACTTAATGACCCAGATACCTACAAACCTCTCACAACTAACCAAGTGGACAACCTTACTAAAACTTTTCTTCAAAGGACTCGCCGCATTCTGAGGGGCTCAGAACAAGGGAAGAAACTTCTGCACACCATGCCCAGCAACCCCAGACCTGCCAGAATGTACGGCCTGCCAAAAACTCACAAGCCTGGTATCCCACTGAGGCCCATATCCTCGGGAATAGGCAGTGCTCCCCACCAGCTCTCAGGAATTCTCGCAAAACACCTCTCTAAACTCTTGGGCACTATCAGTCCAGCACATCTCAAACACTCGGGTGATCTTCACAATCGCATTCGCAACATCAACATCAGGAATAAGAAACTTTCCAGCCTTGACGTGACTTCCCTATTCACAAAAGTACCTACTACACAAGCCATCGATTTCTTGCGCAGGAAAATTGACGATTCACTTGATCTTCCCATTCCAGCCAGCGATTTCATCGACCTTGTTGAACTATGTGTTGGCTTTACGTGTTTCTCTTTCGAAAATCACCTCTTTCAGCAGACTTTTGGACTACCCATGGGTTCGCCACTCAGTGCGGTCCTGGCAAACCTATACAAGGAACATCTACAAGCCGAACGTTTCTCCACCATTATTCCTTCGTCTGTCACCTGGCTCCGTTATGTTGACGACATTCTCCTCATAACTCCTAAACGCTTCAACGTTCAAGCTCTCCAAGACAAGCTCAACCAGGTCGAGCCTTCAATCCAGTTCACACTTGAAGAAGAAGTCGACAACACTCTTCCTTTCCTTGATGTTCTGCTCTGCAAAGCTGACCACGAACTTCGTTTTAAAGTCTATCGAAAACCCACCAACCAAAACGATCTTCTCCACTTCTACTCTCACCACGACACCAAAACTAAACGTGGTGTAATTATAGGCTTTTTCCTGCGTGCACTCAGAATCTGCAGCAATGAGTTTCTTGAAGAAGAATGCACGATAATTGAACAAGTATTTTCTAAACTCCACTATCCTCGTCACTTCATCAGAGACTGCAGACGACGGGCATTAAACATCTTCAACACACCCAGAGAAGACACTGCCGAGAAGAGATACATAGTTCTCCCCACCAACTCCATTGCCAAACACGTTTCCAACATCTTTTCCAATACCTCATTCCAAGTATCTACCTCCACAACCACGACCATCAAGGACATTACCAGTGATAGACAGGACAAGCTTCCACCCTCTGCAGGGGTATACATAATCCCTTGTAATGACTGCAACAAATTATACGTTGGCGAAACATCAAGGGACCTCCAAACACGTACTTCAGAACACCAATACGCAAGCAGGTCTGACGACACAATGAATGCCTGTGTACAACACCGTAATTCACACAACCACTTGATAAACTACAGAAACTCAAGTCTTATCGCCACAGACAACAACACTCAATACCGAAGAATCCTGGAATCATCACTTATTTCTATATCCGACAACTTCAACCAGAATAGTGGCTTCTATAACATAGCTGAACCACTTGCCAAGAAACTTCTTCATCGCTATCCCACATAAGAACACAGGAATGGAAGAACACTGTAGAAGGTCTGCTCACAAACTTATCCAATCTCCTTTCCAAGCTACCCAAGATTTTAGACTATAACCCCACTCGGTACATCATCAGATGCAGCATTCTCCACCTGACCTCAGCATTCTGAACCTGACTATAAATACTCGCGTCCCTTCCACCCCAGGTAGATCTGTTTGTGACTTGAAAAAGCCCACTGTGTGGGCGAAACGTAGTCAATAAAGGATCACATTATACTGCATATGTGTTTATATTTCCATTGTGTCGGTATTTTATACCATTTATTTCCAGGGATAAATTGTAATGATAAGACGGAGCCCAGGCGATCACATCTGCCTGCCCCTTGGTCGGGATGTAAACTGAGGTAGGTTTATGTGCACGCTTCAAATGGGTGGTCACGTGACTAGCTTGGCCAAGGTTTGTTAGGAAACCGGACAAGTGTTTCCTGACCCAAGTCTTAGTCATATGATGACCCACAGCTGGAGCTTCTGGTCTTCTGACCGAGGCCTTCCGCTGACTTACCGGTCCAACCCTTTAAAAATTATGGTTATACCTGGAGACCTGGAGTATACCTGGAGAGGGTTTCGGGGGTCAACGCCCCCGCGGTTCGGTCTGAGACCAGGCCTCGTGGTGAATCAGGGTCTGATCAACCAGGCTGTTACTGCTGGCCGCACGCAAACTGACTTACGAACCAGAGCCCGGTTGGTCAGGTACTGACTTTAGGTGCCTGTCCAGTGCCAGCTTGAAGACAGCCAGGGGTCTGCTGGTTATCCCCCTTATGTATGCTGGGAGGCACTTGAACAGTCTTGGGCCCCAGACACTTACTGTGTTTTCTCAGTGTACTCGTGGCGCCCCTGCTTTTCACTGGGGGAATGTTGCATCTCCTGCCGAGTCTTTTGCTATCACAGGGAGTGATATTTGTGTGCGAGTTTGGTACTAATCCCTCTAGGATTTTCCAAGCGTATATTATCATGTATCTCTCGCCTGCGTTCCAGGGAATACTAATCAAGGGACTTCAACCGTTCCGAGTAATTTAATTGCCTTATCGTACTTATGTGTGCCTTGAAAGTTCTTTGTACACTCTCCAGGTCAGCAATTTTGCCTGCCTTGAAGGGGGCAGTTAGTGTACAGCAGTATTCCAGCCTAGAGTGTACAAGCGATTTGAAGAGAATCATCATGGGCTTGGTGTCCCTAGTTTTGAAGGCTCTCATTATCCATCCTGTCATTTTCCTACCAGATGCGGTAGATACATTGTTGTGGTCTTTGAAGGCGAGATCCTCTGACATTATCACTCCACGTCCTTCACATTACTTTTTCGCTCTATTGTATGGTTAGAATTTGTTGTATACCCTCATACAGCTTTAATTTCCTTAAGTTTCCATATCTGAGTAGTTGAAAATTCTCTTCATTGAACTTCATATTGTTGTGAGTGGCCCATTTGAAGATTTGGTTGGTGTTCGCTTGGAGTACTGCGGTGTCTTCAGTGGAGGACAGTCATGGCAATTCGGGTGTCATCCGCAAAGGAAGACACGGAGCTATGACTTACATCTCTGTCTATGTCAAATATGAGGATGAGGAATAGGATGGGAACGAGTACTGTGCCTTGTGGAACAGAGCTTTTCACTCTAGCTGCCTCGGGTTTTACTCTGTTTACTATTACTCTTTGTGTTCTATTTGTCAGGAAGTTATAGATTATAACCAAAATATATAGCTTGGACAAGGGGGACTGCATATATATACTACACAATTATAGCACCAGTGACAAATGAAAGTTCTCGCATAATGCGAAATAAGGGTTATTGTCAGTGTTTGTGTAGCTGAAAACCGATTCTGGGAGGAAGTGGTTATTGTAAGGGTTTTTGAGTCACGCGAGAAAATAAGTGACTGACTATCGCAAATGACTGTACACTAAGTCCTCACTTAAAGTCGTCGATAGGCTCTTGGAAATTGCAACTTGAAGCGAAACAACGCATAAGAAAACCAATTTTACATAAGCTAATTGATATAAACATCAGAGGTGCACAGTGTACCTTTAGCACACATTGCAACAGGGCTAAACAAGGAATAAATGTTTTCAAAGCGAAAACTGTAAGGCAGTTCAAAAACGAACGTGCAAACTTCACACAGACAGTGACCCCGACCGGGAATCGATTTTTTCTCATCAACGTTATAACGAAACGACGTTTAAGTAAAGACTTATTGTATATCTTTAGCAGAGCCTTCCAAAGAGCAAGGCTTGGTAATAAGTAATACATGTGTGCTAGTGAATTTAAGTTGTAGTGGTAGGCTTCTAGGTAAAAATGTGTTTATAGTTGCGACAGTTGTACTTGATCTCAACTTAGCGTAGATAAATAGAGCTCAGCTGATTTTAGAGCACAACTCACATGTAAGGTATACTACCCCGTCTAACTACTCGTGGTTGGGACACACAACAGTCTACTAACACTTGGGTACCAATATACTGTTAGATAAAGAGGGGCAATATGTGGAAAGACTTATGTCCTTCGTATCCACTAGCTCCAGGATCGAAACAAGGTTCTTTAATTGTGAACCGAAGACTCTGCCATCTTTTCAATCAGCTGGCGATATTTGGTTCGTGGGTTCCATCTGAGTCACGTTAGTTAGTCAACTTTCCGATAACCAGCTTCCTACCAAAGTCTGGTCTAAAAAATCAGCTGCATTTTCATTACACATTGGTCTGCCCGCATTCTCTCTTGAAAATTTTGAATTGGATAGCGAGTTTACAGGTTCCCTTGACCACATCGGCGATAGCAATGAAGTTGTTTGGATCCTCCCACTGTACAGAACAATACTTCGTTACAAACCAGGGCTGAGGCTGGGCTATAACTCATATCCAAGGAGACATTTAATATAGCTTTATACTTAGCAACATAATCCTGTTTGGCTTGCTCCCGATAAAGCACATTTATGTATATGGCATCACAGCCTCGGCAGCCTACAACTTTAGCGTGTGATATGAAGCTAAAATTGGCGAATGATCTGATAAGTTGAATTCTGTGTTTGTGATATATTTAAATAAAACTTATATTAGAGCACTTGATTAAAGCTGGAACTCAACAAAATGTTTAAATCTCTTTGAGAAGAGTTCTTCATATCTTCGGTGTTCATAAAGATCTCGAGTAGATCTGTGTGCTCGTTACAGAGTGCAAAAGTGATGATTATCATTATATTCATGGAGAAGGGTTAAAACCGTGAGGGTATATAGTGTCTTGACAGTGGGAAATTATCAAGTTTAATCTGAGTAAGTTAAGGATAGCCCTAATGAATGTTGAAATTATTCGCATTAATAGCATTAGCATTATTCTGCATTTTAGAAATCTAATACTTATATAAAATGTCATAAGCGAGATGAACAGAATTCCTCTCGGTACATATAAAGTTATTGTTTTGCCACAGATGACACCAGTACAGCAGATAAGAGTTTTCACTTATTACGTCAAGAGTACTGGGGACCGAACGGGTGACCTCACCAAACAAGACCACCATCACCCAGCCTACTGGTGTTTGAGGTTGCCAGATATGTTCCCAGCATTCTTTACACAATCTGTTACGTTCACTATTTCTTGAAAGTCTTATTTCAATGTTCTGTCACCTGGCAGAGTCTTCCGCCATCCATAACTGCGGCTCATGAGTCTGGGGCGGCATCACTGCAGTCGTCGAAGGCCCCACGTAACTTATCCTTTACGGTTTATAACATTAAGCAGTGTTCCTACAACAGAATATCACACAGCGATCTAGGTTATAAAAAAGCTACATACAAACAGATAGAAACACCTGAGGGGAAACATCTATTAAAAAAATAAAAAACAGCACGAAAAAGAGCACAACAAAAACAATAAGAGGTTTAAAGAACCCATAATTTTTCAAGACAAATATAAAATTGTGAGCATCATAAAGATCCTACAGAAGTTTCTCAAGGTCACTACAACCTGGTAACTGCAAAAAATAACTGTGACTTCAGCAAGAACGCGAAAAGCGAGGGTAGACATTTAAACTATGTACTTGAACTTAAATGATTCGCCGGTACGTGTCCCGGCCTGGGTCTTTTCCATATGGTGACCCGGCCCCTTAAAACTGTGTTCCATAGTCAGCTGCGCACCTCAAGTCACACCTCACTTATAGCCACCTGTAACCAGGTGGCTGTGAGTGTTCGGGTCTTAGTCTTTAGAAAATTACCTCACAGTTACAAATCTTGTTGAAAAAGAACGACCAAGCACCGATATCCTGTCGAAACAAGTCTACTAAGTCACTGTGAGGCAGAAGTCTGCTACAGAGCGAGCTTCATTTAACAACCTTCGTCTCAGCATCTGCCCGTTCATTTCCAGGAACCACAAGATATCCATAACACTAACAGAACTCCATATCTTTATGCTGGGCGTGGATACAGGCTAGCAACTATAAGATCTTTTCAATAGGATTATACTGAAATGACCTCCCACCTTTTCAGTTAAACACTAGGCAATTATGATCTGTAACCTTGCAATTAAAGTTAATCACTTTGCAGTAATCCGAGTACAAAATAAATGATTTATTGTCCTAACCACTCCTTCATGTTAGCGATCCTTAAATCTATGCACTACAAGATATTCAGGCCTCCGTCCCCCGAGCCTGGACACTGTTTCCGGATATCTTTACCGTTCTTCGATTTTCATAACTTTGCATTTACTAGAGTTAAATTCCAGTAGCTACTTGTCAGACCAATCCTGCAGCTTGTCTAGATCCATTTGATGTCTTTCCTGGTCTGCTAGTATTTGTATTCTCCTCATTCGTTGAATAAAATGGTTATAACTATGACCATAATTTTTAAAGGGGTGGACCAGTAAGCCAGCAGAAGGCCTCGGTCATATGATCAAAAGATCCAACGGCGGGCCATCATATTCCTAAGACCCGCGTCAGGAAACACTCGTCCTGTTTCCTGACAAGCCTTACCTAACCTAACCTCCGCATTAGTTTCACATCACCTGCGAACAGGGACACCTCTGACTCGATTTCCTCTGCCATGTTGGTTACACACCGAAAACAGTACTGGTCGAAGTGCTGACCCTTGTGGAATAATACTCGTCACATTCGCCCATTCCAACGTCTCCTCCCTGACACTAGCTCGTTGCTCCCATCCTGTTAAGAATTCATTAATCCACTGTAGTGCTTTCCCAATCGTGCCTGCTTCTCTAGCTTTTGTATCGGTCTTCTTTTATTTTATTTACACAAACCAATTTTACAGGTTAAGAGCTGTTAGACTAGCTCGGCTACTGTGGCTTTCTTTATCGAACACCTTGCAATCCAAAAAATATACATTTTACCCAACCCTCTCTCTCCTGTCTGATCTTCGCTACCTTATCATAACACTCTAGCAGATTTTTTAGACGGAATTTACAACCTCGAAAACCGTGTTGGCTGTCGTTGATGAATCCTCTCCTTTCCAAGAGCTCCACACTTCTGATAATCTTCTCCATAACCTTACATGCTATGCATGTTAGTGACACAGGCCTGTAGTTTAGCGTCACCTGCCTGTCCCATTTTTTTTTATACTGGGACTACATTTGCTTTTTTTTTATAGACCTTTAGTAACTGCCCTGTTTCAATTGATTTGTTGAAGATTGCTGTTAGTCGATTACGCAGTTGCCCTACTCATTCTCTCAGAATCCTTGGAGAGATTTTTCTGGTCCCACTGCCTTCGAGGCATCTAGTTCACTCAGCATTTTCTTCATTTCTCTTCCTGTTATTTGTACTGTATCCAGTGCTCGTTGGTGCACTCTCACTCTCCAACAATGTTGCTGATTCCACAAAAAAACTCCCTAAATCTTTTGTTCAGCTTATCACGGACTTTCTAGTGAGCTCCCCTCCCTCCTACAGCCTTATTACCTGGTCCCTCACAGTTTCCTTTTTTTTTATCAACTTTAGTTCAGATTTGGCTTTTGATACTAAGGCATTCTCAAATTTGTAGATGAATGGTTCAGAGAACCGACATGTTGATAAATTAGACACATGTGCAACTCTTGGGTATCTTTATTGAGGAAACGTTTCGCCACACAGTGGCTTCATCAGTCCATACAAAGGAGAATCTTGAAGAACAGGAGGAGAATGAGGTAATCAGTTCCTCAACCTTGAGTCGATGTGGTCAGTCCATCAATCTTGAATAGAATACGGCATACGTGCTGAGAAGGAGCTTATAAACCGTTGGCAGGAGAGGTGCAGCAGTCATAGGTCGTGTAACATTTGTTCAATGTTGAAGTAGGTCGTGCCCAAGAATTAGGCAAGCGAAGAATTCCCAAGTATTAAGATCCCAAGAAGTTGCGGTGTCTGACAGGTTTGTTAGGTAAGACACATATGCAACAGTTAGGTATCTTTATTATGAAACGTTTCGCCTACACAGTAGGCTTCTTCAGTCGAGTACAGAAAAGTTGATAGAAGCAGAAGATACTTGAAGACGATGTAATCAGTCCATCACCCTTAAAGTTTTGAGGTGGTCAGTCCCTCAGTCTGGAGAAGAGAATTGTTCCATAGTATGAAACGATATGGAGATGAAGTGACAGGATGGAGCTTCTATAGCGCCAAGAGGTGAGACGTAGGCCACTAGGAGAGGTAAGAACTCAGATGTTGAGAGGTCAGGTCCCTCTCAAAACCAGCCGCTCTCACTAGTGGAAGTTGTCGAAGTTGATTGCAGGTCTGTACCAAGATACCCTTGTGTTGCAGTGTCTGACAGATTGAACATTAAAATGGTATAAAATACCGACAGGTTGTTAGGTAAGACACATATGCAACAGTTAGGTATCTTTATTATGAAACGTTTCGCCTACACAGTAGGCTTCTTCAGTCGAGTACAGAAAAGTTGATAGAAGCAGAAGATACTTGAAGACGATGTAATCAGTCCATCACCCTTAAAGTTTTGAGGTGGTCAGTCCCTCAGTCTGGAGAAGAGCATTGTTATATAGTATGAAACAATATGGAGATGAAGTGACAGGATGGAGCTTATATAGCGCCAAGAGGTGAGACGTAGGCCACTAGGAGAGGTAAGAACTCAGATGTTGAGAGGTCAGGTCCCTCTCAAATCCAGCCGCTCTCACTAGTGGAAGTTGTCGAAGTTGATTGCAGGTCTGTACCAAGATACCCTTGTGTTGCAGTGTCTGACAGATTGAACATTAAAATGGTATAAAATACCGACAGGTTGTTAGGTAAGACACATATGCAACAGTTAGGTATCTTTATTATGAAACGTTTCGCCTACACAGAAGGCTTCTTCAGTCGAGTACAGAAAAGTTGATAGAAGCAGAAGATACTTGAAGACGATGTAATCAGTCCGTCACCCTTAAAGTTTTGAGGTGGTCAGTCCCTCAGTCTGGAGAAAAGCCACACAGTGGCTTCATCAGTCCATACAAAGGAGAATCTTGAAGAACAGGAGGAGAATGAGGTAATCAGTCCCTCAACCTTGAGTCGATGTGGTCAGTCCATCAATCTTGAATAGAATACGGCATACGTGCTGAGAAGGAGCTTATAAACCGTTGGCAGGAGAGGTGCAGCAGTCATAGGTCGTGTAACATTTGTTCAATGTTGAAGTAGGTCGTGCCCAAGAATTAGGCAAGCGAAGAATTCCCAAGTATTAAGATCCCAAGAAGTTGCAGTGTCTGACAGGTTTGTAGATAAATGGTTCAGAGAACCGACATGTTGATAAATTAGACACATGTGCAACTCTTGGGTATCTTTATTGAGGAAACGTTTCGCCACACAGTGGCTTCATCAGTCCATACAAAGGAGATTCTCCTTCTTCAAGATTCTCCTTTGTATGGACTGATGAAGCCACTGTGTGGCGAAACGTTTCCTCAATAAAGATACCCAAGAGTTGCACATGTGTCTAATTTATCATTCTCAAATTGCCGTTCAGTCTCTCTTCTTACACTCGCGTATTTGTTTCTGGCTCTTATGAGTGCTTCAAAATTCTCCAGCATTTTTGGCTTCATTTACGTCTTCCATGCTTTTGCATTTTTAGTTTTTTGCCTCCCAGCACCTGTGGATGAATGATGGGCTCATTCTGGTCTTGGCTGTGCTCTTTCTGGTTCTGTGTATGAATTTCTCGTGTGTGTGTGCGTGCGTGTGTGTGTGTGTGTGTGTACTCACCTAGTTGTACTCACCTAGTTGAGGTTGCAGGGGTCGAGTCCAAGCTCCTGGCCCCGCCTCTTCACTGGTCGCTACTAGGTCACTCTCCCTGAGCCGTGAGCTTTATCATACCTCTGCTTAAAGCTATGTATGGATCCTGCCTCCACTACATCGCTTCCCAAACTATTCCACTTACTGACTACTCTGTGGCTGAAGAAATACTTCCTAACATCCCTGTGATTCATCTGTGTCTTCAGCTTCCAACTGTGTCCCCTTGTTACTGTGTCCAATCTCTGGAACATCCTGTCTTTGTCCACCTTGTCAATTCCTCTCAGTATTTTGTATGTCGTTATCATGTCCCCCCTATCTCTCCTGTCCTCCAGTGTCGTCAGGTTGATTTCCCTTAACCTCTCCTCGTAGGACATACCTCTTAGCTCTGGGACTAGTCTTGTTGCAAACCTTTGCACTTTCTCTAGTTTCTTCACGTGCTTGGCTAGGTGTGGGTTCCAAACTGGTGCCGCATACTGTGTGTGTGTGTGTGTGTGTGTGTGTGTGTGTGTGTGTGTGTGTGTGTGTGTGTGTGTGTGTGTGTGTGTGTGTGTGTTTGCTTATTTGTGGCTGCAAGGGTCGATTCACAGCCCTTGGCCCTGCCTCTTCGCTGGTCGCTACTAGGTCCACTCTCTCCACGTTTCATGAGCTTTATCGTATCTCTTCTTAAAGCTATGTATGGATCTTACCTCCACTACATCAGAGTAAAGAGTGATGCCATCAGCATTTGGTGTTCCCAGGCTCTCACCCATCCAAGTACTATCCAAGCCCAACGTTGCTTAACTACATTGATCGGACGAGAAGCGGTCCGTTCAACGCGGTATGGCCAAGTGTGTATGTGTGTGCGTGTGTGCGTATGTGTATGTGTGTGTGTGTGTGTGTGTGTGTGTGTGTGTGTGTGTGTGTGTGTGTGTGTGTGTGTGTGTGTGTGTGTGTGTGTGTGTGTGTGTGTGTGTGTAAGAAAATAATGCTGTGTGTGTGTGTTGGGATAATGAATCTGATAAAAGTAATTGTCACAGATTTCTTTGCCGACTATTATCAGATACTGATGAGAAAGTGTGAATGTTGTTGGAAATGGTTTAGAATGCATATGTGAGGAAGAAATTAAAGGTTAACCTAAAAAAGGGTGATAATAAGCGAATCTAAAATTATCAGAGGTCATGCAAATCTCCATCTAGAAAAGTACGTGAGAAATATAATGCTTACTTTTTGTTTTAATTAAACAAAACTGGATACATATGCAATGTGCTGTTATCCTACTCTACGACAGTTATAGATTGGGAACAACCGCTAGCTATGTTTTCCTATCATATTCCACCATTCAGGCACAGTTTCTTACAGAAAATATTAACAAAAGCTGGGTTCATTATCTACGGAAGCCTCTAAAGTTTCGTAATAACACGATTACAAATAAATCACAGGACGGGAAGGATTTGAACCCATGGCGAGTGAGTCCTGAAACTCACAGATCAGTTACTATTATTTTTGAAGAAGGGGACGAAGATAGGGAGGGCGGTAGCGAGGGTGCTGGGTGGGTGACCAGGAGCACAGAAGCAAGTGATGGGTGGGTGACCAGGAGCACAGAAGCAGGTGAAGGGTGCTGGGTGGGTGACCAGGAGCACAGAAGCAGGTGAAGGGTGCTGGGTGGGTGACCAGGAGCACAGAAGCAGGTGAAGGGTGCTGGGTGGGTGACCAGGAGCACAGAAGCAAGTGATGGGTGGGTGACCAGGAGCACAGAAGCAAGTGATGGGTGGGTGACCAGGAGCACAGAAGCAGGTGAAGGGTGCTGGGTGGGTGACCAGGAGCACAGAAGCAGGTGAAGGGTGCTGGGTGGGTGACCAGGAGCACAGAAGCAGGTGAAGGGTGCTGGGTGGGTGACCAGGAGCACAGAAGCAGGTGAAGGGTGCTGGGTGGGTGACCAGGAGCACAGAAGCAGATGAAGGGTGCTGGGTGGGTGACCAGGAGCACAGAAGCAGATGAAGGGTACTGGGTGGGTGACCAGGAGCACAGAAGCAGGTGAAGGGTACTGGGTGGGTGACCAGGAGCACAGAAGCAGGTGAAGGGTGCGTGGTGGGTGACCAGGAGCACAGAAGCAGATGATGGGTGCTGGGTGGGTGACCAGGAGCACAGAAGCAGATGATGGGTGCTGGGTGGGTGACCAGGAGCACAGAAGCATGTGAAGAGTGCTGGGTGGGTGACCAGGAGCACAGAAGCAGGTGAAGGGTGCTGGGTGGGTGACCAGGAGCACAGAAGCAGATGAAGAGTGCTGGGTGGGTGACCAGGAGCACAGAAGCAGGTGAAGGGTGCTGGGTGGGTGACCAGGAGCACAGAAACAGGTGAAGGGTGCTGGGTGGGTGACCAGGAGCACAGAAGCAGGTGAATCCCACAGTACGCTACCAGGTCTCCCACCCTCACAAGCCCCCCAAACCACAGTGTTGGAGAGGAAACTGAAGGTATGGTACACAAATGCTGATGGAATAATAACAAATAAGTGGGAGGAGTGGCACGAAAGAGTCAAAGAGGCGTCACCGGACATCATAGCTCTCACAGAATCCAAGCTTACAGGTATGATAACAGATGCCATCTTTCCAACGGGATACCAGATCCTGAGGAAAGACAGAGGGAACAGGGAGGGGGTGGAGGAGTGGCACTGCTGATCAAAAACCAATGGAATTTTGATGAGCTGGAGAGAGGAGACTGCGGAGAAGCAAGCGATTACATAGCAGGAACGCTTCACTCTGGAGGTCCCAAAGTGGTAATTGCAGTGATGTATAACCCACCACAGAACAGCAGGAGGCCAAGGCAAGAGTATGATGAGAGCAATAGAGCGATGGTTGACACACTGGTTGCAGTGGCCAGAAGAGCTCATGCATGCAGGGCAAAGCTCCTGATCATGGGTGACTTTAACCACAAGGAAATCCAATTGGGAGAACTTGGAGCCACATGGGAGCCAAGATACATGGAGGGCTAAGATGATGGAGGTGGTACTGGAAAACTTCATGTACCAACACGTAAGGGAAACTACAAGAGAGAGAGGAGAGGATGAACCAGCAAGACTGGACCTAGTATTCACCTTGAGTAGTGCAGATATCGAGGACATCACATATGAAGGACCCCTAGGGGCCAGCGATCATGTGGTTTTAAGCTTCAAATACACAGTAGAGCTACAAGTAGAGGGGGAAGCAGGAAGGCCAGGGTGAATGAAGCCAAACTGCAAGAAAGGGGACTACACGGGAATGAGGAACTTCCTGAACGAGGTTCAGTGGGACAGAGAACTGGCAGGGAAGCCAGTTAATGAGATGATGGAATATGTAACAACCATGTGCAAGAAGGCTGAGGAGAGGTTTGTACCCAAGGGTAACAGGAATAATGAAAAAGCCAGGATGAGCCCATGGTTCACCCAAAGGTGCAGGGAGGGAAAAACCAAGTGTGCTAGGGAATGGAAGAAATATAGAAGGCAAAGGACCCAGGAGAATAAGGAGAGCAGTCGTAGAGCCAGAAATGAATATACACAGATAAGAAGGGAGGCCCGACGACAATATGAAACGACATAGCAGCGAAAGCCAAATCTGACCCGAAGCTGTTATACAGCCACATCAGGAGGAAAACAACAGTCAAGGACCAGGTAATCAGGCTAAGGAAGGAAGGAGGAGAGACAACAAGAAATGACCGTGAAGTATGTGAGGAACTCAACAAGAGATTCAAAGAAGTGTTCACAGAGGAGACAGAAGGGGCTCCAGAAAGACGGAGAGGTGGGGTACACCACCAAGTGCTGGACACAGTACACACAACCGAGGAAAAAGTGAAGAGGCTTCTGAGTGAGCTAGATACCTCAAAGGCAATGGGGCCGGATAACATCTCTCCACGGGTCCTGAGAGAGGGAGCAGAGGCGCTATGTGTACCCCTAACAACAATATTCAATACATCTATCGAAACAGGGAGATTGCCTGAGGCATGGAAGACAGCAAATGTAGTCCCGATCTTTAAAAAACGAGACAGACATGAAGCACTAAAATACAGACCAGTGTCTATGACATGTATAGTATGCAAAGTCATGGAGAAGATTATCAGGAGAAGAGTGATGGAACACCTAGAAAGGAATGTTCTCATGAACAGCACCCAACATGGTTTCAGGGACGGGAAATCCTGTGTCACAAACCTACTGGAGATCTACGACATGGTGACAGCAGTAAGATGAGAGAGAGAGGGGTGGGTCGATTGCATTTTCTTGGACTGGAAGAAGGCGTTTGACACAGTTCCACACAAGAGATTAGTGCAAAAACTGGAGGACCAAGCAGGGATAACAGGGAAGGCACTACAATGGATCAGGGAATACTTGTCAGGAAGACAGCAGCGAGTCATGGTACGTGGCGAGGTGTCAGAGTGGGCACCTGTGACCAGCGGGGTCCCACAGGGGTCAGTCCTAGGACCAGTGCTGTCTCTGGTATTTGTGAACGACATGATGGAAGGAATAGACCCCGAAGTGTCCCTGTTTGCAGATGACGTAAAGTTGATGAGAAGAATTCATTCGATCGAAGACCAGGCAGAACTACAAAGGGATCTGGACAGTCTGCAGACCTGGTCCACCAATTGGCTCCTGGAGTTCAACCCCACCAAGTGCAAAGTCATGAAGATTGGGGAAGGGCAAAGAAGACCGCAAACGGAATACAGTCTAGGGGGCCAGAGACTACAAACCTTACTCAAGGAAAAAGATCTTGGGGTGAGTATAACACTAGGCACATCTCTTGAAGCGGACATCAACCAAATAACTGCTGCAGCATATGGGCGCCTAGCAAACCTCGGAACAGCATTCCGACATCTTAATAAGGAATAGTTCAGGACCCTGTACACCGTGTACGTTAGGCCCATATTGGAGTATGCGGCACCAGTCTAGAACCCACACCTAGCCAAGCACGTAAAGAAACTAGAGAAAGTACAAAGGTTTGCAACAAGACTAATCCCAGAGCTAAGAGGTATGTCCTACGAGGAGAGGTTAAGGGAAATCAACCTGACGACACTGGAGGACAGGAGAGATAGGGGGGACATGATAACGACATACAAAATACTGGGAGGAATTGACAAGGTGGTCAAAGACAGGATGTTCCAGAGATGGGACACAGCAACAAGGGGACACAGTTGTAAGTTGAAGACATAGATGAATCACAGGGATATTAGGAAGTATTTCTTCAGCCACAGAGTAGCCAGGAAGTGAAATAGTTTGGGAAGCGATTTAGTGGAGGCAGGATCCATACATAGCTTTAAGCAGGCGTATGATTAAGCTCACGGTTCAGGGAGAGTGACTTAGTAGCGACCAGTGAAGAGGCGGGGCCAGGAGCTTGGACTCGACCCCTACAACCTCAACTAGGTGAGTAGGGTGCTGGGTGGGTGACCAGGAGCACAGAAGCAGGTGAAGAGTGATGGGTCAGTGACCAGGAGCACAGAAGCAGGTGAAGGGTGCTGGGTGGGTGACCAGGAGCACAGAAGCAGGTGAAGGGTGCTGGGTGGGTGACCAGGAGCACAGAAGCAGGTGAAGGGTGCTGGGTGGGTGACCAGGAGCACAGAAGCAGGTGAAAGGTGCTGGGTGGGTGACCAGGAGCACAGAAACAGGTGAAGAGTGCTGGGTGATAGGTGGCATTTTATGGTAAGAACTGTGTAATAATAATAAACGCTTCGCCTGTTGAACTTGGCTCCACAGAATATTTCTGGCAGTTGTTTCTTGTCTGGAGTTTGATTTCCCATGATCCAAGAAGTGACAGGTCCTGACTCTGAGGACTAACTTTCAAAACTTCAAGTAACAAGCCTAGAAGAGACTAGAGCCAGTGGAGACCTGATTACAAAGTACAAAGCACTCTTTAGATTAAAAGATAAAAATCGGATAAAGTTTGTTTCGATATGTCGGGAGTCAGGAAGAATGGCAGGAATATTTGCATGACTCTGGGTAATAAGTGGAACGAACTGGATGAACGGACGTTGAAGACAAACGCCACTCAGTTTTAAGAGAATGCGGAACTCGTGAAAACGTAGAAATTAGAGGAACAATGAAAGAAACATAAAAGGTGACCTGTGACTCCTGTAAGAGCATTTCAGTTACAACCGAAATGTTCTGGATTCGACTGCTGGAAGTCGAACATTTATTCACTACCCCTGTTCACCTAGCAGTAACTAGGTGCCAGTGTATTAGTCGACTGGTGTGGGTTTCTTCCTGGACGCAATATACATTGCTTATCCCATTATTACATGAATGGGGAAGCGCTAAAACCAAAGGTTTGGTTAAAGAGGACGATAGCTCCTGTTCATTGGATCATAAGCCCTTCAAGGCAACTCTTCCCCTTCCCCCGCTTGATCGGTTCACCACCCCAGGTTATGTCATTTATCGTTTTAAAATTCTCCAAGACGTAAAATATCCATGTACAGTGTCAGATGCATCAGGGATCTTGGGATCAACTCAGAGGACGTTGTCTTATGATCTTGAGAGGTGATCACAGAGTTGTTTTAGTGTAGAGGTGAGCTGCCACATAGGAGATAATATTATCCGTCATGTAGAGGGCCTGGCCACCACCTGCCCTGCAACTAGGACAAGCCTTGATCTCTGCTCGATCTAAGCCTCCACAGAAATAAAAAAAAAATAGGTTAGGTGTGGCTAGGTTAACGGAATTAACCTATATATCAGTATAGTTTTCAGACAGTAACCAATTAACGACTTTGCCGTTATCATTTTTGTTATTATTTGTATAAACTGATAAACAAATATTAAATACAAATCTAAATCTTTATTTCCCCAGAAAAACTTTCAGTGGTTACAAAAAATAAGTGACGTGTTTGAAGCTTAATGAAAAGCTACTGATTATGCAGAAAATAACTAGGATATAAAACTACAATGCCTGGTTAAACTTAGATTACTTGAATGCTAAGTTCAATACAATCTGAGTGTGTCACTAGGTTCAAGGAGTGGTGGAGGCGTTATCGTCCATTCTCTAATCGCAGCCCAGTCTGCGAGCAGTGAGGCCGCTGTAAAAGAGCCTCGCAACATCGCCTCACATAAATACGACTACCTGAACCACCAATCTGAAAACATGACCATGTGAGCAGCGTGAAGGGCGCCCCACGTCATTGGGCAACCCATAACTCTCACCACAAACTTTGTATGGTAATAGCGCTCGTCCCTACACCACGCCTCGTGTCATGACTAATATGCCTTCGAGAACACCCAAGGACGACTTGCTCCATGTTTGTCGCTTTTATTAGCAAACAAAACCCACAAGAGACTTGTCTGAGGCGGAAGACAAGCGAGGCGGGGTATTCATTTTTTCAAAGTTCAGCTTATAGACGCTACCTTGACTGCATATATATATAAAGTGTAGGAAGTCTAGCTGGGAGAGTAAAGCGTACGTCTCCCAGTTAGCAAGACTGCGACCAGGAGGTATGTGAGGAGCTCAACATGAGATTTCATGAAGTATTTACAGTGGAGGCTGAAGGGACAACGGGAAGACAAAACAGTGGCGTACAGCAACAAGGGATATACCAGCAAGTGGTGGATGAATTACACACAACTGAGGAGGAGGTGGAGAAGCTCCTAAGTGACCTTAATACCTCAAAGGCGGTGGGACCGGACATCTCTCCGTGGGTCCTTAGAGAGGGAGCAGAGACACTACCTGTGCCACTAACCAAAATCTTCAACACTTCCCCTGAAACTGGGCAACTACTTGAAGTATGGAAGACGGCAAATGTAGTCCCCATGTTTAAGAAGGGAGACAGAAATGAAGCACTAAATTATAGACCAGTGTCACTGACATGTATAGTATGCAAAGTCTTGGAAAAGATTATCAGGAGGAGAGTGGTGGAGCACCTGGAGCAGAACAAGATTATAAACGACAGCCAGCACGGATTCATGGAAGGCAAATCCTCTGTCACAAACCTACTAGTTTTATGACAATGTAACTGAAGAAAGAAATGAGAGGGAGGGGTGGGTTGATTGCATTTTCTTGGACTGCAAGAAGGCCTTCGACACAGTTCCTCACAAGAGATTAGTACAGAAGCTAGAGGAACAGGCACGTATAACAGGAAGGATACTGCAATAGATCAGAGAATACCTAACAGGGAGGCAACAGCGAGTCATGGTCCGTGATGAGGTATCACAGTGGGCGCCAGTGACGAGCGGGGTCCAACAGGGGTCAGTCCTGGGACCAGTGCTATTCTTGGTATATGTGAACGACCTGACGGAAGGGATAGACTCAGAAGTGTCCCTGTTTGCAGATGACATAAAGTTAATGAGGAGAATTAAATCAGACGCGGACCATACAGGTCTACAAAGAAACCTGGACAGGCTGGATGTGTGGTCCAGAAACTGGCTCCTAGAATTTAACCCCACCAAATGCAAAGTCATGAAGATCGGAGAAGGACAAAGAAGACCGTAGACAGAGTATAGGCTAGGTGGCCAAAGGCTGCAAACCTCACTCAAGGAGAAAGACCTAGGAGTGAGTATAATACCGAGTACATCGCCAGAAGCACACATTAACCAGATAACTGTTGCGGTATATGGGCGCTTGGCAAACCTGAGAATAGCATTCCGGTACCTCAGTAAGGAATCGTTCAAAACTTTATACACTGTGTACGTCAGGCCCATGCTGGAGTACGCAGCACCAGTTTGGAACCCACACCTGGTCAAACTCGTCAAGAAATTAGAGAAAGTGCAAAGGTTTGCAACAAGGTTAGTTCCAGAGCTAAGGGGAATGTCCTAAGAAAAAAGGTTAAGGGAAATCGGTCTGACAACACTGGAGGACAGGAGGGTCAGGGGAGACATGATAACGACATACAAGATACTGTGTGGAATAGACAAGGTGGACAAAGACAGGATGTTCCAGAGATGGGACACAGAAACAAGGGGTCACAATTGGAAGCTGAAGACTCAAAGGGATGTTAGGAAGTATTTCTTCAGTCATAGAGTAGTTAGGAAGTGGAACAGTCTGGCAAGCGATGTAGTGGAGGCAGGAACTATACATAGTTTTAAGACGAGGTATGATAAAGCTCATGGAACAGGGGGAGAGAGGACCTAGTAGCGGTCGGTGAAGAGGCGGAGCCAGGAGCTGAGTTTCGACCCCTGCAACCACAATTAGGTGAGTACGTAAGCTTTACTTGACTCCCGAGCCGCCACAGCTCTTCGCGTTGAATGATCTGCACGGGATTAACACTTCACGTCCATGCACTAATAATCTTGGCTTGACGTTAAACTTCATAAAATGTTTACACATGAAAGCCTGCCTGTCTTATCACAGGAGTTAACATCTGTTAAGTTTAAAGCCTATCGACTGCACATGATTCATTAAGGCTACACATCACCTACTAAGGATACTGTAATCCATAATGTAGGGATTAAAGAAAGTTGTAAGTGAATACACGTGAGATATACATTCCTTTTTGTATATTCAGTGCTGCTCTCAGTTGAAACGCCTCAAGAATATATGCATCAAAATATACAATATTTTTATCACTGGAGAAACAACTAAAATAAAAAAAGTATTACACCACACATCACACGTTATAATACCAGCTGATGTGCATTATTATTTATATACACATATTTCCCAAGGGGTGCATTTAAGAAATTGCCTGATTTTTTATATTTTTTCTTCCAACTTTTCGATTTTATTTTGCTAATAAAAACCCCGAGAACGCCTCATCCAATCGGCTTCAAATTTTCAGCACTTGTTTAAGGTAACGAAGACCAAAGTTTGGGAACAATTGGAATGTTCACGTGCCATGTGACCAAAGTTGTTGAACCCATTCCGAGCATCCTGGAATGGCTGGGATAACTTCTGAAATCCTAAGTAGCGGAGTTTCAAATCTTCAAGAAAGGTGCCAAAAATTACGACGACGACAGAGAGAGAGAAATTTAAATTGTGCAGATCTGACCATTTTATATGTGAGATATTTTTATTTCCCTTAAATCGCGTTAATTAAATTTCAGTTTAGTTCTTCTGAACGGCTTCAATATTTAATGGCTGATGCATCTTCAATGACTGATGCATCCTATGAAATGGATGCAAAATTTCATAGGTTTAGGCTGTGTAGGCACAAATTACAACTCATTCTGTGCAATAACTGGAAAATGCATTTTTTGGCCAGTTTAAATGTTTAGTGTTGATGTGTTTTCCTCACGGGAAACAATCTCTTGATGTCAGTGTGTAAGTTATCATGTATAAATTTTACTAATCAGATTGGTTTCTGTGAGATAATTGGAGGATGTTTTTTCTTATGAGAAATACGTCACAGGTTATCCTAAGTCAATGTATTTTTGTGTGTTTATAACGTGTGTGTGTGTCCCCAAGACCATTCTTAAACATGTGTATATACACTAGGCTTAAATAAAATTTTCCTAAAAGCTGGTCAGTCTTAGACTTGACGTGCTGTTGAAGTGTGAACAAGGTAACATTTATGAAAGGATTCAGGGAAACCGGCAGGCCGGACCTGAGTCCTGAAGGCGGGAAGTACATACATTGCTTGCACTCTGAAGGAGGGGTGTTAATGTTGCAGTTTTATAACTGTAGTGTAAAGGCGCCTCTGGCAAGACAATGATGAAGTGAATGATGATGAAAGTTTTTCTTTTTCGGGCCACTCTGCCTTGGTGGGAAACGGCCGATGTGTTAATAAAAAAATTAGTATTCATAGGGAAGCACTAAGCCCATAGCGACCATACGACACCTGACGAATGGGAGGTAATCGGATATGATTACCTACCACTGAGAGAGAGAGAGAGAGAGAGAGAGAGAGAGAAACAAACCAGCAGGATCTCTGAATTGGTGAACACTCTCACACGTCACCCACTCAACTACTCCTATCTCTGCCCAGCAGGTGGTATTGTGCCTTATACAAGACCACAGACCTACATCCCTGCAGCTGCCTCAGTACCCTACCTCTCTCAAGGGCAGGCACCTTACATGCCTTACACACACGCACCACCTCAAGCTGACCACATCATGAGGAGCCAGTCTATCAGCATCCTGTCGGCCAACATTAGAGGTTTCATTACTAATGTTCGGGAGCTCACACATAGTTTTGTGAACACTCGACGTCCCATGATAGCTGTTGTTGAAACATTTTTGGACGACAGGACTCCAGAAAATTTTGCAAGAATTGCTGACTACACCTCATGGATGAGAAGAGACAGGCAAGGGCAAGGAGGAGGTGTTGCTGTGTGCTTCTCTAAAAGTGTTCATGCACAGCACATTGATGTTGCCACCCCTACTCATCTTGAAATGATGTTCTTCAAGCTCTGCATAAACACTAGTACCTCTGTACTAGCATGTGCAGTGTACAGACCTCAGTGGCAACATGCAGACCCCATCAAGGAAGCGTGCTGGGACCATTGTTATGAAATGTCTACTTCAACGACCTTCTTCATCTGATCCCAGAATCCCATGCATATGCAGACGACTGTACACTGACATTCACTTATCCAAGAGAAGAAATGCCAGCTGCTCTAAGCTACATCAATCACCAGCTAAGAGCTATATCAGCTTGGGAAAATAGATGGTAAGTAACATTTGTACCTGAGAAAACGCAAATGATGATGGTCTCTAGGCACCATAATGGTAATGTTGGTGCAGTAGTAAGGATGAATGGGAGGGTGTTGGCACCTGGAGAAGAAGTTGATATCCTTGGGGTGAAATTTGACTCCAAACTAACCATGAAGAACCATGTTGTAAATCTTGCAAACAAGGCAGCCAGGAAGCTTACAGCACTTCGCCGTATCTCGCATCTGCTTGACAGTAGGGGTTGCAAGATTCTGTACGAGGCACAAGTACGCTCACTCCTTGAGTATGCTCCACTTTCTTGATTTGCCTGCCCCCCCCCCTCTCATCTGCGGCTGCTTGACAGAGTAGAGAACAAAGCAAGACGTCTCATCTCTCGCCTGGACCCATCCTGGATAGATCTGTCATTTCAGCAGAGCCTTCAACACAGGAGGGATGAGGGTGGCCTTACTGTTATGTACAAGGCCAATATTGTCAAAATACCACACTTGGATCCACTTCGAGGACAGCGAGAAACAAGCTTTTATGCTACAAGACGGGAGGAAAGCAGCAACTTCACTCTGGCTGTACCCTTCTCCAGAACATCACTCCATCTGAGATCATATATACCCAGGATGACTCGAGTATGGAACACATTCGTACAGCATAATGATGTCAACGAGATAAAGTCAGTTGATTAAATGAAAATGCTGGCCCACAGATGGCTCCAACTTCATCCTGTTTCCTACTTGTATGTCTCATAACAATAAAAATGCTTTCAAATGAGCTGATGTAGGTAACCGATCTTATCTTGCCAATAAAGTTAGGAATACTTAACCTGTAAATAGCTTGTCAATAAAGCTAGGGATCCTTAACCTAACCGTGTCAAACCCTGTGTAAAAAAAAAAAAAACAACAGAGAGAGAGAGAGAGAGAGCACTAATAGGTAACGCACCGAAGTTCGTGTTACTGCCTTCATCGGAATGAAAGTGAGCTAGCTTGATATCTTTATTATGCACCCCATAAGCTTCATCTGGACCTTAACAAATGGATGACATACAAGGCATCAAGTGATCACCGGGTGAAAGCAACACTTCCTCCCTGGCCGTCCACATGAGTCCACTTACCACCTCACATGTACTCTCATTCTCCGCACAATTTGATCGTAATCTCGTGAGCTTTTGATAATTATTTTGCAGAGAGAAATTGCAAGATTAAATCAACTATCTGGCTGTCCAAAATACTGCCACATATGTGGACACACAAGAAGAGGCCAGGCATACTGTGTGTGGAGCTGACCTGTTCTAACTACTGACACACATGTATGACAGAAGGATATATCTCTTATATAAGATATAGTAAAATATACTGACAGGTATGTGAGTACGATACGAAAATACCATAAACCGCATCTTGTGTCTTACTCAGAGACATGTAGTAGTCAGGTGGCTCATCTTATGAACTTGGAAGAAATCGAGGAATCTGTGATATACAGGACCGACGGGAGGGACCTCAGAAACTCCATTCAAATAATCAACAATGCTTCATTAGTGTGCTTTGTTAGCATGCCACCAAGATATTTCGTCAAAGAGAATTTTTTAATCTCTTAAAATTTCTTAAATTTACTTTTAGGTTATCCTTAAACAATTGTACATAGCCGTATGCGGAATGCAAGAAGATGCTCAGCTGCTGATAAGGCCCAGAATTCCCACCTGGGGAGACTTAACACACTGGTCACCCTAAAGTTCTACCGACAGACAGAACTCGTAGGGCCATAACTGAAAATTTTCTTTTCAGTTTCTTTGGCCTCCGGAATAAGAACAGAGCTTTCACTGAACAACAAAGCAACCCTCGGATCTGGCAGCTCCAGTCCATCGCCTTCCAGTACACCTAACATCACTGCTCTAACTGTAAATTCCAAGTCAGGGTCTTCACCTGCAGCTGCCGTAGCTAACAATCAGCTGACCTACTTTGTACCTAAACAACTGACCGCTCAAAGCACGAGCAGTAGGGATATATCTGATAGGTCTGGACGAGGCTGTGAAAAAGGGCGTGTTAGAGGACGAGCAAGTGACCTTGGTAGCCACCCACAGATGTCTCAACTCCCGCTAACAGAGCCCCAGGCACGCACTCACCAGGAACACGATAATCAGATTCAACTGCGACTTAATCAGCAAAGTCAACAGCAGAACACACAAAAAACTCAGACCCCAGTCTTCAGAGAAACACAAAAGGTGCAGCGAGCAGGACAACGCCCTCCTAGGCACCTTAGCAGTGCTGCAGCTGTCACTGAAGGAGGCACACCGCCTGCGAGACATTAGGTTTAATTACAATTGTTAGAAACACCAAGAAGATTTTTTGCAAAACAAATCAACAACATCTCAGATGTGGTGGACATACACGTCACCCCACCAGCTACAGTATTCGTATCTCAGTTCGGCAGGTGGTTTTGTGCTTTATACAAACGCCAAAAGGCTACGTCCCACTAGCCTACCTAACTCAGACACATCTATTTGGTGAAGCTATACATCTACATAAAGATGCCTTCCTTTCTCCTTACAATGCCACATGCACCAAACTTCAGACCAATCGTGACTTAACCTGATCCTTTCTTCTCCTCCTTTCCCTACTTCTTTTCCTTTCCATTTTTCCTTTTTTCTTTCTTTGTTTCCCCTTTTTTGCCTAAGTGTGTTCTGTAAGTCAGTTCCTCCCCCCCATACATAAAGAGCCAGTCTCTCATTATGCTGTCTGTCAACATTAAGGGATTCGTTCCTAATACTAGTGAGATCACTCACAGTCTTGTGAACACTCATCGTCTTGAGAAATGGTATTGAAATACTGACAACATGTGGAAAGAGGAGACACTTATGTACAGTTCAGCATATTCATTACAAATGTCCTGCACCCTTGCAAAGTGACTTTTTTCACACTCATCGTTCTGACTTAACTACTACTACTACTAATAATAATAATATATCTTTATTTCCACAAGTACATGTACAAGGTATACAGGCCTAGCTGACATCAATGACGTACTACCATATGGAAAGCCTCTTGTTATGCAGAGCATTTCGAGCAAATTAGGTCAGTTTTGTCCTAGGACGCGACCCACACCAGTCGACTAACACCCAGGTACCCATTTTACTGATGGGGAACACAGACAACCGGTGTAAAGAAATACGCCCAATGTTTCTACCCTCGCCGGGAATCGAACCCAGACACTCGCCGAGTGAAGCGAGAGCGTTAGCCACCAGGCCACGGGGTACCAATTGATCATTGTTGTCGCAATATTTTTGAATGACAGGATTCCAAAAAAACTTGTTAAAAGTGTTGGCCATACTTCATGGATGTGAAGAAACCGGTAAGTCATGGAGGTGGCATTGCCATGTGCTTTAGTAAAAGAAGTATACACACCGGGTTCATTGATGTTTTCATTTTTAACCACCTGGAAATTAATACCACCGTACTAGCGTGTACAATGTATTGACCTCACCGTAGCAGTGGAGATTCTGACACAACGTCTCCACAACTACGGTGCTCTTCGCACCAGCTCCAAGGCTGAGGGACTGATTACCTCGTCTTCTGTATATAGTTCTACTATCTTCAAGTTATGTCCTGGAATTTATATTGATAAAGCCACTGAATGGCGAAACGTCTACATTAAAGATACCCAGATGTTGCACCAGTCACCTGATGAATCCTATATCAGCTGTGTATTTGTATTGCACATTGCACTCTTGGCAAAGCTGCCTGTACTTAGCACCAGGGACTCTTGGCAAAGCTGCCTGTACTTGGCACCAGGGACTCTTGGCAAAGCTGCCTGTACTTAGCACCAGGGACTCTTGGCAAAGCTGCCTGTACTTGGCACCAGGGACTCTTGGCAAAGCTGCCTGTACTTAGCACCAGGGACTCTTGGCAAAGCTGCCTGTACTTGGAGTCTCTGACTCTGTACTCCACCTTCTTGGTGACTACCTTAGAGGTATCTACCTCTAAGCGAAGACTAAAAACAAATTCTACAAGTCAGTCAATCTGCCAGCGTTCCACAAAGAGGTGTGCTTATCATATTATGGAATGTCTGTTTCAATGATCTACTTCACCTCATCCAACTAGAGACAGGAATTCGTAAATCTGGTCGATAAGAGGTGGGACCAGGAGCCATGAGTCAACCCCCTGCAAGCACAGTTGGGTGAGTAAAGTAACAGCATCACAGCACCAATAACAGCAGCAACACAGAACTAATAACAGCCATTCAGCCTAAATAAATTTTAATTATGGTTTAGTCACCAGTTTTAGGCACTTGTCTTGCTGGGGAGGCCATGTGGATGCTATAAAGTAGGTGGGTGAGGCCCTTAATTAAAAGTGGCACAGAATGGTATGGAACAAAAGAACTGTATTCTCATTTGTCCAGTGTAGCGTACACTGAGTACTTTACCGCCCACAACCACACACGCGTCTTACATTCCATCGATAATCAACTAGAAGCCCAGTAGCATGTCGTCAATGTGGGAGTAGGTTCTCTCACCCGCTTTGGAGAATAACTTCCCCTTGTAAATGTCAACCAATCAGACTGTGGGGCGGGCTCCAAGCTAGTTTACCTTGTAGCTAAACTTCATCTTTGAGTTCAGTTTCTCACCTACTTTCAGCTAATTAAAACATATTGGAGTTTAGTTGTCAGTACGAGTGTACGAGCTGTAACCAGCGAGAGAACTCCTCTTTCTCTCTCGTTTGTAAAGTATAAGTAATACAGTATATGTCAACGTCTCTTGTACATATTATAAATATTACCGGTGGTGGGAATACATGGACACTCAAAGAACATTTAGTGTATCCGTTTTACCTTTAATATTCCTCGATTGCTTTATTAATTGATCCCTTGCTGGTATTACATATTTAAGCCCAGGTACCACAGGCCACTTAACATTACCTGTGGTCGTAATACCTAGGCGAAAGGTAGAGAGGCAAGGGAAGAGAGTTGATGAAGGATAGTGCAGACACGGATTTATCCCCGCTTTCTTCTTTTGAAAATCGCTCTAATGCTCACGTTTACTGCCTCACAAGCTCAGAAACCCGAAGCTCTTTTTCAGCTCTCTTTCTGAGACTCTTGCTATTCATGGTGGCGGAATCTCTGGCGATGGAAAAAGAGTAACTACCCTTTTTATTGAGTTTCCCAAGTGTCTGCTGACCTGCGCAGCTTCTCCCGTAGGGAAATGTAGAAATGTGTACTCGTTCTATAAAATGTGTTGCACAGTGAGTGTAAGAAAAAGCACAGTTGCAGACACTGGGACATTTTGCTAGGTAAAAGGACACACGTGCAACTAATGCGACATTTTAATGTGGCAACGTTTCACGCTCCAGGCGCTTTGTTAAGCCGTTACCGTAACGGTTTGACAAAGCTCCTAGAGGGCGAAACCATTACCACAATAAATTATCGCATTAGTTGCGAAAATTCTACAAACATTATTACACTAGGGCATTTTACTGGAAACGTTTCGATACTAGGACCTCTGTCACAACAAATATTTCCAATAAAATGATAAAATGTCATAGTATTTGCATTTTGTGTCTCTTTTTTCGACAACCTGTCCATCACATACTATTTTTTTTACCTGAACTGTCTCTATACAGTACACGTCAAGGTGATTTTCCCGGTGTTCGATTCCCTCCCATATGCATAACTGTGCAATATGGGCCTAAGCCCATATATCAGAAGTAAAACTAGCTTCTTTAGATGTTTTAGCCATGGAAAATACTGGTAGTGACAACTCTGGGTGATGATCTGACAAGTGGGATGACTTCGTGGTGTTCTGTACAGCAATGATAACTTGGCTTGCAGTGTGATGGACCAGCAAGTGTGTTATGAACCGAGCAACAGACAAATAAGGTTGCAACTAGGTGAGATGTTTAACCCTAGAGTAACATAGCCTTTATAACAGCACCACTTGAAGCATAAGAGACCACCAGTGGCAACAGCAACATCACAGCACTAGTAACATAAGCAGCAGAACACTAGTAATAGCAACAACATAACACCAGCAACTAGTAACAACAGTAACACAGCACCAGTAACAACAAAACAGCACCAGTAACAGCAACAACACAGCACCAGTGACAACACAACACCAGTAACAGAAACAAACGGCATCAGTAATAGCAACAATACAGAACTAATAGCAGTAACAATACAGTATCAGTAACAACAGCAACACAGCACCAGTAACAACAACAAAACAGTACCAGTAACAGCAAAACATTAACAGTAACAGCAACTAAACAGCACCAGTAACAGCAACAACACGGCACCAGTAACAGCAGCAACACAACACCAATAGCAGTAGCAATACAGTACCAGTAATATGAGCAAGACAGCACTAACAGCAGCACGACAGCCCCAGTAAGAGGCTGGTGTTGGTGTTAAGCACTGACAAAGTATATGCTTCAGTGTAAACGCGCAGCGATATTGTGTAACTTTGCATAAATGATTGATCAGGCGAGGTGGCGCCACCTGCGCCTCTATGTACACCTACATTAGGATAATATCCTTCGATATGTTCGGCGTGTGTTACAACCACTTACCCTTATGCAGCCTTTCTCACTCTCTGCCACTCGTGTTGTCCAGGCTTTCTGGGCATCTTCATCGCTCATTTAGCCTGTCATATATGTCTCTCTTTAAGATACAGGTATTTTGCTATCAATGTAGTTCTGAAGAAGAAAAAGGCACAATACCGTGACGGGAATAATACACAAATAACAAGCACACAGGGGAGAGAAACTTACGACATTTCGGTCCGACTTGGACCATTTACAAGTCACACTAACACTTTTTGGTGTTAGTGTTACTTGTTAATGGTCCTGTGGAAAATACTGTATATTCTCCAAAAATAGTGTATTTTATATGTAAATTGATGGCCTATATTGTAGGTTATAAAAATTAATTTGTAAATAAATAAAGAAGTGAACCGACAGGGAAGCTCTGCGCCTGCGCTGAGGAGCAGGGAGGGGACGCCATTGTTTTTGAATGTGATACAAGCACACTAGTGAAATGTGCATAATTTTCGTCGCTCTAGGGGTTACATTGGGCTTAAAACCTCTCAAATAGGAGCCGAAATTGTTGGATGTGCAGTCCTGCATAACATGAGCATTAAGCAGATGGACAAGACAGCTCCAGGAACCTTAGATAAGCTGTCTAAATTATGTTGTAATTCTGGCCAGTATTATCATAAATTTAGGTAATCTCCAGACTAATTGGTGAGTGTTATGATTATAAATTCTCTTTCTGTTACATAAATGTGTATATGTAATCATTTATTAATTTTAATAGGTCCAACTCAGACCGAAACATCGTCGAAAGCTTCTCTCTTTCTTCTATGTGGTGTCAGTGTGAATCCGGTTACGGAAGAAGTCTAGGCTGCTGGCCCCGATTTCTTTAAATTAAATTTTTTAACGGCTAAGGTGATAAGACGGGAAGAATATAAGTGATTTCAATTATATGGAGAAGATTTTATTAGTATAATTCTGTGTTTGGGTCAGTGTGAAGGTGGTTACGAAAGTAGACTAGGATGCTGGCCTCGGTTTCTTTCAATTAAAATTTGTGACGGCTAGGATGACAAGACGGAGAATAAAAGTAATTTCGATTATATGGAGACGAGAAGTAAGAATTAGGCTGCACAAGCAGTTTGTTACGGACAAGAATTTCCGCTATATTTAAACGTATTAGCTGATGATTAAGACACATGTGCAGCAGTTGGATATCTTTATTGTTGAAACATTTCGCCTACACAGTAGGCTTTTTCAGTCAAATACAGAGGCAGCAGGTGCAGTACTGAAATGACGATAATGTAATCAGTCCATCAATTTTGGAGAAACAATATTTAAAGGACCAATTACATCATCTTCATCTCACTACCACACTTTCTGCTTACGTATTTGACCGAAGAAGCCTACTGTGTAGGCGAAATGTTTCAGCAATAAAGATACCCAACTGTTGCACATGTCTTAATTATCAACTTGTCGGTATTTTTTTATATAATTTTAACAAAACATATTAGCGAAAAAGTCACCAAGGTTATTGGAAGCATAAGAAAAGATACACGTTGCAGAACAAACCACTGGGACAACGTTTCGCTCTGTTATAACTTTATAAAGCTTGATGAAAGTTTGTACTGCAACTTGTCTTTGATACTGTCGGCAGTACCTCATTCGTGTCCATTTACTAGAAAACTCCTAATATCTACCCCCAAAAATGCATGGAAAAAATATATTGATGGAATTTACTTCATGAAATAACATTCCAGAAGAGTATTTTTCCCGACAGTGGACGCAGGATACACTGACTACTTAAGACCTGCAGATGATAATGGTTCAAAACTTACAAAGCGACCATCTGACCTGATTCCCTCATTGTTACGGATGCTTTAAGTGATGCATGCTAGCATGCTGTTAACTCATTACCAAATTTATAGTACGCCAGCATGTCGCAAGTGTAAAGGGGTGAATTAATGTGCAAACCGCTAGTTTATTCAACAAGATAACTTAAAATTCACTTTTTATTTCAGCTATCTAACACTGATAAACAATAAATGTTTGCAGTAAAAAAGATTAACACTAATTATAATAAAAATATCCAAAAACCATGTATGGGTTTTGGATATTTTAATTATAATTAGTCTGTGGAATGAGAGATGTCCCTGGCTACAAAGACAGTATTAACTTTGCAACAATGTTGAAAATTACCCGGGATTATAGGAATTTAGGTTTTTTTTAGGAATTAAAAATTAATCATACAGGAAGGAATTTTTTTTAAGAAGTTAGGAAAGCCGCTTCCTTCCAATTGTGTTCACTGATACGGGATTGACTAGGTAAGTGGAATAATGACAGAGCATTGGCTGTAGGTGCGTCGTCTGATCTCTTTCGTTCTCTTCCTCTTTTCTGATTTACGTTCACGTCATGATCAAGAGAGTAACCTGAGTGAAGGCGAAGTAATCCAAAACGCTCTTCAGATAACGAAGAGCATGCTGGAGCCAGAGAGTTGACACTAAGCAGCACGGTGGCGATCAGAATGTTGAAGGCATATGGGATGCGAGAGAGAATTTCCTGAAAAGAATTTCGAAAGAATATTGTGAACACCTTCACCAGAGGAGCCATTCCAAATTCTTCCTAGGAACGGTGCAGTGGGATTAGAGGTGGTAAAGCAGCAGAGGTTTCTTTTACCAAAGAGGAGCTTTACTCGTGAGCAGTTGAAAAGGGAGATCAGGTACCGAAGAGGTCTGAACATCAATTATGTTGTACATGATGTTGTCCAAGCAGATGGGTTTAACATCATAATAATAGCCTGAAGTGTGCCCACGCTTGATGAGACCGACTAGGATAAGTACTCTGACGTGTTAGAAAACCAGGTAGCCATGCTGAGCTAAATTCAAACCCAGCTGTTGCAAAAAAAGGGACATGAGAGAACATCCACATATCCTCTCAAAAGTATCGGAATTATGAGTGTGTGAAAGCCCGCCGTCCTCAGTCTCTGAGTTGGTACTCGTCAGGTACCATAAAAAAATATCGTGATTGTCGTCAAAAGACCGAATTACACGACTTTGCCCAGAGCAAAAAGACCGCTTCTGCAGTGGTGTGCTCCGGAGGTTGGCCGGAATTTCCATAACCTGTTGTAATTTATCCTGCTCGAGGATTTCATCTTCACCAAGGCTGATGATGAGGACAAAAAAGTACACATTAGTAAGGATAGTAAGCAAAATGGTGGATACATACGAGGTGCTTTACAGAACTAAACACCAACCTCGGTACAATCAAGACCTAGCAGGGCCTTCTGTGATGAATAATACTTCTCAAAGGTCTTATATACTTGATATACCTGAGCCAGCACGGGTCGTCGAGACACCTGTAAACAGGCGACAATGATTTGCCAAAAGACACGGCAAAACCTTTCTCGATATTATACCCAAAATCAGAGAGAAAATCAAACCATACCACGGGTGGGGACTGAACTCGTGGTATGGTTTGTTTGTAATCGTGTCATTACGATTTCGCGAGTCAGAGAAGAAAATGCCCCCATTGCAACAATTTACTGCTGCAAGCTACAAAATAAGGAAAATCAGTGGTGGCAAACTTAGTTTCAATCTCTAAACCCAATAGTACATTTCGATCCAGTTCAAGCAGTAGGCGACCTTCGTCGACTGGAAATTAACAACGACCTTCAACAAGGAACAACACATTATGCGAACATGAACTACCCTAATTTTTCAGGGGATATATGTGTTTGGGGTTCCCTGGTGAATTCCTTGTTCATGATGCCGAATTGCTGATTAATACCGAACACAGTCTGAATAACCACTTGTGGTCTCTGATAGAAACGAACAAGAACTTCTGGAAAGGGCAATTAATTCAGTATTGAAGCTATTTCCACTGGCGGCTGTTACGTGATCTGTGGGTGCTGCAGCAGTACTAGGACATGAAACTGATGAACCAACATACGATGGTTAACTAGGGTTAGGTCATGTGTTTGCCATGCTTCCTTCATGAGGAGATTTTTTTCCCGAATAGGGTATTCTCAGCGTAACATCCTAAATTACAAGGTGCATGTGAAAATTTTCAACAGAAGCTTAAAAGCATTTTTTGAGAGCATGTGATGAGTTAAACTTCAGACTGGGTCAAGAGAATTCCTTCATTATATATATGACCTGAGGAAAAGCGTGCAGGAATCGCTCAGTTATAGTCCTTTTCAGCTGTGCACAGTCATATATTTCCTTTTACCTTGAGGAGAGAGAGCTCATGATTTGTAAATTATCTTTTTTTTTTTTTCAAGATTTGAATTCTCCTGACAATTTTCGGAGATTCAGAAGCTACAGGACCAGCAACGCTTGCATAACACATAGGACTCTACATAAGAACATAAGAACATAAGAACGAAGGAACACTGCAGAAGGCCTACTGGCCCATGCGAGGCAGGTCCAAGTCTCCTACCGGCTTAAGCCAATGCACCCAACCTAGTCAGGTCAGGTCACACTGACTTAAGGGAGGAACACGGCAACCGACCTTGTAGCACAAGCTATCAGGTCTAACTCACACCCACCCACATCCACTCATGTATTTATCCAACCTATTTTTAAAGCTACACAACGTTCTGGCCTCTATAACTGTACTTGGGAGTTTGTTCCACTCATCCACAACTCTATTACCAAACCAGTACTTTCCTATATCCTTCCTGAATCTGAATTTTTCCAACTTAAAACCATTGCTGCGAGTCCTGTCTAGGCTAGATATTTTCAGCACACTATTTACATCCCCTTTATTTATTCCTGTCTTCCATTTATACACCTCAATCATATCCCCCCTAATTCTACGTCTTTCTAGAGAGTGCAGATTCAGGGCCCTTAGTCTATCCTCATAGGGAAGGTTTCTGATACATGGGATCAACTTTGTCATCCTCCTTTGTACATTTTCCAGAGAATTTATATCCATTCTGTAATAAGGTGACCAAAACTGTGCAGCATAATCTAAATGAGGCCTAACCAAGGATGTATAGAGTTGAAGAACAACCTGAGGACTCCTATTATTTATGCTTCTTGATATGAAGCCAAGGATTCTATTAGCTTTATTGAGAACACTTATGCACTGTTGTCTTGGTTTCAGATTACTGCTAACCAGAACTCCTAAATCTTTTTCGCAATCCGTAATATTAAGATCTACATTATTTAGTTTATATGTGGCATGGTTATTGTCCTGTCCAACATTTAGAACTTTGCATTTGTCTATATTAAACTGCATCTGCCACTTCTCCGACCACTGCATCAGTCTATTCAAATCTTCCTGGAGTGCTCGAATGTCCTCGTCAGAATGAATTCGACGGCCTATTTTGGTGTCATCGGCAAACTTGCCGATGTCGCTCTTTATGCCCTCATCTATGTCGTTTATGTAGATTGTGAACAGCAGGGGGCCCAACACTGACCCCTGTGGAACACCGCTCGTGACACTTCCCCACTCTGATTTCTCCCCATTTATGCAAACTCTCTGCTGCCTATTTGTCAACCATGCCTCTATCCAGGAAAAAATTTCTCCTCCTATTCCATGTGCTTTAATTTTCCTCAATAGTCTCTGATGTGGGACCCTGTCAAAAGCCTTACTGAAGTCCATATACACAATATCATATTCATTACCATGATCTACCTCCTCAAATACCTTAGTGAAAAAAGTTAATAAATTCGTAAGGCAGGAACGCCCCTTTGTAAAACCATGCTGAGATTCGTTGATTAATTTATGCTTTTCAAGGTGGCTACGAACTGCCTCGGCAATTATTGATTCCATAAATTTTCCCACTATGGAGGTTAGGCTTATTGGTCTATAGTTCGAAGCTAAGGACCTGTCACCTGTTTTGAAAATAGGTATCACATTTGCCATTTTCCACTTATCTGGCACCATGCCAGTTTGTAGTGATATGTTGAAAAGATTAGCCAAAGGTGTGCTAAGCTCCTCTTTACATTCCTTTAGAACCCTTGCATACAGTTCATCAGGGCCTGGGGATTTGTTAGGTTTTAATTTATCTATTTGCCTAAGGACCATGTCACTTGTGACCCTAATAGTGCACAGTTTATTATCGTCCTGTTCTACATAATTTATCATTACTGGAATATCGCTGGTATCCTCCTGTGTAAAAACTGAGAGGAAGTATGTGTTAAAAATTCTACACATTTCCTTATCACTGTCAGTGAGCTGACCCGAGGAACTTTTGAGTGGGCCTATCTTGTCCCTGATCTTACTTCTGTATACCTGAAAGAATCCTTTTGGGTTAGTCTTCGATTCTCTTGCAACTTTAACCTCATAATCTCTTTTTGCTTTTCTAATTCCCTTTTTTATTTCTCTCTTTAACTGAATATATCGATTTCTCAATTGCCCCTCTCCTCTTTTGATTTGCCTATATATGCCTCTCTTTTGACCAATCAGATATTTTAATCTATTGTTCATCCATTTAGGATCATTTTTGTTTGATCTGATTTCCCTATTTGGAACATAATTTGACTGAGCAGCTAGAACTATGCCCTGGAAAGCATCATATCGGTAACCATCACCACCTACCTGACCCTTAGTCAGGTCATTCCAGTTCAGCCCACCTAAGTAATTTTTCAGTCCTATGAAATCAGCCAAGCGAAAGTCAGGGACGGAGACTTGATTGCCATTATTAGGGGAATTCCATGATATATTAAAACTGAGTGATTTGTGATCACTTTCCCCAAGCTCATCATTAACCTCAAGATTATTAATTAGTGTTTCCCTACTGGCAAGAACCAAGTCAAGGAGGTTATTTCCCCTAGTTGGCTCTGTCACAAACTGTTTTAAAAAACAATCCTGGATCGTATCAAGAAAGTCACCTGACTCTAAATTTCCTGTCAAATTGCTCCAGTCAATCTGTCTATAGTTGAAATCTCCCATTAGCACAACATTTTCGTATTTAGATGCCTTACGAATTTCGTCCCATAGAAGTTTACTGCACTCCCTATCAAGATTTGGGGCCCTGTAAATCACACCCAAAATTAGTTTTTCTCGGCCCTCGAGAAGCTGTAACCAAACAGATTCAGTGGCTGACGCTTCTAATTTAATATCTTGTCTAACACAACAATTTAAATTGTCTCTGACATACATCGCTACTCCACCACCTTTCCTGTTGACCCTGTCAGTGTGGAATAATTTATAGCCTTGTATGTGACATTCAGAGGGCATCTCTCTATCTTTCAGATTGAGCCAGGTCTCTGTTATAGCAATAATATCTATGTTTCCTGCACTTGCAATTAATCTTAGCTCATCTATCTTATTTCTTACACTCCTGCTATTAGTATAGTAAACCTTAAGGGAGCTAGTCCCTTGCTGCCCTCTGCTGTCCCCCTTTGTTTGCTGACCTGATCTATTGTCTTTATTTATAACTTCATGCTGAATGCCTTTTATACATTTACTATTTCCAACCCAAGTGTTGCAACCTGCTTGTTTCCCACACACACCCATACCTCTATCTTCCATCAGTTTAAAATCATAGGCATTTCACCAATGGCCTTCTCAATCGAGTCTGCAAGTGCTACCACCCCAGCCCCAGAGAGATGTACCCCATCCCTTGCATACATATCATGTTTGCCATAAAAGTTGTTCCAGTTGTCAATGAATGGGATTGCAAGTTCCTTGCAGTATCTGTCTAGCCAGCAATTTACACCAATTGCCCTAGACAACCATTCATTTCCTACTCCCCTTCTAGACAAGATGCTACATATGATTGGGATCCCTCCCTTAGATTTAATGAAATCTATAGCTGACCTGTACTTATCTAGCAGCTCTTCTCTCCTACCCTTCCCAATATCATTTCCACCAGCACTGAGACAGATAATGGGCTTGCTCCCATTACCTGACATGATATTATCCAGCCTGTTGACAATGTCCCCAACACCAGCTCCAGGGAAGCACACTCTATCTCTCATCTTCTTATTCCTATTACAAAAAGCACGGTCAATGTATCTTACCTGAGAGTCACCAACCACAAGAATGCGCTTACCTCCATTAGCAGGGGCAGTAGTACCCTTACCTTCACTGGCCACTGAAGTACATTCATCCTGAAGAACAGAGAAGCGATTTCCTACCTTCAGATCTTCACTCTTAACTTTCCTTACTCTGATGCGCCTTCCATTACTGTGAACTACTCGCCACTTGTAGCAGGTGCTGGGCTGCACCTCACTGCTGGTAGCCGTTGCTGCCTCCCCAACTACAGCCTCCTCACAGCGAGAGACAGACTGCACCTCGCTGCTAGAAGCCTCATTCCCCACAACTCCAGCCACCTCACACTCTCTCCCAGACCCATTGAGGTGGACCTTCAGCCTCCTAATCTCCTCCTGGAGAAGCAAGACCTCAAGACATCAAGACAGACCTTTGGACCTTTGGAAGTGGTAGCCATACGGAAGTATATCACGGAAAATAATAAAGGAGTTTTTTATACAATCACCTCTGACCTCTCTTGTGACTGGGAAAATTAACAACTGTACCCCTACCCATCCCTACGTCTGTGCTTGTAGCCGCCCCCCTACATCTACATCTTTACCCACCCGCTTCTCCTGTGTCCACTCTTCCTATACCCACTCCTACCACTGTACCCTCGCAGCTCCAGTGAATGTACCCACATTACTATCCTGGACAACTGACGCACGTAGTCCTCCTTCCATTCTCTTCTCTCTGATGAATTTATAGTTCCGCGTTCTTGTGCAACTCAGACCACCGACTCCGACAGGCAAGCCAGCGGTCATTCTGCCTTTGCCTACCATAGGGTCAACGATTATTAAATTTGCATGTGTCAGTAGACACAGATGCGAATTTAATAGTACTTTTGCCGCACCCCGGCAATAGGGACAAGGACACCCCTGACCTGACCATATGCAACCTATCTTTATGTTACTACATTGATTTTCTAATGCTTCTCCACTTAGTCAATTCCTTAACACTCCCTATAACCTTGAAAACACTATTTATTTTTATTTTAAGTAAGGTTACGTTTGGGTTACAAAAGACTATAAACTTGCATTTAACAATAAATAAATATAACAAAGGGCGGCTACACGTCTAGCAACTCCGGTGCTGAGCAATACCAGGAAACGTTCATTATAATTATATTCAAGGATAAGCTCTAAACTCCTAGGAATCATACGGCATATAAGAAATCGTAAATATTAAGGTTTCTGCCCAGGAACGGGAGGGTAGCTGTGTTTCCCCTGGATGAAGAGCCAATGACCAACATCAAGGCACTCCTTTCCTCCACTCGAAGGGAAGAAATGTGAAAAATCTAACTGGCATTCACTAACAACATGAGAGTAAGTTGTATGAGAAGACTCATGTTAGGTCAATATTCCTGACAAAGGTAATAATGAAAAGGTGTGTAAACTTGAGAAAATTTTATGCCAGGGCTTCTTAATCTTTGCTGGGTCACGAACACCTTCAAGAACCGAATGATAGACATGTATCCCCCTGCCCAGAAAAATGTACATGAAAAATATACGCACACACACACTCACCATGAGTATCACCGTAAAGGTGACTCCACCATCAAAACTATGGCTGATTAGTCACTGCTGCAAAAATCCTGACATGTTAAAGATTTAATGATAATGTTAACAGCTGTGCAGGGAGAAAATGTCGGGGTGGCCATACCACTGAGCCGTATATGACCACAAGCGTAAACAACGTAATGTAACACCTGCTGCCATGACCCTAATGATCACACACGAAATCTAGACTTGCATGTCTAGTTATATTTGCTCCTTCCTTATATAGAATGGGAAACAATCACACATTTTTACTTTTAATATTTAAATTAGAAGATAATTAAAAACGAAACAAAGTGCAGAGGAACTGATCATAATGAGAGCACCGGAAAGTGGACCCTTGTTATCTGTATATATCCGAGTTCTGTGTAACCTCCCACTACGACTGACTGCTGCCTCATCCTGTTCCACTCTCCTGCTCTACTCCAGATGGGCGTGGAAGTATTTTGTGTGCCAGAAGAAATAGGAAAATTTTATCTGAAGCGGATCCTAATCAGTAGATGTTTTAGTCATTTCATTGAAGTTTTCTGTTGGCTTACTGGTCCACCTAGGTAATAATTTAATATTATATCATAAACTATTTAAATTACTGTCTCTGCTCTTGTTCTCACCTCCCTAGATAATAGCAATAGCAACCACGTTGAGTTAGGCATGAAAATTAACAAGTTGACTTCTATATTGCAAATTAAACTGTTCTCTATCCTAACGACACTAAAGTTAACTTAGGATAATGAGTTTGACTCCTGACCATTGCTAATACTATGTCATCAGTGAATGCACTTGACTCCATAATGACTAACAATATGCTCACTCTACAAGCCACGAATAAATATTAAAAAATCAATTAGACAGCTCAGACCTCTGCAACACAATTATCCTCAAAGAGTTGCTAAGTTATACTATGAATTAAGCAAAGATCCTGGACTTCACCTTACGAGACAGACAAAGCAAATGCGATAGTAATTATGGACAAGGTAGATTACAGTGGAAAAATGAACATGTTATTAGAAGACGGGGGAACTTACGTGCCTCTTAACTCAGTAGCTTGTTCATTTTAGAGAAGCCGCAGACCCCTACAGGATTTATAGACTACCACAAATATAATATGATGGAGCGCTAAACCCGTAGGGATTATACAGCGCCTGCAGGGGGGGGGGTAAAATGGAAGGCAATCTGGATCAATTCGGGGAACTGAACATAGGTCCCATTCCCTAGATCAAGAGCCACTCATCAGATTCAAGGAACCTCCCTTGAGGGGTCCCACAAATACCAAATTGAAGATGCAATGACTGTCTAAAGATTTAACATTATTTAGCTAAATGGAAGAACGTTTTCTTCTGGCTATAAGGCGCCACTGGAATGGGAGAAAATTAGATTTGATCCAAGGAGAGGGGAAACTACATCTCCTTCGATCAAGGACCTTTCAACAGCACCAGGGCTCGGCCCTTGATGAGTCATTAGACCATAAGAGTCTTAGTGTAGAAATGTATGTATGTATGGGTGTGTGTGTGTGTGTGTGTGTGTGTGTGTGTGTGTGTGTGTGTGTGTGTGTGTGTGTGTGTGTGTGTGTGTGTGTGTGTGTGTGTGTGTGTGTGTGTGTGTGTGTCACTACCATGAATCCCATCATGTTTCAGCAGGATTACCATCTTTATGTTCCACATACTATGATATAAACCACACAGGTGGTATAAATCTCGCATTATGTTATGAATCTTACGTATGTTATTAACCCTACATATTATGTTATAAACGCTACATATCATAAATATCACATACTAAATTCAAAGCCCAACATTATGTTGCAAATCTCATATGCTATAAATCCCACATCATATTTTATACACCCTGCATCATACGCTATAAATATTACACAATGCGTCACTAAATCCATAAAAGGAACTATTAATTGTAAGCGTCCAAAGTCTTACAATATATTTTATAAATCACATAAAATGCAATATAAATCTTACACAATGCTACATATAAATCTCCCAGTTCATCATGAAACGGTCTAAGCTCTGTAAATCTCACCCAGTGGTCATTCATCAACCATACATGATGCGCTAGATTTAGATTTTGCCACTCAAGTGGCTAGTTTATTGTGTACCTCATATCTGCCCTGTGGACGGTAGCGCAAGAGCATATGGATACACAAAAGGCCTAGGAACTAGGCCCCAAAAGAATTAAAAGGAGAACATCTGGATTTATATCTACAATTCACTTTTCTGTTACAAGCAAATTTACGAAATTTGCTTAATATATCTGGGTTCTTATTTTCATTACTAAGATATCTTGACATATCACATGGGTTATTATACTGTCTATCTCTATATTCTTCAATAAGTGGACATTTAAGTACCTAATGTTCAAGATAGTGGCCATAGGGCTGGCCACATTCTCTGCATTTGGCTTGATCATCTGTGTGTGTGTCAAACTGCCAGAAGTACTTGTAACCAAGCCTAAGCCTGGCCATTACAACATCAGTCAGTCTGTTCACATTGCAAGTTGCTCAATAAACGCACTAACTTATGTTCATGTGATCACAGCGGGTTATAGATCTACTCAGGCTTCTAATTGCGTTCCTGTAACATTCCTGATGCACCATAAATCCAGCATGTGCTGCAAATCACAAACTACATTAACAGAATTACATCACGTATAAGTTTATTTGGTGTAGAATTAGTGTAGTCACGGGGGAGCGCTAAACACATATGGAAGAGGAGGCATGTGCAACTCCTTGGGTCAAGAGCCCCTCGCTAGCATCAAGGCACCTCACTTGAGGGGGATCAAGAGCTCCTCGTCAGCACCAAGGCACCTCACTTGAAGGGGTCAAGAGCCCCTCGCCAGCATCAAGGTGGGATACTCTAGCAAAAAAATCCCCATTTTCTTTTTCACTTCTTGGGTTGTTTCCCGCTGTTACTTGCCTTAAATCCCTTAGTTTGCGGAGTCAGTCACGAGGTATTCCATGTATTACTGAGTAAATCCCACAGTGTTGCCTTAGTAATCCTACACAAGGCACTTTGTAGCCTTCATATTCTTATTATTATTATTGTTGTTATTTTTTATATTATTATTTTTAGTATTATAATTAATTTTATTATTATTATTTCATTCATAGAGGAGCATTAAATCTACAGGGGTCATATAGGCCTGGGGTAATTGGAGACCAATGGGTCTCGTTCGAGTTTAGTGAGGATAGGTTCATTTATTTTGGGCATCAAGTGTCTCTTCACCGGGATGCAGGACACTCCACTGAGGGTCGTAGCCCTCACTGCTACAAAATACCACTCGCCGTTAAATTTGCATTCAACTCCATCCTGTAAATATGCAGCTAGCGAGCCCTTGTGGTAAGATAGATGTTTCAATGGTGCATTAAGAGGCGACAGGAGAATCGAATATCCTAAGCATATATTATACTACGTCACCACTAAATCGTTTATAATTTATAATGGACGGATAATATATCTTGCTGATGCTCCTTGTGTGTTTAAAGACCAATTGTTTGTGTTGTATAATACTCTTACTTTCTCTTCTCTTTTGTTTGCTCTCTCTTCCCAACATAGTCATATATGGACGTGTAATATATATACATATACATATATATATATATATATATATATATATATATATATATATATATATATATATATATATATATATATATATATATATATATATGCTGTACCGAATAGGTAAAACTTTCTATTTAAAGCAACGATCTTCTTGCCGAATAAGGCAAGCGAAATTTGTGTATGCATTAATTTCGCAAAAAATAATTCTGAACCTAACGAAAAAATATATATTTCATTGTGTTTGTTTATTATTAAATTATTGTAAACTTATTTACAATGTATTTAGCTGGATTAGGTTAAATTAAATTGCGCTTGTTATGCTGAATGTTGAAGACAGAGTAAAACAACTGAAGCTAAATCATGTTTATAAAATTGCTCACAAACAGTGTCCAGAATATCTTGCTGTCAATTTTGTCAAGGTTGGGAACCGCAGCAATCATAGTACTAGGGGGAGAGAGCACAACTTTGTAGTACCCACAGTCAGTGGCCAGGCTTCAAACACCTTTTATTGTACAGCAATAAAGGAATGGAACAGACTACCCACAAATGTCAAGGCCAGTCATAGCTTGAACCAGTTCAAGAAGACTGCCAAAAAGTGTCTGATGAATGAAGCAACAGAAAGGGAGGGGAATGATTTTCTATTTTTTAGCTAAAATACGTGTAAATTTTACCTTATCCCTAGTAATGACCCTCGTATTGTAGATAGTCGTAATGACCCTCGGGTAGTAGATAGTCTTAATGACCCTCGTATTGTAGATAGTCTTAATGACCCTCGTGTAGTAGATAGTCTTTTTAGTATGATAATAAGATGTTATCTTCATTATAGAATAATAAGAAAATATTATAACCTTTATATTATAATAATAAGGTAAAAGGACCCCAATGGAAATAAGTCACTCTGTCTGACTTTTTTGGGTTATCCTAGGTTCTCTACACATATGCTGCTATGTATGATAATTCTATGTAACTGTATTGTGTATACCTGAATAAATTTACTTACTTACTTAAGGTTAGGTAAGTTTTCTAAGGTTCTTTTGGTACAAAATTATTAATTTTTACATTACATATATGAAAATAATATATCTTTAAACGTATAAGAGAAAATTTTAGAAAGAGCTTAATTTTAAATGAGTTCTTGCTAACTGATCAATTTGACTTATTCGGCACGATATATATATATATATATATATATATATATATATATATATATATATATATATATATATGTGTGTGTGTGTGTGTGTGTGTGTGTGTGTGTGTGTGTGTGTGTGTGTGTGTGTGTGTGTGTGTGTGTGTGTGTGTGTGTGTGTGTGTGTGTCGTGCCGAATATGTAAAACTGGTCGAGTAGCAAGAACTCGTTTGAAATTAAGTCCTTTCTGAAATTTTCTTTTATACGTTTAAAGATATATTATTTTCATTAATGTTAATGTAAAAAAATTTCATTTTGCACCAAAAGAATCTTAGAAAACTTACCTAACCTTATTATAACAAGAACAATTTACTTTAGCCTAACCCAACTAAATATATTTTAGATTTGTTTACAGTAATTTAATACTAAACAGACACAGTGAAATATATTTTTTTCGTTAGGTTCAGAATGATTTTGGCGAAATTATTGCATACACAGATTTTCACTTGTCCTATATGGCAAGATGAGCCTTGCTATTTAAGCCAAGATCGTAAGTTCTGCCTATTCGGCACGACATATATGTATGTATGTATGTATATATATATATATATATATATATATATATATATATATATATATATATATATATATATATATATATATATATATATATATATATATATATAAGCAAAACAACCACTGTGAAAGACTAGAGAAATTCCAAGCGCTTTCGTGACTACTCACATTATCAAGGAACTATGAAAGTAAAGCATCCAAGGAAGGTATATAAGGGGTCTGGCCAACACCTCACTATCAGATCCCACAACTGGCGTTGGCCAGACATCTTATATACCTTCCTTGGATGCTTTACTTTCATCGTTCCTTGATAATGTGAGTAGTCACGAAAGCGCTTGGAATTTCTCTAGTCATTCACAGTAGTTGTTTTGCATATTCTGAAATCACCCGTTTACTGTGATCTTATTGCATATATATATACATATATATATATATATATATATATATATATATATATCTATATATATATATATATATATATCTATATATATACAAGACACGTATTTTATAACAGACCTATATTTTAGATGATGATTTGCTCAAAACGGAACTCGTCAAAAGTTGGTAAAGTTCAAATCATAGATCGGGTAAGCCTCGAATCCATGACAGGTGACTCACCTGTCATGAGGTTCGAACTCCATCCGTTCGATGATTTGTCTAGTCGTGTTAATACGATTTCGTGAGTGTTGATGAAACTCGGTCTTGCGTGAATCGTAGCTTAAATAAAAGTTCTTGCTCTTCATTATGAGTTTTAATACAAGTTTGTGGGTTTGTTGGTCTAGTCACGTGTGACCTTGGCTGGTCGGAGCAGCACATGCAAACTGCATACTGATTCCCGGGTCCGGTAAGCATTTACTGCTTCAAACTTTTTTCTATTGGGGAAGGTCTGTTGTGTAACACAGTGGAGACTGCTGTGTGTGATACGCAGACCGGACCACCGCCAAAGAAAAAGAAGAAAAGCTCATTTCGAAAAGTGCCAAATGGTTGAAATGTGTTATAGCGCTGCGTCGTAGCTCTGTCTATTAATGGCTCAGTGGTTTATCGCCCCTGAGGCCCGGTCGCGGACTATACGATTGTGCGCACATTGATGAGTATCTGCGTGCACGTATGTGCGTCACCACAGTGACATTAGTAAAACAATATGTACACTCCGTGAGGTATATATCTTTCAGCGTATTTATACACTGAAGGTTTAATTTAATTCCTGCTTAAGGAATTTACGTATTCTGTACTGGTGGTGAAAAAATAGCGTGCAGCCTTGAAGACCCTACCGTAGCCGATAAGCTTCAAACTTAATTAACCAAGTGGCAACAGCCTCCTGACAAGAGGAATAAAGGCTAAGTCTATGGCTTGCAAACAATCCAGCTGGTAGATATCCATCATAAAGAGTATTTCTGTAATTATAATAGAGTGTGCAGGGGCTTGGCCAGCTAAGAGGCAGTAAAGTCCCTGCCTCTTAGCTGGGAGTGTACCTCACTTGCTTCTAACATTTTTCCACAAACACTCCACTAAGGAGCAGCTAGCTGCCCTCAGTTCATGCAAGTGCATCATTTACGGATAATGGAGTAGCTGACGAATATGGCTTGCGTGATCTAAACTGCCTTAGTTCCAAAATGATGGCATGGCGGATACAGCTAAGTCAGCATCATGACTTGAGGTCTTGCCACAGCTAACTGTTCAGCCAAGCCAAAAGGGACTTCCATTCCCACTGTCCCACTATCCTAGTGTTGCTGCTAGCTGCTCCAGTAATAAAGGTTTCGAAGCAAGTAAGGTCGGTGTAGGACAATTTAACTCTAAAAAACAAGAGGCTGATTTTTTATCCATAAACTCAGGCCGCTCGTACCATATCCTTCTTAGTAAAAGGACACTTGCAACTAACGCGCCATACACAAATAACCTGCACATAAAAGAGAGAAGCTTACGACGACGTTTCGGTCCGACTTGGACCATTGACAAAGTCACGCTAACCAGAAGTGGAGCAGGACGGCTATATATAGGCAGGAAGAGGTGCGGCGTCTGGTTGTCTTTGTTGTGGACGTTTCACCATCCAGTGGCTGGCTGGATGGCGAAACGTCTACGATAGGGATGCCCGGGTGTTGCGCATGTGTCTTAATTTCATCTTGTCGGTATTATATACCATTCTTGTACTACTACTACTACTACTACCACCACCTCTTCCTGCCTATATATAGCCGTCCTGCTCCACTTCTGGTTAGTGTGACTTTGTCAATGGTCCAAGTCGGACCGAAACGTCGTCGTAAGCTTCTCTCTTTTATGTGCGGGTTATTTGTGTATCGTTCCAGTCACGGTATTGTGCCTATTTTTGTTATTTACTAACGCGCCATTTTATTATGGCAACGTTTCCCTCTTCAGGAGCTTTGTCAATCGTAACAGTTTGACAAAGCTCATGGAGAGCGAAACTTTATCGTAATAAAATGTCGCACTGGTTGCACATGTGTCATTTTACTTAACATATTGTCGGTAATTCTACCAACATTAATACATACCATATCCTCACCGTAAGGTGACCACAGTTCGGGAAGAAAGCCCTTACCAGACGAAGGATCGAGCCGCCACCACCATTACTCTGCGCTGAATCACACACCCAGATTCACACTAAGAAAATAATATATTAAATAATATGCAAATTATTATGGTATTGCCTTCACTGTGTTGAAACTGCGCATGTACTGATCTTATAGAACATTAATGTTCCTTTCAGAAAGAGTGGGACCAACAATGGTTCTAAACGTTCTCTTGTTGTATATACACACAATTTCTGGTAAAGAATGTAGCGTATAAGGAGCCGTCCACTTATATTAGGCAACATAAAACCAGTATCTGAACATGTCATCTATCCATTGCTTTCTTCGTAGAGGTGGTTACCTGCTTTTATATTGAATTTGATAATGTTTGCCCTGTTGTTACGAGTAATTGTTCTCGAGACATAAATATTAATGACAGTGGTTTATTTAAACATAATAAATCGTCATTTTAATCTTCAATAATAGCTGTGATAAACTGATACTTGGTGAAGAATAGACACGTGCAACATCTGGGTATTTTTTTTGTAGACGTTTTACCATCCAGTGGCTATATCAATACAAATTCAAGGACATAATTAGAAGACAGTAGAACTATATACAAAAGATGAGGTAATCAGTCCCTCAGCCTTGACTGGGGGGACTTACAAGCTTCATGACTTCGTACTTGATGTTAAACTCCAGGAGTCACTTGTCGGACCAGCCTTGCAGAGTCTCCAGATCCCCCTGGAGACTTCTGATCCTCGTCCGCTGGTATTATCCTTATTGGTTTCACATCGTCTGCAGACAGGGTCACCTTTGAATCTGTCCCATCTGTCACACCATCACTGTCTTGCCTCTGGCAAGACAGTGATGGTGTGAATGATGATGAAGGTGTTTCTTCTTTTTCGGGTCACCCTGCCGAGGCTGTGTCTCCACAATTTGCATCTGATGTGGGTCCCATCTCTATCATTTGGTTCTCGTTACCGTACATTAGCTTGAAAATTTGAAGATAATTAGATGAGGCATTCTTGAGTAATGATCAAAATAAAGATGAAAGTTGGAGGAACCTCTTTCCCTTGTAGGGATACAGAATAATAATAATAATAATAATAATAATAATAATAATAATAATAATAATAATAATAGAATTAACAATAGAATTAATAATAATTCTCTTATTGACAGATGTGGCAGCACAAGAAGTGACTCTGTAGATATTTATTAAATCTTGACTCGAAACAATTCTCTACTGAGCGAAACATTGTCTCAATGAAAGCCTGTCCTTCAACTTGGGTCTTTGTCTTCACAGACAACTTACCATTGCCACCAAGACCAATCTCACAGGGTCAGCCCAGGGAAGGGAGGGGGGAGGGAAGAGACTTCAGAAGAACCTGCCCAGCATAGGCCAGTAGGCCTACAGCAGTGCTCCTCCATTATGCATTATGTAAAACTGCTTACAACTCATCTTATTTATTATCTTAATTTCTTTGGTTGAAAAAATGAATGTACATGACCAGAACCAGTGATGCTAAGGAAATGGACACGTGTCAGTCCAAAACACATTTTATTACGGCTACGTTTCACTCAGCTGGAGCTTTGTGAAGATCCCAATGAAAGAAAATTAATTACAAAAAAAGTCAAGCTAAGAACGATAATAAATTTGTTGAGTTAGGCATAAAAATTAACTACTGGGCGTCTACACTGCAAACTGAATTGTTTGCAATCCTAATGGCGCTAAAGCTAAGTTACGACACTGAGCTTGACTATCATCATTACTGATTCTATGTCATCACTGAAGGCTCTTGACTTACAACATGCTCACTGGAGAAGCCAGGTATAGATACTCCAAAATCCTGGAAAAAGGAATTAATGTACTACAAATTCTATGGATCCCATCACACATTGGATTACTCCGTCATGATACAGCTGATATCTTAACCAAGAAGAGTACCCTGAAGGAGAATGTAGAATATAACTTTGATATATCTGTGTCTAGCATTAGGAATAATATTAGGAGAAGCAAATAATGAAAATGATTGTTAAAGGAATGCAGTTAGAAGCCTGAGTAGATCCATAACCCACTATGATAACATGAATGTTGATAAATATATTTATGGAGCAATAATAACATAATAATACTATTTCTACTGCTAATAATAACAGTATAGCTACTAATAAAATACGCTGTGTAATCCTACCGTTTAGCGCTTCGCCATGATTATAATAATTAAAATACTAATAAAATAATAATAATAATGTTTTAACCGCTCGTCGTTATCTTCCAGTAAAAGTCTCTGTGTCAGAAAGTTTCACGGTTCTCTAGTGAAATATTAATGTGCTATCAAAGAAGCTTCGACATTTACGTAAAATTGCTTAAAAAACAGCGATACATTTCGTATATTGCTGTCAGACTACCAAAACAATTTATGGGAATATTATAAACACAGGTACACAAATAAAGGCCTGTTGTAACTGGCCGTAAATCAAGTCTTCGGACATGGAACAATTCAGGCAAATAAAGGCAAAGGCAAACACGCAAGATGCAGGCTTTTGTACCCGTATATTCCCTTCACCGATGTATTTACAATATATACAATGTGCAATAAATCTGCCGAATGATAAGGAGCCTGAGAACAAAGAGAGTCACTCACCAGTTGGTTTTGCACCTCAAGATAGTTTAGTATTGTAAGCGTACTCGACTGGCCTGCCTGAGTGAGCGTCTGTCCCCAGCCAGGTGTGGAAGCATAACATCAATTCGGCCGAGGACAAGCTCTCATCCAACTGGTTGGTGTTAGAACTGGACAGTGAATTGGAGTAGATGAGGCTCCTATTGCATACCACTCTACCCTGACTGCCAGGTTGGCTGGTCTAGAAGGTATGCACAAATGGGTGGTGTGGTGAACGTCGAATAAATTGTAACGTACTAGGCACACGCCACAGGGAAGAATAAAAAAAAATAAAACAGCAGAGGACCACCAAAGCAAGTGAAGATACATGTGCAACATCTGGGTATCTTTATCTGTAGACGCTTCGCCAGCTAGTGGTTTGATCAATACAAATTCAAGAACATAATGGAAAGACTGTAGAACTATATACGAAAAAATAGTTTTAATGGGATGGAGAATCTGCTGATAACTTCAACATAAATAGAATATCCTTTTAAAAAATATATTGAAACATGTTATATTAAATCGAATATACTACCCAATACTATATAAAGCGGGGTTACATTGACGACAAAACTAACAACAACGAACCTTATAGGGATCAACTATATGGGAGGAGTTAATTCAATCAAGGCAACATCACACACACTACTTGCTGTTAACACTGCTTCTCTTATAACAGCCACTCCTCCTATCTCTGACTCGAAGTTAATTAGCTCTCTCCTCTCTCTCTTAAACATCATTCAATGTGACTCTGCACTCAGGGTTCACACAGTAAATCAGGTCATAAACTGATATTTCAAAACAAACTCTCTGACTCGTAATTTGTCAGTACAAGGATATGACTAGATCAACGCTTGTTTCCTACTTCCAGTAGCACTTTGAAGTGATTAACACAGTAGGTGGTAATACACACAGCAGGCGGTAACGAACACAGCAGGTGATGAACATAACAGGTGTTAATAAACATAGCACGTGTTAATGAACACAGGTGATGAACACAGCAGGTGGTAACGAACACAGCAGGTGATCCAAACAACAGGTGCTCAACACAGCAGGTAATGATCAACACAGCAGGTAATGATCAACACAGCAGGTGATCAACACACCAGGTAATCAACAGCAGGTGATCAACAAAGCAGGTGGTAATCAACACATCAGGAGATCAGCACAGCAGATGATCAACCCAGCAGGTGATCAACACAGCAAATGATCAACACAGCAGGTGGTGATCAACACAGCAAATGATCAACACAGCAGGTGGTGATCAACACAGGAAATGATCAACACACCAAGTGATGATCAACACAGCAGGTGATCAACACAGCAAATGATGATCAACGCAGCAGGTGGTGATCAATACAGCAGGTGGTGATCAACACAGCAAATGATCAACACAGCAGGTGATGATCAACACAGCAGGTAATGATCAACACAGCAGGTAATGATCAACACAGCAGGTAATCAACAACAGGTGATCAACAAAGCAGGTGGTAATCAATACATCAGGAGATCAGCACAGCAGGTGATCAACCCAGCAAGTGATCAACACAGCAAATGATCAACACAGGTGGTGAGCAACACAGCAAATGATGATCAACACACCAAGTGATGATCAACACAGCAGGTGGTGATCAACACAAGGAGAGCAAGCAACATAATTCTTAAGCTTGTACAACAATGGTGAGGGTGACGCGGCTGCATCAGTGGGAATACCAGGGTAGAGAGAGCACACACACCATGTCCCGCCATACTGGAAACTGAAACACCGCAATATTTGTTTTTAAATAGAAGGTGTTCAATGTGTCCATCATTATTACTGATACTGGAATGCAGTAACGAGATACCCAGTCAACAAGTACAGCATTTTCCGGCACATAAGCGATCTTTTTTAGTCACAAAAGGTCATTACGCTTTAGCAGTTGCTTACTAACTGCTTAGAAACATCGTCTTATATGCTCGTGTTCCTTATATGCCGAAAAATATGGTACATGGTGAATGATATTAGGAGTGATGGTGAGGCAAAACACACATGGACAAATCAGGACATTAGAGGAAACGTGTCGCCACTAGTGGCATCTTCAGTCCTGATACAGAGACAACTATGAATCCTGATCTTTACGTAAGTGTCTTTTTTCCACATCTCAATTTATCTTCACAGAAAAGTTCCTTACATTTTTTGTGTGGTAAAACTGGCACCTGCATACTCCGCTAACAAAATGAACTTCCTTCTAAGTAGAATACACCTGTGCTGAAAGTATGAAGCCAATTGAGAGGCGTTCTCGCATTATCACATATAAACCACTGCCTTATGTGCATTGTATAAAAAGTGCAAATTGGTTTCTACACACAACGATAACAATTCCAACCCTTATCCATCAGAAGTGATGGTATTACATGCTTACATTCCCTATGATTCCACATTTACGGTACAACCTGGTACAATACTGCGTCACTGAAGTGGGTGGAGAGAGAGTACTGGCGAGACTGCGTAAATAAGAATACCTGGGCAGAGCGAGTACAGTCAACATTGCTGGCTAATGAGGCTGGGGCGAGACGCAGGGCCATGGTAGCTCGCGGGTAATGTAAGGAATGTGTCACCGGGCCTGACAGGGTATGCAGGGTAGAGAGCAGCTCTGTAGCTGCTGCTGCTGACAGCCATCTTGAGATGACAACAGGTAACTGTGCAATAAGGTAATTATCTAACAAGTATGAGAGAAGATAACCATGCAACAATTATGCAACAAGTTTGCACTATTAGTGCACAGATAGATGGCACAACTTATAATCCGCACCCAGACTATCTTCTGAAAAGGACTAAATGCAATCCCGCCATCCCTTTAAGAAGTCAAAGTTATAAAGCACAAGACTAGTGCGCAGTGACTCAGTACACAGGGATTAGTGCAGTAAAATACCATGGTGCGAGTACTCCATAATAAGCTCAAGTCATGGTCGCGTCAGGGCGATGTGAATCTACAGATTTGGTTTACAACTGATGTCTGGAACGCTAAATGCCAGTGGGGGATTTTTACTACTTGAACTAACAGTCATCTGTGCTGTTGTAAACACTGAGTCAACCAAGCTATTCCTTCGTCGTCACTGTGCAAACTCTTCCTTGTGTAATAATCCATTCAATAATTATACACTCTCTCTTTACAACCTCTAGGAATATAAAGCCTCAAGAGAATGCTTGGCGGTGTATAATGACATGTGCCATATAGACGAATTTCTAACCCAGTCGGCAGATTTACAAAGAATAGCAAAGGACGCCGTCGGGCGGCAGTTCCGCAGAGCGGTGAATAATAATTTGAAAAAAAATCAGAAAGCCTCTGTGTTTTCTTAAGAATACTAAACAAATGGAGCACGTCCGAGATAAAGGACCTGCCTAGAGTGGGCCAGTACACCTTCTGCAGTGCTCCTGTATTATATTATAGAACTATGCAAGGAAAGAGTCATGGAGGTGTGTACATAATGGCTGGGGACTGAGGGAAGGAAGGTTAGCAGGCGAGCCATTGAAGTGAGGCCTTGTCTGAGAAGAATCCATAGAAGGTTAGTTGAAGGAGGTCCCAAGGAAGGTTGGAGGCAGCAGCGGGAGCAAGAATGAAGACTGGTAGAGAGGAAGTGGAATAAACATAAGAGCTCTGAGGGAAGAGGGAAGACTTGGAAGAGACAGCGATGACTGGAAGGAACTGATGAGGGTGACAGTTATGGCCAGTACGGAGGAGGTAAAAAGTCAGAAGGGACAATAATAGCTTACAGAGGCTGGAAAGAGAAGTGGGAGAGAGAATGATGTATGGGAGTGAATATGGGAAGAAGTGGGAGAGAGAGAGTCCTATTGAAGAGAGAGAGGAAGCAGAAAAGACATGAAGGCTGTAGAGGAGGAAGCAACAAGAGAGAGACATAAAGGCTGGGATGAAGAATGGGAGTGATGGTGGGAGGAAAGGAGGCCTCGTTTAGGATTGAGGACATGAAGTCTTGCGTCACAACAAACACTTGCTCTCTCGCGTTGCTGACATCAATTGCTAATTGGAATAATTCTTCGTTTGCTAGAACGTGCGTTTGGCGAGCGATGACCAAGGAGCCGACGTGCGTCTGGCTAACAAATGCTGGTTAACGAGTCTGGTAGACAAGTGATGATGGTGTGTGCAGGACTCTATTCTGATACATGCTGAGTAAGCATCACAGCACAGGACTTATAGCTGACATTATCAGAAGTCACCTTGAAGAGCATAACTTGATAAATGAATCTCAGCATGGATTCACGAGAGGTCGTTCCTGCCTGACAAACTTACTGACGTTCTTCAATAGAACATTTGAGGCAGTTGACAGTGATAAGGAATATGATATTGTTTATTTATTTGGATTTTAGTAAAGCCTTCGATAGAGTACCTCACAAGAGACTCTTAAGAAAAGTGGCAGCTCATGGTATAGGAGGTAAAGTTCTAGCATGGATTGAGGCATGGCTTACCAACAGAAAGCAGAGAGTTACCATTAATGGAGTGAAATCTGAATGGGGATTAGTCACTAGTGGCGTTCCACAAGGATCAGTTTTAGGCCCTCTCTTGTTCATAATTTACATTAATGACCTTGATGAAGGGATTACGAGTGATATGAGTAAATTTGCTGATGATACAAAGATAGGCCGTATAATTCACTCTGAGGAGGATATCAATGAACTCCAGGACGATTTGGACAAATTAATGTCTTGGTCTGAAAAATGGCAGATGAAGTTCAATGTGGATAAGTGTAAGGTACTTACCCTTGGTAATGAAAATAACCCTCGAAGCTATAATCTAGGTGAAGTAGAGCTTGATCATACAGAATGTGAAAAGGACTTGGGAGTCATGGTAAGCAGAAATCTAAAGCCAAGACAGCAGTGCCTTAGTGTGCGCAACAAGGCCAACAGATTACTTGGATTTATCTCAAGAAGTATAAGTAACAGAAGTCCAAAAGTTATTTTACAGCTCTATACATCACTAGTGAGGCCTCATTTGGATTATGCTGCTCAGTTTTGGTCCCCTTACTACAGGATGGATATAGACTCATTAGAGAACATACAGAGAAGAATGACTAAAATGATTTACTGTGTAAGGAACCTCCCGTATGAAGATAGACTCAAAGCCTTAAATCTCCACTCTGGAGAGGCGTAGAATGAGGGGAGATATCATTGAAGTGTATAAGTGGATGACGGGCATAAACAAGGGAGATATTAATAAAGTACTGAGGGTGTCGAACCAGGTAAGAACCAGGAATAATGGATTTAAGTTGAATAAATTTAGATTTAGAAAGGACATAGGTAAGTACTGGTTTTCTAACAGAGTTGTAGATGCGTGGAACAGTCTTCCCAGTGGGGTGATAGAGGCTAGGACCTTCGTAAGCTTTAAGAAGAGACTGGACAAATATGAGTGGGAAGGGCTGGGTTTGATTGGTGTCATTGGGTACGGGAGTTATTTCCAGGGAAGCTTTAGGTAGTAGTCGTTTTGATAAGGACCTGCCTCGCATGGGCCAGTAGGCCTTCTGCAGTGTTCCTCCATTCTTATGTTCTTATGTATGATAAAGCTTATGGAGCAGGGGGAGAGAGAGGACCTAGTAGCGACCAGTGAAGAGGCGGGGCCAGGAGCTGAGTCTCGACCCCTGCAACCACAATTATGTGAGTACAATTAGGTGAGTACACACACCTCTATGTATATACACTGATCTCAATGTATATTCATGTGTAGTGTGACTTGTACATCCAGACACGTGCCGTGTGGCATGTACATCCAGACACAAGGGTAGTGTGACGTGTACATCCAGACACAAGGGTAGTGTGGCGTGTACATCCAAACAAGGAAGTTTGGTGAAACTCTCCAAACATAGTGTAGCATGTTCACCCAAACACAGTGTGTCATGAACAATCAAACATTCGCTGTGGTTTGGACAACCAAGTACATAGTGTGGCATGGACAGCCAGTCACAGTGTGGTATGGACAGCCAGTCATAGTGTGGCGTAGACAGCCAGTCACAGTGTGGCATGGACAGCCAGTCACAATGTGGCATGGACAGCCAGTCACAGTGTGGCTTAGACAACCACAAATACCCACCAACACGGTCTATCTTTCTCCCGCAGGATAATTAAGGTTACAGCACGAACTCATATTTCCTCAGCCCTCTCTCTTCTTTGTTCACTTTATGCCAAGGCTGAGCGCAAACTTTGCTCCGTCCAAGACTAACAAGACCCCAATTCACTTCTTTTGTGGCATACAATATTATTATACAGATGGAAGAGTCTCTTGTTGTACATGAATGGTATACAATACCTACAGGATGAAGAATTAGATACATGCACAACATCTGGGTATCTTTATTTGTAGACGTTCTGCCAACCAGTGGCTTTATCAATACAAGAACAAATTATGAAGAATGTCAAGCTGTCGATTTTCAAAACTATTTATCACATGAAGAATGTCCTTGAATTGTACTAATAAAGCCACTGGCAGGGGAAACGTCTATAAATAAAGATACCCAGATGGTCTGACTCACTGCGTGACTCTTCTTCGTCCTCAACAGGATCCAACGTCACATTCTCTTCTTCTGTACTATTTTTACTCTATCTAAAATTTATCTCCTCTCCTGGTAAATTTACGGCTTTTACACTCGTATGTCTATAATACTCAATAAGCACAATGAAGTATTAATGTGAGAATCATGAAGCAGTTTGTCATGTGTGTGTGTTGGTGCTGGAGGCCTGGGCCAGACACCTTGTAGAATGTGAGGAAGGCACCGGGTCAGTATTAGCGCCTGCCTGAGGACACACTGCTTAATGATGCCACGTCTGAATACTCTTTATCTCTGCATCTCTTGACACTGTGAGACGCTACCCAATTAGTAACCAACATGATATTGCTCCTATCACTCGAGTTATCTCCACAACTAATCAACCTTTCTACCGAGAAAAACATTTGATTCCAGCTGGACAGGGAAGCAAATTTTGCCTGATGGACATGGATAACAAAACTCCTAAATGATTAATTTATCACTTAACGGTTTTTCTTCCTTAATAAGTGTAGCAAGCATCTTAAAACTATTCGTCGCTGAAAAATGTAGACCGACATGCAACGGCCGCTAAAATCTGTCATAACTCTCTTTCCTGTGACTAATAGAATCAAAAGCTAAATTTTACCTGGGAATCGCAATCAAAGGAGCCTGCCAGGCGACAAAGGAAGCAAGGTTTTCCCTAGTTCTTTCGTACTGGTCCAACAACAAAAATCATAAAAAAGATATAACAGAACAGTTGAGAGCTTCAGAGGGTGGCACCTGGGGTGCCTTAGACCCATTTCGACTTCATACTGTGTGTGTACGTATGTGCGGATTTTTTGAGGATGTAAGTAGCGTCGAGATCACTGCTGTACATTAATGACCGTAGATGAATACCTTGATTAGGTAAACTTGTTATAATTGACTTCAGTGGGAACAACACACGTCAGAGTTAACAAAGTAGACATCAGTGGGTACAACATACACACACACACACACACACACACACACACGAGGCCAGGAGCTATGAATCGACCCCTGCAACCACAAATAGGTGAGTACACACACACACGCACATCATTAGGAACAGCACAGTGTCACAAGGAGAGTAGAACGGTCCTAGAAGAGAGGCAGCTCAGACGAAGTCACCTTTAACCATCCTTGACCATATTTTAGCAAATAACGACGATTTCCTAAAAAAATATATAAATAAACTTTTTAGCAGAATAAATGAATCATTAACATACTGTGAAGATGATAATAGTAGCATGAATATTAAGCAGTGCATCACAGGACATATACACAGAGAGATGTATGTCTCTCAGCTGCGAGTTGACTGCAATCCCTATTTTAGGGATTAATGACCCTCAAGTGCATAGGTGGTCTCTTTGGTGATTGTGGTGGTGGTGAATGGTAGTAGTAGCAGTGGTGGTGGCTGGCGGTAGTGGTGATGGTTGGTGGTATTGGTGGTGGTGGGTGGTGGTATTGGTAGTTGGTGGTGGAGGGTGGTAATAGTGGAGGGTGGTGATAGTGGTGTTGGGTGGTGCTGGTAGTGGTGGTGGTAGTGGTGATGACAGTGGTAGTGGGAGGTGGTGGTAGTGGGAGGTGGTGGTAGTGGTGCTGGGTGTTGCTGGTGGTGGTGGTGATGGCAGTGGTGGTGGTGGGTGGTGGTAGTGGTGCTGGGTGTTGCTGGTGGTGGTGGTGATGGCAGTGGTGGTGGTGGGTGGTTGTGGTGGGTAGTAGTGGTAGGTTGTGAGTGGGAGTGGCAGTAGTGGGTGAGGGAGGTGGTTGTAGAAGTGGTAGTGGTGGTAGTGGTGGTAGTGGTGGTAGTGGTGGTAGTGGTGGTAGTGGTGGTGGTGGTGGTGGTGGTGGTGGTGGTGGTGGTAGTAGTAGTAGTAGTAGTAGTAGTAGTAGTAGTAGTAGTAGTAGTAGTAGTAGTAGTAGTAGTAGTAGTAGTAGTAGTAGTAGTAGTAGTAACAGAAGCAGCGGTAGTAGCAGTAATAATACTAAGTAGTTAATTTATTATTGAGACAATAACAAATTAACTCTCCAGGGGACGAATCAGATAAAGTTATCTCAGAGTCGTTCAGATTCACATCTTTTAAGATAAAAGAAATGAAAAATAAGTGACGCTCCCTCTATCAGTGCAATCATAGAACACTTCCAGAGCTCCAGACTTTCCCAAGAACGAACAGAGGAAGTTAAGACACATGTGCAACATCTGGGTATCTATATTGTAGACGTTTCGCCATCCAGTGGCTTTATCAATACAGATTCTAAGACATAATTAGAAGACAGTAGAACTATGTACAAAAGATGAGGTAATCAGTCCCTCAGCCTTGGAGTTGGTGTTGAGAGCACCGTGGTGGTGGAGAATCTGGAGCAAAGGCAAGGAGACTGGCGGTTATATAGGCGTCAGTGGATAGGGACGTGTAGCAGACGAGGGCATAGTCACTGGTAGGCGGGATTCCCCAGTGGAAGTAGGTCCTACCCAAAAGGATGGGTTAGTTATAGTAGCCGTGAAGAAGGTCTTGTAGATGTCCTCTGAACCAAGATTCGATGATGTTGCAGTGTCTCTAAAGTTCTAAATAAGTGCCATCATGGTGTAAATGAACGCAAAAGTGACTACAAAAGTAAGAACCGGAAAAGTGGACAGTTGGCTCTTAAACTCTGGAACAAGTCGAAGCTGAATAGTAATTGTAGAATCAGACAAGATAACATGTTTTCCACGGGTGTGACAGGACAACATCTCCCACCAATCTGACAGGACAACATCTCCCACAAGTCTGACAGGATAACCTCACCCATAAGTAAGGCAGGATTAACATCATCCACAAATCTAGAAGGATAACACCTCCTGCAAGTCTGGCAGGATATCACCCAAAAGGCTGGCAGATTAACCTCACCCATAAGTCTGTCAGGATAACATTATCTGTGAGTCTTACAGACCAAAATCGCCCACAAGACTGGCAGGATAACATCTCCCACAAGTATGGTAGGATAACATTTCACAGAAATCTGGCAGGATAACATCTCACGCAAATCTGACAGGATAACATCACCCACAAGCTCTATAATTTTATAGTCTTTAATTAAGAAAACATGTCTAAACTACTACTCGAAATTATAGACGTTGTTGAAACGACCTCCTGTTTACTAATATTTATCATCGTTGAATTGTAATTTCGATCGGACTTTCTCGCCGACTAGTTCCTGACCCCAACGTGACTCAACAGACCGGCCAGGGCGGTTGGGAAGAGGGTAGGCCATAACCTCTCAACCAGACCTCGCCTGGTGTCTAGTCTGATGAACAGGGAAACACTGGCCACATATGCAGAGTGGGATAGGATGGTCCCGTCTAGACTAAGGAAGACTGTACAAACTGGAGAAAGATTGGCCTTTCATACTGATTGAGGCAGACTGGACTCCTGTACAACCTGGCTCCGTGCAACGAATGCTCCGGACACGTTCTCTGCCCCATAAAGACTCATAAACAGATGAGAATATTCTCCGGGGAGGACCAACAATCAAGCAAAACTGTCAGAAGCAACTGACTTAAAACACGTTAAAATCATATGAATGTTCAATGGTTCTCATGTGTAGTCTACGAACCTCCCAAAGGACTGCTGACTTATTGGAAGGGGTCCTCGAGGACTGGCAGCAAGTAATGCTCCACCAGCCAACGCTTTTCATTATCAAACAGCGAAGCCTAAAATAAGAAATATTAGAATGCAAGGGTTCGAAACAAATTAAGTTCAAAAGAGGTCTTCGTAAATTACTATCCAAAGGCATCAGTGTCTTAGGACATTAGTGTGGAAGCCAAACCAAGCTGTGATAAGCCAGCGGATAGCTAACCAGTTACGGATCATCTTACTAAGACCTGATTCAGGAGACACTTGTCATGTCTCTGCTTTTCTATCTTTCACTCGTACACACAGATAATACACGATCATATTAGAAGCAAGAAGATAGGTAAAAGGACACATGTGCAACTAATACGACATTTTATTGAGGCAACATTTCGCTCTCCAGGAACTTTGTCACGCCGGCTTGACAAAGCTCTCGGAGAGTTTACCTGGAGAGTTCCGGGGGTCAACGCCCCCCCCGGCCCGGTCTGTGACCAGGCCTCCTGGTGGATCAGAGCCTGATCAACCAGGCTGTTACTGCTGGCTGCACGCAAACCAACGTACGAGCCACAGCCCGGCTGATCAGGAACCGACTTTAGGTGCTTGTCCAGTGCCAGCTTGAAGACTGCCAGGAGTCTGTTGGTAATCCCCCTTATGTATGCTGGGAGGCAGTTGAACAGTCTCGGGCCCCTGACACTAATTGTTTGGTCTCTTAACGTGCTAGTGACACCCCTGCTTTTCATTGGGGGGATGTTGCATCATCTGCCAAGTCTTTTGCTTTCGTAGTGAGTGATTTTCGTGTGCAAGTTCGGTACTAGTCCTTCTAGGATTTTCCAGGTGTATATAATCATGTATCTCTCCCGCCTGCGTTCCAGGGAATACAGGTTCAGGAACCTCAAGCGCTCCCAGTAATTGAGGTGTTTTATCTCCGTTATGCGCGCCGTGAAGGTTCTCTGTACATTTTCTAGGTCAGCAATTTCACCTGCCTTGAAAGGTGCTGTTAGTGTGCAGCAATATTCCAGCCTAGATAGAACAAGTGACCTGAAGAGTGTCATCATGGGCTTGGCATCCCTAGTTTTGAAGATTCTCATTATCCATCCTGTCATTTTTCTAGCAGATGCGATTGATACAATGTTATGGTCCTTGAAGGTGAGATCCTCCGACATGATCACTCCCAGGTCTTTGACGTTGGTGTTACGCTCTATTTTGTGGCCAGAATTTGTTTTGTACTCTGATGAAGATTTAATTTCCTCGTGTTTACCATATCTGAGTAATTGAAATTTCTCATCGTTGAACCTCATATTGTTTTCTGCAGCCCACTGAAAGATTTGGTTGATGTCCGCCTGGAGCCTTGCAGTGTCTGCAATGGAAGACACTGTCATGCAGATTCGGATGTCATCTGCAAAGGAAGACACGGTGCTGTGGCTGACATCCTTGTCTATGTCAGATATGAGGATGAGGAACAAGATGGGAGCGAGTACTGTGCCTTGTGGAACAGAGCTTTTCACCGTGGCTGCCTCGGACTTTACTCTGTTGACTACTACTCTCTGTGTTCTGTTAGTGAGGAAATTATAGATCCATCGACCGACTTTTCCTGTTATTCCTTTAGCACGCATTTTGTGCGCTATTACCCCATGGTCACACTTGTCGAAGGCTTTTGCAAAGTCTGTATATATTACATCTGCATTCTTTTTGTCTTCTAGTGCATCTAGGACCTTGTCTTAGTGATCCAATAGTTGAGACAGACAGGAGCGACCTGTTCTAAACCCATGTTGCCCTGGGTTGTGTAACTGATGTGTTTCTAGATGGGTGGTGATCTTGCTTCTTAGGACCCTTTCAAAGATTTTTATGATAAGGGATGTTAGTGCTATCAGTCTGTAGTTCTTTGCTGTTGCTTTACTGCCCCCTTTGTGGAGTGGGGCTATGTCTGTTGTTTTTAGTAACTGTGGGACGACCCCCGTGTCCATGCTCCCTCTCCATAGGACGTGATAGGGGCTTTTTGCAGTTCTTGATGAACACGGAGTTCCATGAGTCTGGCCCTGGGGCAGAGTGCATGGGCATGTCATTTATCGCCTGTTCGAAGTCATTTGGCGTCAGGATAACATCAGATAGGCTTGTGTTAACCAAATTCTGTGGCTCTCTCATAAAAAATTCATTTTGATCTTCGACTCTCAGTCTGGTTAGTGGCTTGCTAAAAACTGAGTCATATTGGGACTTGAGTAGCTCACTCATTTCCTTGCTGTCATCTGTGTAGGACCCATCTTGTTTAAGTAAGGGCCCAATACTGGACGTTGTTCTCGACTTTGATTTCGCATAGGAGAAGAAATACTTTGGGTTTCTTTCGATTTCATTTATGGCTTTTAGTTCTTCCCGCGATTCCTGACTCCTAAAGGATTCTTTTAGCTTAAGTTCGATGTTTGCTATTTCTCTGACCAGTGTCTCCCTACGCATTTCAGATATATTGACCTCTTTTAGCCGCTCTGTTATTCTTTTCCGTCGCCTGTAAAGGGAGCTCCTGTCTCTTTCTATTTTACATCTACTCCTCCTTTTTCTTAGAGGAATAAGCCTTGTGCATACATCGAGTGCCACCGAGTTAATCTGTTCTAGGCATAAGTTGGGGTCTGTGTTGCTTAGTATATCTTCCCAGGTTATATCGGTTAGGACTTGGTTTACTTGGTCCCACTTTATGTTTTTGTTATTTAAGTTGAATTTGGTGAACGCTCCCTCGTGACTAATTTCATTATGTCGGTCTGGGGCTCCGCGCATTCATGTCTGAACCTCAATTACGTTGTGATCTGAGTATATTGTTTTTGATATGGTGACATTTCTTATCAGATCATCATTGTTAGTGAAGATGAGGTCTAGTGTATTCTCCAGTCTAGTAGGCTCTATTATTTGCTGGTTTAAATTTAATTTTGTGCAGAGATTTAAAAGCTCGTGTGAGTGTGAGTTTTCATCAGAGCTGCCTCCTGGTGTTATTTCTGTAACAATATTATTTGCTATATTCCTCCATTTTAGGTGCCTTAAGTTGAAATCCCCCAGGAGCAAGATGTTGGGTGCAGGAGCTGGAAGATTTTCCAGAAAGTGGTCAATTTTTAACAGCTGTTCCTGGAATTGCTGGGATGTTGCATCCGGAGGCTTGTAGACTACCACAATGACTAGGTTTTGGTTCTCGATCTTTACTGCTAAAACTTCCACTACATCATTTGAGGCATTAAGCAGTTCTGTGCAAACAAGTGACTCTGCAATGTACAGGCCAACCCCTCCCCCCCCTTTTGCCTGTTCACTCTGTCACATCTGTATAGGTTGTAACCTGGGATCCATATTTCGTTATCCAAGTGATCCTTTATGTGGGTCTCAGTGAAAGCCGCGAACATTGCCTTTGCCTCTGCAAGCAGTCCACGGATGAAAGGTATTTTGTTGTTTGTTGCTGGCTTTAGACCCTGTATATTTGCAAAGAAGAATGTCATCGGACTGGTGGTATTGTTGGTACTGGGGGGGAGGGGATTTTTTTCCCGGCATTAGTATCTGTATCTGTTGGTTTGGAGTGGAGGCCATGGACTGTGGTTCCACTCCAGGAATGACTGGATTTGGTGTACAATTTCTGCCATTTCCTGCCAGTTTTTTTTTCTTCTTGGCACTAAAAAACCTCTCCCTCTTGAGTGGCTGTGGCTACCCAGGTTTTCCCATGGCCTGGATGTTTTGTATCTTTTTGTCCCCTTTAGATGGTGTGCCTGGCAATTTAAGTTATAGCACAGTCTTTCCTGTACTGAAGAGGTACACATTTCAGGGTGAAAAAGCTTACAGGAAGGGAGTTTGCATTTTCCTGTTGTCATATGGGCATGGCATTTTCTAGGGTGGTCATAGTTGCACGTCCCATCTGTTTTTCCAGATTTCCCATGCCTGCAGATACCAAGTGCATAGTATGTGCACAGGCTTGGTTTCCATTTGCCTTGGGTTTCTGTGACTGTATTCCCTGTTGGTGCATGTTTACCTGTCTTATTCCTATCCTCCCTAGCACCAACAATGGAGCTCCCACCAGTTGTTTTTGGTAATATATCCTCACTATTGCTAGTGGAGTCCTCTTGTTTGCTATTTCTTGTGGTATTTCTAGTTTGCAATATTGGTTTTATCTTATCTTTGACTACACTTGTTTCCCCACTACGGCTCCTGAGAGCGAAACGTTGCCACATTAAAATGTCGCATTAGCTGCACATGTGTCCTTTTACCTAACATATTGTCTGTAATTCTGCAAACATTATTACAAGAAGACGGTTCTTCTCAGAAGGCAGCCTCAACGCGGACGTACAAAATCTCTGCTGACTTTCTTAAGTACAACTTTCCTGGAGAATAAGTCGCCGTGGTACACCATGAATATTCGTTCAGCGACACTAATACTTATTACCTGGCAGTATGTGTGACAGGTCTATTTGCCAAAGATGACGCTGTGTGGTCGCTCATTATTTAGTGTATGATGTCACGTACAAATGATAATGATAATATGATAATGAAGAGAGATGCCGTGTTTTGTTGGTCGAGTCATGTTACTGGCTGTGGGTTTATCTATGTTCCCCGTCTAGGTAAGAGTTTATTGTGCACCAGCAGCGTACTCTGTGAGTGTTAGCCTGTACACCAGCAGCGTACTCTGTGAGTGTTAGACTGTACACCAGCAGCGTACTCTGTGAGTGTTAGACTGTACACCAGCAGCGTACTCTGTGAGTGTTAGACTGTACACCAGCAGCGTTACACTGTGAGTATTAGCTTGTACACCAGCAGCGTACTCTGTGAGTGTTAGACTGTACACCAGCAGCGTTACACTGTGAGTATTAGCTTGTACACCAGCAGCGTACTCTGTGAGTATTAGCCTGTACACCAGCAGCGTTACACTGAGTATTAGCTTGTAAGTCAGTAGCTCACACTGTGTGTGTTAGCTTGTACACCAGTAGCTCACACTGTGTTAGCTTGTACACCAGTAGCTCACACTGTGTTAGCTTTTACGCCACTACCTCACACTGTGTTAGCTAGTACACCAGTAGCTCACACTGTGTTAGTTTGTACACCACTAGCTCACACTGTGTTAGCTAGTACACCAGTAGCTCACACTGTGTTAGCTTGTACACCAGTAGCTCACACTGTGTTAGCTAGTACACCAGTAGCTCACACTGTGTTAGTTTGTACACCACTAGCTCACACTGTGTTAGCTAGTACACCAGTAGCTCACACTGTGTTAGCTTGTACACCAGTAGCTCACACTGTGTTAGCTTGTACATCAGTAGTTCACATTATGTTAGCTTGTACACCAGTAGCTTACACTGTGAGTAGATGGGCTGTAGTTCATTGTGCATTTGCAGCTCATCATTAAGAAATTCAACCCATTTCTAACTGAGAATCACTAGTGTCAAAAGTTTGAATCCGATCTGAAGAGGCTTTTCACGTTATCGCACTGAAGCCCTAATGAGGAATGATCTATTAAAAAAAAGTCCGACCAGAGAGCATCTGCACTGACAACACATTTATGAACCTTTCCCAAGTTACACTAAACCTGCGTTGACGATTTGAAGCTGATCGGCTAAGACGTTCTCAAGCTACTCACAAAAACAATGGAGTAAAAATATTCATATGAACCACTTGAAGGTACTTCTTCTGGGACTGTCTAATAAACATGCTAATCGATGAAGAATTAGACATGTGCGACATTTGCGTATCTTTAATTTGTAGACGTCTCACTATCCAGTGGCTTTATCAGTACTACGGTGCTGATCAACTACTCCTAGGCTGAGGGACTTATTACCTCGTCTTATGCATATATTTCTACAGTCTTCACATTATGCTCTCGTATTGTATTGATAAAGCCACTGGATGGCGAAACGTCTACAAATTAAAGATACCCAGATGTTGCACATGCATCTAATTCTTCATCTTGTCGGCATTATATAATATTGATATTGAGGGACGAGCTTTCCTATATATATATTACAGAAGACTATCACAGGCTGTGCATATAATCTCGAGTGCTTTAAATATATAATAATAATCTTTATTTCTACAAGTATATGTACAACGTATACAAATAATAACTGACATCAATGGCATAGCTGACATCAATGCCCCTTGTTATGCAGAGTATTTTAGGCAATATTGTATTCTTCAGCGTGTACAAGAATATCATCAATACTTAACTATGATGTTCAAGGGAATATTTACTATTTTATTACTAGATTAATTAACATATTAAATACTGTGGGACTGAATCTTGGCTCTCGCTAGGTTGCAAAACCTTGGTTTCAATTTTGAGGTAATAAAGACACACCAAAGCAATTCTTTATTAGACAGCATTTAGCTTAAAAGTGAACTTTATTTCAATAAAACCTAAAGAGGATCTCTATTATCTTATTTCTTGGTGTTTTGCCTATCAAGCAATCTCATTTATATAGACTTGAACCTATCAGACATCCCGTTAGTGAGGTAACCCTCACATAGGAGTGAAAACCTTACGACGACGTTTCGGTCCAACTTGGACCATTTACACAATCACAGTGTGACATTATAAAAGATCCAACTCGACCCGAAACGTCGTCGTAAGCTTCTCTCTCCCATTTGTGGGTTATTTGTGTATTGTTCCAGTCATGGTATTGATAGTCATCTGACCATCTATATCCATGACTTTCCCCCTTTGCAATATCAAATGCATCTTTTAAATTCATAAATGTCGTACATTTGCGCCCTTTGTTCTCATGTACAGCTAGAAAAAGCTGTAACACATTTGTGTACACCTTCGCCATTAATATGGTGTCAAATGGTCTTTAATTCAGCGTAGTAACCAGCTGAGCGGAATCATCTTAAGCAGCTGGTCAGCCAGATGGGACAACACTCAAGCTGCAAACACTAACTTGTAATGTTTTGTAGTTGGAAACACCAGCTTGTAATGTTTTGTAGCAGGAAACACCAGCTTGTAATGTTTTGTAGCAGGAAACACCAGCCTGTAATGTTTTGTAGCAGGAAACACCAGCCTGTAATGTTTTATAGCAGGAAACACCAGCCTGTAATGTTTTGTAGCAGGAAACACCAGCTTGTAATGTTTTGTAGCAGGAAACACCAGCTTGTAATGTTTTGTAGCAGGAAACACCAGCTTGTAATGTTTTGTAGCAGGAAACACCAGCTTGTAATGTTTTGTAGCAGGAAACACCAGCCTGTAATGTTTTGTAGCAGGAAACACCAGCTTGTAATGTTTTGTAGCAGGAAACACCAGCTTGTAATGTTTTATAGCAGGAAACACCAGCTTGTAATGTTTTGTAGCAGGAAACACCAGCTTGTAATGTTTTGTAGCAGGAAACACCAGCCTGTAATGTTTTGTGGCAGGAAACACCAGCTTGTAATGTTTTGTAGCAGGAAACACAAGCTTGTAATGTTTTGTAGCAGGAAACACAAGCTTGTAATGTTTTGTGGCAGGAAACACCAGCTTGTAATGTTTTGTAGCAGGAAACACAAGCTTGTAATGTTTTGTAGCAGGAAACACCAGCTTGTAATGTTTTGTAGCAGGAAACACAAGCTTGTAATGTTTTGTGGCAGGAAACACCAGCCTGCAATGTTTTGTAGCAGGAAACACCAGCCTAGAATGTTTTGTAGCAGGAAACACCAGCCTGCAATGTTTTGTAGCAGGAAACACCAGCTTGTAATGTTCTGTAGCAGGAAACACCAGCCTGCAATGTTTTGTAGCAGGAAACACCAGCCTGCAATGTTTTGTAGCAGGAAACACCAGCCTGCAATGTTTTGTAGCAGGAAACACCAGCCTGCAATGTTTTGTAGCAGGAAACACCAGCCTGCAATGTTTTGTAGCAGGAAACACCAGCTTGTAATGTTCTGTAGCAGGAAACACCAGCTTGTAATGTTCTGTAGCAGGAAACACCAGCTTGTAATGTTCTGTAGCAGGAAACACCAGCTTGTAATGTTCTGTAGCAGGAAACACCAGCCTGCAATGTTTTGTAGCAGGAAACACCAGCCTGCAATGTTTTGTAGCAGGAAACACCAGCTTGTAATGTTCTGTAGCAGGAAACACAAGCTTGTAATGTTCTGTAGCAGGAAACACCAGCCTGCAATGTTTTGTAGCAGGAAACACCAGCCTGCAATGTTTTGTAGCAGGAAACACCAGCCTGCAATGTTTTGTAGCAGGAAACACCAGCTTGTAATGTTCTGTAGCAGGAAACACCAGCTTGTAATGTTCTGTAGCAGGAAACACCAGCTTGTAATGTTCTGTAGCAGGAAACACCACCCTAATCCGTCATAATTTTTTTTTTTCAGCTGCGTGAGGTGTGTGGGAGAGATATTTAACAACTTTTCTTTCCAAATATTGTCAAGACCCTTCTAGACTGCTTGAGTATGTTTACTGATTTAGTTCACCAACAATTAGATTCAAATTATTTTGTCTAAATTAATTAATGTGTTTCCTCGCTGCAGCAAATTAAACTTGAAATACATCGGGTACTGGAGACGTTCTCAAATGCTTCTAACCATTCTCTATTTTGTCAATCTATTAGTTTTAGGTCTCTTGATTTAGTGTTATTTTAATTCTGACATTGTTTGAAGAAACTATCGACGGTACTTAAAAGATTATTATTATTTTTTTTTGTCAGAACCAAGAAGAAACTCCCCGCAAATTCAAAAAGCTATTTTCTCTTTCTCTCTCTCTCTCTATCAACACACACACACACACACACACACACACACACACACACACACACACACACACACACACACACACACACACACACACACACACACACACACTCACAGCTTCAATATGACAGACACGCATTGACAGACACGCATTTATTCACTCTAACATTAACATAGTGTTTAATCTCCCCGCGAGTGAGTAAGCAAGTGTGAAAGATTAATAGACGGATCCTGAGATTAGCCAACAGATAATAAGTAATTGATGGGGCTTTCTCGAGTGCTGCAGCTGTAAATGTACACACGCGCGTGAGCACAATGCTGCAGCGCTTAACAGAGCCTTCTGGCTCACCACCACCACCACCCATAGCACACTACTTTGATAATTCTGGATACGCCGAAAGAATAACAAAACACAGACGTAATATTCACAGGGTGCGAAAATCTGTAAGTGTTATCAAGGTGTAATAACACAATGTATGCAAAATGGAATATCTGAAAGAGTGACCAGATGCTTGATGTGTCTAATTTGTAAACTAATCGGACTCCCCCAAAAAGTAGCATTTACCAAAGCAAAAGCAGAGGCCTATACAATGGAAGGCCCCGGTTTTCAAGGAACTACTCGCACCAAACGAGTTTTCTCATTCTCATATCTGACAAAAAAAAGGACATAAATCATAGCACTATATCATTCTTTACAGACGATCATAGAATATGTATGAGAGTGGTATCCATCAAGGATACAACTAACCTCCAAAGGCGATGTAAATCAAGATTTCCAGTGAGGCGTGGAAAACAACACGATGTTTAACAGAGACAAATTTTAACTATTCCGCCAAGGAAAAAAAATTAAGGGATAAAAACTGAAACGGAACACAAGATGCAACTAAGCCATTCTATCCAGCCTAAGAGAAATATAGGGAATCTGCAAGTAACAATGTGGGAAAACTTTACATTCAAGGAACATAATAGTGCTACTATCACAGCTTCAAGGAAAATGAAAAGACTTAAGAAGATATTCTTAGCGTACTTACACTCTGTAGAGTGGAAAATTACTGAACACTAACGTCATTCAAGGAATGCGAATATGCTAACCAGTTTAAATAATTTACCCGGAACGCTTAAAATCATTTATACCATCTGTAGCGCAGGCAATGAAATACTGAAAAAACTGACTCCAAATCTCATAATAAAATTAGTCTTTACAAAATCGGGAGCCATGGTAGACAGTGTATAATATTTGTAAGTACCTCCAAGTAATTCCTGTGGTGCCTGCATCAGGCTGGGTGCCATGAGCACCAACAGTCTGGCTGAGCAGGCCAACAACTAGAGACAGTGTCTGGCCGAATCGCCGGGAGGTTTCGCGGAACCTTCACAAGTAAATTACAAGTAAACCATCAACTGTATTAACCTCCCTCTCACCCGCCCACTCTTTTACCCTCCCACTCACCCATTCATTTACTAACTCTTCCACTCTCACCCTACTACTAACTTACCATCCCACTCATAAAAACTCACTCTCCTACTCACTCTATATTAGGTATAATGTGAGGTATAAAAAAAATCACACATTTTGAGTATCTGACAGACGAATCCAGCTTAATGATGGTGTCCAGAAGGTAATGAATATGTATGTATATTACAGCCAAAACTGTCACGCACTTACTGCACAAAAAGTTTTAATACGATCCAAAACCTATCAGGATCCAATAAGTAGGTAATGAATTAAAGAATGGAAATGCGGTATCAACTAGATGGACGGAATATAGCACTGTGACAGCGGAACGAAAATGTATAAACACACAGCACTGTCTCTCAAACAGGTGCATGAGACCATGACTCTTCATACTTATCATTATTTTCTCGCTCTTTCACTCAATCCACAGACAGACACATACACACATGTGGGTGCATGTGTCGAGCGGGGTTCCACAAGGGTTAGTCCTAGGTCTGGTGCTGTTTCTTGTACATGTGAATATGACGGAAGAGATAGAGTAAGAGATGTCCCTGTTTGCAAAAGATGTGAAACTAATGAGGAGAATACAAGCGGAAGATGAACCATTTGTCAGATCCCTTGACAAATAGTTCCTGGAGTTTAACCCCAGCAAGTGCAAAGTTATGAAGATTGGGGAAGGACAAAAAGTTGACTGTAGACGGAGTACAGCCTAAGAGCTCAAAGGCTACAAAACTCACTCGAGGAAAAGGATCTTGGGGTAAGCATCATACCGAGCACATCGCCTGAGGGGCACAGTAACCAAATAACTGCTGCAGCATACGGGCGCCTGACGAACCTGAGAACAGCGTTTCGTCGTCTAAGTAAGTAGTCATCCACGACACTGTACTCAGTGTACATCAGGCCCATATTAGAGTATGCAGCGTCAGTATGGAACCAACACCTCGTCAAACTAAGTTAAGAAATTAGAAAACTGCAAAGGTTTGCAACAAGATTAGTCCCGGAACTGAGGGGTTTGTCCTACGAGGAGAGGTTAAGGAAATTCAATCTGACAACACTGGAAGGCAGGAGGGATAGAGGGGACCTGATAACAACATATAAAATAATGAGAGGAATTGACCGGTGGATAGGGGAGAAATGTTTCAGAAATGTGACACAGCAACAAGGGGTCACAACTGAAAGTCGAAAACTCAGATGAGAAACAGGGATGTTAGGAAGTATTTCTCCAGCTACAGAGTTGGCAGGATCCACACAAAGCTTTAAGAAGAGCTATGATAAAGCTCATGGAGCAGGGAGAGAGTGGACCTAGCACGACCAGTGAAGAGGCGGGGCCAGGAGTTGTTAATCGACCCCCACAACCACAATTAAGTGAATACAGTTAAGTATACACACAGACACACACGTGTCTCTACTAGATACTACTGCTCTTGATTCTGTTAAAATAATGATGACAGTCCTGATAAAGCCGGTGTTGTGAGAAATAACGTCGGAGAGAGTAAATTTGAAATTTTGTAAATTGTCTTCAGAAAGCAGTGAGGGAAGATGGTGCCTGTGTTTAACACCTGGCGCCTCGTAACAACGATATACATATTCTCTCCCCACGGAACAATTCTATATTAATTTTCCCACCCAATGATATTTTGACTTAAGATTATGAAATCCACTGTAGTAGCTTTGATGTTGTTGGTGTTAGAAGACACAGAGTGGATTCATACATTTACCTTTGATATACCTTTGGTGAGTTCCGAGTTTTTCTACTCCCGGAGCCCGGCCATGGACCAGGCTTGTCTGGTGCTTGCCTGGTCAACCAGGCTGTTGCTGTTGGTGGCCCGTAGCCCCACATATCCATCACAGCCTGGTTGATCTAGCACCTGGTGAAGATCCTTGTCCATAGATCGCAGCACTGACTCAAGGCCCGTGATGTATTTCAAGGAAAGTCAGGTTGGTAGTCCTGGTGCGAATGATAAAAATCTGACTGCCGAGATACCTTTCGAAGTCTGACTCTGTTTTCTTCCGCCACCTCTTTTTTTTTGTAATTAAATTAAGATGTGAGCTCGACTGGCCGTAGAAGGAAAGATTCAGTGTACATAAGAGAAGAGAGTAAGAAGGATGGCACATCTTGAGTAGTGGTTTGGTGTAGTCTACCATAGTTCTTCTCTGTTTCTTGTTTAACTTTGCTGCATTTTACGGGAAAAATTATGCCAAATCATATTATTTTATTTCAAGTAGTAAACCTTACCTGTTTTTACAATAAATATTTCAGTTTTCAGCGGAAAACAAGCAGTTCTGCGCCTCTTTATTATATTTTTTCCATTCATTTCTCAGACAAGACCAATTCATAAATCAGAGGATACATTGAAAACTCCTCTGGCTTAGCGAGGGCTCTCTCCACATGAAGAGATGGGAGACTCATTATAGAAATGCTTAAAGATTTCGTGAGATTAAATAAACCCGCACCGATGTTATCAGGATATGAACAATAGGGAAGAGCTCATGATCAAAAGGAATTGAATCTGACCTCCCATATTTTAGACTAAACCTGATTGAATGCCATTTCCCCAAACGCCGTATTACCCTCACGTTAATGCTTCCCATAATCATAATAATAATCCTTAGACAATCAGAACGTAACAAAGTGGGAAAAACTTATGTTTAAAAGAATAATACACACAAGTGGCGCTATTTTTTTCCGAAACTCTTGACAGTAACTCTGAAACATGGCTAGAAATCATTCAGCATAAATGAAAACTAACTAAAATCATTGAGGAATTCTTAACCCACCGCCACTCTCTTGCTCGATGATATTTATAGCCATTATTGCAGGATTAAAGGACAAGAGCCGCGAGATTAGACTGAGAATTACCTTAAACAAAGTTTATGTTAAACAGGTTTAGAGGTTCCCAGCTATTAAAGGACCAGCTATTTGTCTCTGGAGAAAGTTAATACGTTTACCCTGCTAGCTCTGTGAACCCGACCCCTGCTACGCCGCTGCACGACTCCTGCCACACTGTACGACCCCTGCCACACTACACGACCCCTGCCACACTGCACGACCCCTGCCACACTACACGACCCCTGCACACTGCAAGACCTCTGCCACACTACACAACCTCTGTCACACTGCACGACCCCTGCCACACTACACGACCCCTGCCACAGTGCACGACCCCTGCCACACTACACGACCCCTGCCACACTGCAAGACCTCTGCCACACTACACAACCTGTCACACTGCACGACCCCTGCCACACTACACGACCCCTGCCACAGTGCACGACCCCTGCCACAGTGCACGACCTCTGCCACGCTACACAACTTCTGTCACACTGCACGACCCCTGCCACACTACACGACCCCTGCCACACTGCACGACCTCTGCCACGCTACACGATGTCATGTAGGGGGGAATGATTAGGGGAATATGGGGGTAAGAGGAGGGGATAGGCAGGCGAGGTGGTAAGAGAGATGATTAGCGGAGGTAGGTAAGTAATGTGAGGCCACTGGTGACTACACCTTCACCACTCATTACTCTACCCGCCACACTCCACACTACTCAACCTCTCACTACTTTAACTAAATATAAATAAATGCACATGGAATAAGAGGAGAAATTTTTTCCTGGATAGAGGCATGGTTGACAAATAGGCAGCAGAGAGTTTGCATAAATGGGGAGAAATCAGAGTGGGGAAGCGTCACGAGCGGTGTTCCACAGGGGTCAGTGTTGGGCCCCCTGCTGTTCACAATATACATAAACGACATAGATGAGGGCATAAAGAGCGACATCAGCAAGTTTGCCGATGACACCAAAATAGGCCGTCGAATTAATTCTGACGAGGACATTAGAGCACTCCAGGAAGATTTGAGTAGACTGATGCAGTGGTCGGAGAGGTGGCAGATGCAGTTTAATATAGACAAATGCAAAGTTCTAAATGTTGGACCGGACAATAACCATGCCACATATAAACTAAATAATGTAGATCTTAATATTACGGATTGCGAAAAAGATTTAGGAGTTCTGGTTAGCAGTAATCTGAAACCAAGACAACAGTGCATAAGTGTTCGCAATAAAGCTAATAGAATCCTTGGCTTTATATCAAGAAGCATAAATAATAGGAGTCCTCAGGTTGTTCTTCAACTCTATACATCCTTGGTTAGGCCTCATTTAGATTATGCTGCACAGTTTTGGTCACCGTATTACAGAATGGATATAAATGCTCTGGAAAATGTACAAAGGAGGATGACAAAGTTGATCCCATGTATCAGAAACCTTCCCTATGAGGATAGACTAAGGGCCCTGAATCTTCACTCTCTAGAAAGACGTAGAATTAGGGGGGATATGATTGAGGGGTATAAATGGAAGACAGGAATAAATAAAGGGGATGTAAATAGTGTGCTGAGAATATCTAGCTTAGACAGGACTCGTAGCAATGGTTTTAAGTTAGAAAAATTCAGATTCAGGAAGGATATAGGAAAGTACTGGTTTGGTAATAGAGTTGTGGATGAGTGGAACAAACTCCCAAGTACAGTTATAGAGGCCAGAACGTTGTGTAGCTTTAAAAATAGGTTGGATAAATACATGAGTGGGTGTGGGTGGGTGTGAGTTGGACCTGATTAGCTTGTGCTACCAGGACGGTTGCCGTGTTCCTTCCTTAAGTCAAGGTGACCTGACCTGACTAGGTTGGGTGCATTGGCTTAAGCCGGTAGGAGACTTGGACCTGCCTCGCATGGGCCAGTAGGCCTGTTGCAGTGTTCCTTCGTTCTTATGTTCTTATGTTCAGCCTTCCCACCACCACCAACCAATTAGCACAAGTCAGCCACCTGTGCTCCTGGACAGCTCTGCATCATAGTCAGAAACAGTCTTACAAGTTTTAATTAAACTTGCCTAGCGACACGATCTTTCCTAATGTATCTGTGAACAACAAGTTTAATAATGTCAAAAATACTTCACTTCAGCAATGCTTTATAATACAAAATATCCTCTAATATATTTAACTCTTGGTACACGATTAAAACAATATTTGTTACAATTGTAGTTCAATAAACATAATTTTTAGTGAATTTTAATAGATGTTTCCACAAGCACTGCTTCATCCAGCAATATTTGTGTTGCTTCCTTTTAAGAAGGATTTTTTAATATCATGGGGAACGCTAAACCCTTAGGGAATATACAGCTCCTGTGGGAGGAGGTGGGGGGATGAAAGGCATTCAGGCTTAATTCAGGGAATTGAAGCATAGATCCAATTCCTAAGATCAAGAGCCCCTCACCAGCATCAAGGAACTTCCTTTGAGAGGGGTTTTTATGAGTACAGTATGTTCACAGGAAAGCATTAAATCTAGTGTTAATTATTGTGAACACAGGTACACGAAGAAAGACCTGTTATACCCGGCTAAAACTCAAGTCTCCTGACAAGGAATAATGTTCAAGCAAATAAAGCCAGAGACAAACATGAAGGTCACTTTTACTATCAGTATATCCCCTTCACCAATATATTTACAAAATGTAGAAAGTGCAATAAAGCAGCCAAATGATGAACGAGAAAGCAAAGGAAGTCATCACTTCAGTTAGAGTTTCAGTTAACCAGCCTCACTGAGCGTGTGTTCCCAGCCAGGTGTGGAACCATCACATCAACTCAGCCGGGGACAAGCTCTCACACAACTGGTTGGTGTTTAATCTGAACAACGAATCAGAGTAATTGGGGTCCCTAACTACTGTCGGGCTGCCGAATAGGTAAAACTGGTCAATTAGCACGAACTCATTTAAAATTAAGTCCTTTCTAAAATTTTCTCTAATAACTTTAAGATATATTTTTTCAATTATGTTAATGTAAAAATTAATACTTCTGTACCAAAAGAACCTCAGAAAACGTATTATAACAAGCGCAATTTAATTTAGCCTAATCCAACTAAATATATTTTAGATAATTTTACAATAATTTAATAACAAACAAACATAATGAAACACATTTTTTTCGTTAGGTTTAAAATGATTTTTGCGAAATTACTGCACACACAAATTTTCGCTTGCCTTATTCGGCAAGAAGAGCGTTGCTATTTAAGCTAAAATCGCAAGTTTTACCTATTTGGCAAGACCTATATATATATATATATATATATATATATATATATATATATATATATATATATATATATATATATATATATATATATATATATATTTGGGATATTGGCAGTTTGAAGGGAAATCTAAACTGTCGTATCTGAGTGCCTCTTCAAAGGCAGTGACTGTGTATGAGTGATTATGAAAGTTTTTTCTTTCTTTTTTGGGTTTTTTTTCTTTATTTTTGGGTTACCCTGCCTCGGTGGGAAACAGCCGACATGTTACACACACACACACACACACACACACATATATATACACGTATATATATATATATATATATATATATATATATATATATATATATATATATATATATATATATATATATATTATATATGTGTGTGTGTATGTATAATGTCGGTGAATTAAAATAAATACAGAAAAAAAACAAGATGATGAGAGTATTAAAGTTTAAGCAATGAATAATGAGCATCAGATTTGAGGACGCAGGAATTGAATGTATTTAGAAATCGGGAGTGGACATGTCAGCAGAAATGTCTATGAAAAACCCGGTGAATCATAAAACAGCTGCAAGGACAAGGGCAGGTGGAGTGTTGAGTAGGAGAAAAAAAATGATGAATGTACCAGAGAAAAGTAGTATAAACTATTGTGTATAAATGAGTCATGGAAATTAAACGTTTCAATGAGGAGGACGACGAGAAGACTAGGTGTCGTATAGCTCCATCGCTAACTCACTCAGCTCACACCCTGAGATCCGGGGATCGATCCCCCGGTAGGGCTGAAAAAAAAATTAGGACGTGTTTCCATAAGATACCTGCTCTCCATGTTTAACCATCAGTAAAATAGGTACCTGGAAGTTGGTCGACTGGTGTGAGTCGCATCCTGGGACCTAATTTGCCCGTAATGCTCTGCATAACAAGGGGTTTTCTATATGTACCTTATACGTGTACTTGTAGAGATAAATATATTATTATAGAGGTAGTGAGGATGTCCTGTCTTAGAAAAATATATGGCGTGAATATGATGTAAAGAAATCGGAGCATAAAAATTAGATGATGTCTCTCCTTCCCTGCAGCCTTTCTTGGGTTGGAGGGAGGATGTAAAGGTGCTTGAGTATCCAGCGGGCGGGTGTGAGCGTGATGCATCAGTGAGAGTGGAGCCGAGTCGTTTTAGGGATTGAATATTAGTGCTGCTAAAGTGTAAGCAAATCAAATTATAATACAACAATAATAATAACAATAATAATAATAATAATAATAATAATAATAATAATAATAATAATAATAATAATAATAATAATAAAATAACATTAATAGTAATAATACAATGTACGTAAACCAGTTCATACATGAAAAAATTGTATGTGTGCTTTTAAAAGGATGATATCTGACGAGTAGTGACACATTAGTTAAGAATGATGATGGCAGGTAAGTGGCGCTGGGTGTTCAGGGGTGAGAGTATAGTATACAATTTTCTTAAGTGGTTTCTTTGCACTAAGTACACCTCGCATTTACTGAGGGTTTGGTTGCATTCATGGCCACCAGGCGCCACCTTGCTGTCTTCCTCACTCTTGTCTAGTTGCTCATTCTTCCTCGAAGATTAAGATGCAACAAGAACACGAGGAAAATAAATATTTTAAACTGCAATTTTTCAAAAATTTAAGAGAATTTATCCATAAGTTTTCGCGATCGCTTAAACACATCCTCAGGGAAAACACATTGTTTCTTGAGAATTTGACTGTAGAATGTTTTCGTAGTGGTGAAGTTACAAGAATTATGATAAACTTATATAAAAGAACGCAGAATTATCAACAACTTTTTTACGAGTATTATATATATATATATATATATATATATATATATATATATATATATATATATATATATATATATATATATATATTCTCAGACAAGGTCTCCTAAAGTGGAACGCAAATATTACAGGAATAAGAATTATTAAGAAGCACACTAGAAAGAAATATGTATGTTGAACGTAAGTAAGTATAAGTTTGTAAGATTTATCTGTCACTTTACACTTTCATGAAACAGGAAAACAGAAGACTAGCAATCTCGCCAGGGATCAAAACTTTTAACAGAAATTCCTTTCAAACTCATAAAGCAAATATGTCAAAGAAAATTGTGTAAGAAAAGTATGTACGTTATATGGGTAGCTCTTTTTTATTAAATAGATAATACTAAAAAATTTCTGTGCTGATTTGAAAAAGTTCTAGTGTTAGTGTTAACTAAATGTGTACAGTTTCTCAGAGTACTCAGGCTACTTTTTTTGTACTCGGAATTGCGTACATTGTACACGGTATACAAAATATTTTGCTGGAATTACTTTGTCAGCCCCACAGGTGTGAAACCAACACTCAATTTGCCACGACAGCTTTTTTTTAATTAAATCTATGTTAAGCGCTAAACCCACGTGAATCCTTCAGCGCAAGTCGTGGTGGAGGCTCGATCCTCTGTTTGCCCAGTGCGAGCCAGACGCGCTTCCTATTGGTACGCACATCAGTGAAAAAAAAGATTATGAGTGGGTCCTGCCTTGCCCCAAATCACTGTTTACAGGAGTTTAAATATCAAACCAGGTATAAAGTAGTATTTGGTATGACTACTTTCACACCTGTAAAAGCAACACTTTACACTGTGAATGTTGTTGAAAAGTGATGAGAATTATTGGTATCTGTCACAGTGGGTGCACTAAGAAAATCGTCTTATTTTGGTTATTTTAATGCTAGTGATGTATTAGTTGATACGTTGATATGTTGGTCTCATGCTGTAAGGTTGGCAAATTAATATATATATATATATATATATATATATATATATATATATATATATATATATCGTGCCGAATAGGCAGAACTTGCGATCTTGGCTTAAATAGCAACGTTATCTTGCCATATAGGACAAGTGAAAATTTGTGTATGCAATAATTTCGCCAAAATCAGTCTGAACTTAACGAAAAAAAATATATTTCACTGTGTTTGTTTAGTATTAAATTATTGTAAACAAATCTAAAATATATTTAGTTGGGTTAGGCTAAAATAAATTGCGCTTGTTATAATAAGGTTAGGTAAGTTTTCTAAGTTCCTTTTGGTGCAAAATTATAAATTTTTACATCAACATTAATTAAAAAAAATATATCTTTAAACGTATAAGAGAAAATTTCAGAAAGGACTTAATTTTAAATGAATTCTTGCTAATTGACCAGTTTTACATATTCGGCACGACATATATATATATATATATATATATATATATATATATATATATATATATATATATATATATATATATATATATATATATATATATATATATATATATATATAATATAAAATATTAATTTGAATCATTAGTTCTTATAACAATCAATTTTCCAATAATATATTATATTCTGATAGATGCAGGACTTAAGAAGCATAACCTTCTCTTCTGATTCTTCAAAAGAAAAAAGAAAAAATTATGTTTGAGTAAAGCGGACTCAGCAATGTTGTGTTAAACGGAAGACCCATAACAACGATGACCCTGGTATTCGCCCACTTAACACGATGTCTAGAGGAGCTCCTAATATAATTTTTGATAATTCATCACTTACCCAGGTATTAGGAATCGTAGAATACTGAACCTATATAAGATTTCGGTTGCACAGCTGGAATTCTGGATAAACTGATCAGTTTACCTATTTGAATAAATTTTAGACTTAAGCTTAAATTTGTTACATAAACATACCGAATCAATGAGCTATCCAGATGCCAATCCTGGGGTACCTGATTTATCCTCGTGTTTATTAAACTTACGTCAATACACCATTAATACCGTAACTGTGCTTCATCCCGTGTTTTCTTTTTGTTTTACAAGTATCTTCTGTGTGGGTACCGGCCTAGCCCAGCCCGTTCCAAAATTGTTCCTACTGGACGGTGAGTGGTTCCGAAAGAACAAAGTGTTGGCTGGTTCCCTCTATATTTCCTGGATCTTCAGCCTATACCTTGTTGACTTCTTGTATGATCTAGCTTCTGAAGACGGTCCTGTACCGAGAGCACCGAAGTTACTTTTTATTCCTTTCCCCGTGGCTTGCTGCATAATTTACGGGCTTATGTGCTACGACAGTTTTTGTAGCTGTCCTGTCAGAAGTGCGCAGACATGACTAATTCAAACGACCTTCCGAAATGTAAGAACTCTACCCTTGCTTCAGAGTGCATGCACTCTTACTTCCCACCTCCAGTGAACACAAACAAACACACACACACACACACACACACATACAATCCGTCTCTTTTGCGTGTTCTATTGATAACCACATTTACGACTGTTAAAGGCTGCGAGTAAATAGATAAAGAAAATTTATTAGCACCATCAACAGGGAGAACAAGAGGCCACACTGTGAATTGAGAACAAGGTGCCGAAAGGATACTAAACTTTATTTCTCCACAAATAACGTGGGTGACTGCTGGACTGGAACACAAGAGGCTGTGTGTGCTGTACGAAGCTTTATTGCAACGACGTTTCGCCCCGTGTAGATTACTATATTTCTGTTCGTGTTAACGCTAAGCCCGCTCGAGTCATTCAGCATACAGAGTGGTACATTAATTAATTACATACAGGTAATTAAAAACAGTTGAAGTCGCACAAGTACTTTGGCTTTAGATTTTTAAATAATAGTTTGTCTGATAAGATTCAGATCCACAATACAATACCGGAATAAAGCCCGCATTGTAATGCTTCTTGGCTCCATTTTGAAGGTCAGAATCTTCCTGGTTCTACCCTAAAGGTGAGACACACTGTTTGACTCATATAGTGAAGGTGAGGTACACTCATCCTGGCTCTACCTTGATGGTAAGATACACTTATCTTGGCTTTACTTTGAAGGTGAGATACACTAATCCTGGCTCTAATGTGAAGGTGAGATACACTCATCCTGGCTCTACCTTGAAGGTGAGATACACTCATCCTGGCTCTGCCTTGAAGGTGAGATACACTCATCCTGGCTCTGCCTTGAAGGTGAGATACACTCATCCTGGCTCTATCCTGAAGGTGAGATACACTCATGCTGGCTCTACTTTGAAGGTGAGATATATCCATCCTGGCTCTACTTTGAGGGTGAGATACACTCATCCTGGTTCTACCTTGAAGGTGAGATACACTCAGCCTGGCTCTACCTTGAAGATGAGATACACCCATCCTGGCCCTACTTTGAAGGTGAACTACACTCTGTTTGGTTCATATATTGAACTTGAGATACACCCTTCTTGGTTCTACTTTGAAGGTGAAATACTCTTCCTGGCTCCACCTTGAAGGTGAGATACTCTTCCTGGCTCCACCTTGAAGGTGAGATACTCTTCTTGGTTCTCTTCTTTAAGGCGACATATTCTTCATGTTAATGTGTACACCATGACAGATTGTTTTACCCTAGTAATTTTAAGCATTCTGACAAAAACGAACGCTGGGTGGACAATAACTTTTCAACTCATTATAACAACGAAACCACACAGAGTCAAAGTACTGTATATTGAGGCTTCATACTGAAACCCTCTTGATGTGAAACTCCCGCAATAATTCTTCATCAACAAACTCTCATACGTGAAGACTGCTGGACTTCATCCCCAGCATTATTATTCTCATAAAAACCAGTGTTTGACAGTATGTCTGGCACATATAATACACACTTCCTAACAACTACAACTAGCATTGTCCTTTACGAGATACGAGGAAATTCCATCTTATAGAACTCGTATTCACGGCATTAGCGCCACTGATGCCGAGTGTAAGAAAGGCGGAACTCTCCATCTGGCAAGAAATGGGTGTACATGAAAGGGGCTTCTCGGTCAATTTAGGTCATTCTAACACATCGAGCATTAGTATTCATCTCTGCTGCGAGGTACACATCAAGACCCATGTTACCTACAGGACACGGTGTGGCCTCCGTCACTCTGTGTTGTAATTAACAAGTACATGTGTCCAGGTGGCGTGATGCTGGATGCACATTACACAATATGCTTTTATTGGGACAACTTTTCGCTGAAGAGCGAAATGTCCTAATAAAAGCCTGTCCTGTATTGTTAGACCTTTCGTCAAACATGTGCATATTTCTGGCTGTTTTCTTTTTTTTTTTTTTTTGGACTCTGAAAAACTGGACGAGTCTGAGAGGTGTTCTGGCACGGGATGCCTAGCTGTCTGCTGTCTCGATTATAGCTGCAATATTATATGCAAAACATTTCTAAACCGGTACTCACAGCACACACACACACACAGGAGCAGTGAATCGACCCCCTGCAACCACATATAGGTGAGTGCACACACACAAGATGGAGGCTTGAGTAATATCGACCGCGCTAATAAGGATAACGGCATTACCAGGAATAGGTTGGGGATACGTTAGACCCTTAGGGGTTACGGATCTTCTGGGCACTGAATGTAGTCAGACTTGATTCGAGGAAGGGAAGGATAGCTCTGCTTTCTTGAATCAAGAGCCCATCGAAAAAGCATCATTAGACCCCTTCCCCAGCCAGGAGAGCTCAAAAACTATTAAGTCATAAGTGAAACACAGAAGACAATTGTCACAGCGTGTGACTATTGTCTTCTGTGTTTTCAGGATGGCCAAGTGAAGCCTCAGGATGGCCAAGTGAAGCCTCAGGATGGCCAAATGAAGCCTCAGGATGGTCATGTGAAGTCACATTAGATATAATGTGGTTTACGGAGGGATGTGATAACTTTGTCGGGGGAAGGGGGAGGAAGAGAAACATTGCTTTCTTTATTTTTCGAGAGCTGTCTGTTTTTTGAAAATAATTATATATTGATTATCAAATGGTATACAATACCGACAGGTTGGTAGATAAGACACATAGGCAACATTTAGGCAACTTTATTTCGAAACGTTTCGCCTACACAGTAGGCTTCTTCAGTCGAGTACAGAAATTAGGCAGGAGCAGTAGAGATGTGAAGACGATGTAATCAGTCCATCACCCTTGAAGTCTGTACTCGACTGAAGAAGCCTACTGTGTAGGCGAAACGTTTCGAAATAAAGTTGCCTAAATGTTGCCTATGTGTCTTATCTACCAATTATATATTGGCAGTGTTCTCTGGGTGCCATAGAACGGTTTGGGGTTAAATTTAAATAAGGTTAAAGATACATTTAGGATTTTGCAATAGTAGGTATAAGAAATTCTGATAATTATAAATATTAATTCATAAAAATATTGTATTATAAAAATAAATTAATTTATACACAAAGCAAGCGAGTAAATATATTACTGTATTAGGAAGCTGTCATGACACATCTCTTACATCAGTAGTGCATGTTAGTGATCTTGTCCTTATAATGATTGCACTAAGAAGTAACATCACGAGGTTATCCAGTGTTAACCAAGGCAATTCCACAAAAAATTAAAGATATCATCACAAATACTTATATGCCTCACCAAGAAAGAAGTGTGATAAAAACAACAGTAGAGATGACAACGGCAACGAATGGCAACGAATGGCAATGAACGGTAGCAAATGCCAGCTAGCCACAAGAGAACCACACTTCTACAGCATGCCAGCGAGATGTCTCTCGTGTGTGTCTCGTGGTGCTGCACTCCGTGACACAGCGTGAGACACACACCTGTCAGATATAATAATAAGAGCTGAGTGACAGATATGTCCAGTAACCCAACACAGAGAGAAAGAGAGGTATTCTCGGACATTCTCCAGAAGTGAACGATGTGCCCCTTTTACGTCGTTCAATTATCAGGAACAATTATCTTATGATAACTGACTCACGAAATCGCAATGACACGATTGCAAACAAATCATACCATATCTTGTGATATATCCAAATCATTAAGAAAAAGACAAAAATAATTCATAAGGCCAAGAAATGTAACGCAGCAGCCAGTAGAGTGGGAATCTCACCAGCAAAGCACCTGGGTTTGTACAATGGCCTTCGATGAGTACACAGACATCAGCACCCAGTCACAACATCTGTCACATGGCCACATTATGTGACAAATCGCATGACCTCACTAATGTTGCTACATTACCATGTAATAATTATATGATAACTTATACTACACTAGTGGACATTTTACTTTCTGTGCAAAGAACTATACCTATGATAGATTCTTTATCTATATATATATATATATATATATATATATATATATATATATATATATATATATATATATATATATAGATAAATACACACACACACACACACATATATATATATATATATAAAATATATATATATATATATATATATATATATATATATATATATATATATATATCCCACCGAGGCAAGGCGACCCAAATACTAATTATAATAATAATAATAATAATAATAATAATAATAATAATAATAATTCTAAAACTAATAATAGGTAAGTGTGTGGGATTTGTTGTTTAGTAGTATACTATAAACATTCATCTCTGCACTTCTCATGTGTACATGACACGGACATAAGCAAGTGGCATCCTAGTACCCTTAGTGTTATACAGACAGATACAAACAACACCCATAGGAGGATCAATTCCAACACGCCTAGTGTTATACTGACAAGTAGGAGTCCTAGGAAGATCCGCAACAGGACCCCTGGTGTTATACTGACACAAACAAGAAAAAGGTTGTATGCACAGTTATAACCCTGACAGGTGCGAGTACAAAGACACAACATTACAAACAACCATGGGAACTTTCCTTAAAAAGTTTCGTTCAGTGTGAAAATGTATCAAGTTATTACTTTAAGAAGCTTTACACAGAGCGAAACGTTGTCCCAAGGACATAGTTACTGAAAGTCAAACGATGCAAAATTAATATTAAGAGACCAATGGTCAACCCCTGAATTTTTGATAGTTAAAGGAACAGCGCTAAACCCGTGAGAACCATATAGTGCCTGGAGAATGAGAGGCAATAACACTATTCAAGGATGGGGAGGACACCTCTAATTCCCTGGAACAAAAGTCGCAAGCATCCATTGTGTGTATGTATTTAGTATACAGTTGTATACAAGCAGTCACACAAGACTAAAAAATGAACAAGGTAATCACACACAAAACTGAACAATGAACAATGTGAACAATAAGCAGGATAGTCACAAGACTGAGAAAAACGAACGAAAAAGTCACACGAGACTGAACAATGAACAAGTCATACACACACGATTGTGAACAATGAACGAAACTCTGAGAGAACATCGAACAATATAAACAATGAACAAGACAGTCACACACAAGATTTTCAATAATGAAGAAGACAGTCACACACAAGACACTGAACAGTGAACAATGAACGAAACGGCGACACAAGACTGTGAACACAGGTCAGTATATTACAAATAATTGCCACAGTGTCAAGTCAGCAGTGTGCACTTAGCGACACCTCTGAAGTAGCATCTACCACACCACAGACACAAGCTCTCTGTAATGTTCCATTATCGATGAGTCATGGGCTTTTTTGCTGGACACACAATAACCCAGCGCTCCTCACCACACATTCGCAAGATTGCGCACAATGCTTGCATTAAAAATCTTCGTTAATATATTCGCTGGGAAGCGCAAAATACGTAAGGGTAAAACAGCGTCTGGGGACTGGAAGGTAATGTGGTTTGATTTAATAAAGGGTAACTCGAATTCCTTGAAACAAGGGTAATTCACCAGCAATAAGGTGCTCCATCTGCCTGGATGGGAAGATGGATATTAAAATATATCTTTCTAAAATCGAAATATGCTTCACAAAAAAAAAAGATTGAAATTTATTTTAGTAAGCAACTTTATTTAGGCACAGGTACACATAAGTACAATTATCTTACATAATGTAAATTGCCTACAATAACCCAATGGAAATAAGTCACTCTGACTTATTTCCAATGGAAGTCACTCTGACTTATTTCCATTGGGGCATTCTAGTTGAAATTAAAAAAATATAGCCTGTGTTTGCAGGTAAGAGACGGGGGAAAGGCAGAATGATGGAGAAAGTGAGTCTAGCAGATGGTCAGGCCGCTTCACCTGGGTCACCTGTGACCCTGACGCCTCACTGGGTACTGTCCAGACATCTGGTGATGCTGGCGCCAGTGGTGCTGCAGTCCACTATACACCTGCCACACCACACTGGGTCTTGTCCAACCCTCTGCAGGTGGCGGCGGCCGCAGGACACAACCAGCACACATCTGCGGAGACGAGTTAACAGCATCCAAGTGAAAATGAACCCAGAAATGTTGATTACGGTAAAGTTACCCACAATCTTTTTGTATGTCACTCGTGACATCCCCACACCATGTAGGCAAGACCATTCCCAGTGTGTATATCACGAGCGACATCCTCGCACCATGTGAGCAAGGCCTCTCCTTCCTTTGTGGATCTCACTTTCGACATCTCCAGCACCATGTTGGTGTTGCGTGCATGAAGTTCATCAGCATCATACTGCTGTCTATCCTGGCTCCTTATGATGGCGTATACACTGTTTATTCGGCATGCTCGAGAAAAAAAACACGTTGCTGTGTCGTCTTACCCAGATGCGTTTTGGTATAGAGCTGTAGAATTGCTTGCTGATCGTAGTGTGCTGTAGGGCTCTAACTTCACGGAAGAGGGTTGGCTGGATGGTTTGGTGGCCTAGTTTGTGGAATCCTTCGATCCAACCAGAATTTCATGGGCAAGCAGCCGGCTCTCATATTGCTGCTACTTTTCTTGGCACATTATGATAGCGTATTTACTGTTAGTAGTCAAGAGTACTTACTGTTTATTATATTATATTCTCCATTAACTAATGAACTGGCTTGTACTGACTATTACTGTAAACAGTGTAAATAAATGTACAAACCTGGTGAAAGAATATAATGAAATCAAACTGTCAGCGATTTTTCCTCTTTGATTTTTAGCGACTGTTACAAGCAGTAATAATAACACAACCCGGTAGTGCAGGGTAGCAACACAATTACGGGAGGTCATGAAGTCTAGTAGGACCCTTCTAACAAGGAACTTAAATGCCGCCCCATTATGTTTCTCATTGAAAATACACAACCTGGCGCTCCACTGTACTTTCCTATACAAACCAAACACGATGTCATAGTGTATACTTTCCCTCTAACCTCATCACCCAACTATCAAACTGCTCCATTGAGTAATGTTATAAACAATAATGTACCTCATTGATTATGTCATTACATCACACACTTTCGTAATAGTAGTGTATGACGCCTACTCACCAACACTACAAATGCTGCATACAAAGAAAAAGAAATCACACAAGTAGATGACATTATTATTATTATTATTACAATCAAGGGGGAAGCGCTAAACCCGGAGGATTATACAGCGCCTGGGGGGGGTATGTGGAAGGCATTCAGGCTTAATTTGGGGAACTGGAGCATAGATCCAATTCCCTAAATCAAGAGCCCCTCACCAACATCAAGGAACCTTCCTTGAGGGGAAGTAGATGACAGCAGATGAAAACAGCGTACTGTCAACAATATTAAAGTGAAAATACACGGGGCTAGAACACTAACACAGCCTAACATTATCCCAACAAAAGCTGGTTCTGTAACGTATATTTTTCCATAAAGAAAACAAAGCAGGCAAGATCGTTTTTCACTCACACTGCATCTGTCTAAAGACGCCAAATCTGCGCAAATATGTATTATTTCTAGGGCCATAACGCGTCACAGAATGAAGCAATAAGTGATATTAACAAGCACCTCACGTATCTAATGGCAGTACTCCTAAAGAGTAAATTGATTTATTACACTAATGATGGTGGTCGAGAGCGCCCTCACCACACCAGATGATGGTGGTCGAGAGCCCCCTCACCACACCAGATGATGGTGGTCGAGAGCCCCCTCACCACACCAGATGATGGTGGTCGAGAGCCCCCTCACCACACCAGATGATGGTGGTCGAGAGCCCCCTCACCACACCAGATGATGGTGGTCGAGAGCCCCCTCACCACACCAGATGATGGTGGTCGAGAGCCCCCTCACCACACCAGATGATGGTGGTCGAGAGCCCCCTCACCACACCAGATGATGGTGGTCGAGAGCCCCCTCACCACACCAGATGATGGTGGTCGAGAGCCCCCTCACCACACCAGATGATGGTGGTCGAGATCACCACACCAGATGATGGTGGTCGAGAGCCCCCTCACCACACCAGATGATGGTGGTCGAGAGCCCCCTCACCACACCAGATGATGGTGGTCGAGAGCCCCCTCACCACACCAGATGATGCTGGTCGAGAGCCCCCTCACCACACCAGATGATGGTGGTCGAGAGCCCCCTCACCACACCAGATGATGCTGGTCGAGAGCCCCCTCACCACACCAGATGATGGTGGTCGAGAGCCCCCTCACCACACCAGATGATGGTGGTCGAGAGCCCCCTCACCACACCAGATGATGGTGGTCGAGAGCCCCCTCACCACACCAGATGATGGTGGTCGAGAGCCCCCTCACCACACCAGATGATGGTGGTCGAGAGCCCCCTCACCACACCAGATGATGGTGGTCGAGAGCCCCCTCACCACACCAGATGATGGTGGTCGAGAGCCCCCTCACCACACCAGATGATGGTGGTCGAGAGCCCCCTCACCACACCAGATGATGGTGGTCGAGAGCCCCCTCACCACACCAGATGATGGTGGTCGAGAGCCCCCTCACCACACCAGATGATGGTGGTCGAGAGCCCCCTCACCACACCAGATGATGGTGGTCGAGAGCCCCCTCACCACACCAGATGATGGTGGTCGAGAGCCCCCTCACCACACCAGATGATGGATGATGTCACTCACTAATAAGATGATGTGAAAGTCACTACCCACCATAACACTGAACGTTTGTTATATAATGTACTGGAAAACACAGCTGCTGCTCTCCTTCTTGAACTGCTCTATCCTTATGGAGTACAGTATATCAGTGTTGAAGGTAAAGTACATCAATGTTGAAGGTACAGTACATCAATGTTGAAGGTAAAGTACATCAGTGTTGAAGGTACAGTACATCAATGTTGAAGGTACAGTACATCAGTGTTGAAGGTACAGTACATCAATGTTGAAGGTAAAGTACATCAGTGTTGAAGGTAAAGTACATCAGTGTTGAAGGTACAGTACATCAATGTTGAAGGTACAGTACATCAGTGTTGAAGGTAAAGTACATCAGTGTTGAAGGTAAAGTACATCAATGTTGAAGGTACAGTACATCAGTGTTGAAGGTACAGTACATCAATGTTGAAGGTAAAGTACATCAGTGTTGAAGGTACAGTACATCAATGTTGAAGGTACAGTACATCAATGTTGAAGGTAAAGTACATCAATGTTGAAGGTACAGTACATCAATGTTGAAGGTAAAGTACATCAATGTTGAAGGTACAGTACATCAATGTTGAAGGTAAAGTACATCAATGTTGAAGGTACAGTACATCAATGTTGAAGGTACAGTACATCAATGTTGAAGGTACAGTACATCAATGTTGAAGGTAAAGTACATCAATGTTGAAGGTAAAGTACATCAATGTTGAAGGTAAAGTACATCAATGTTGAAGGTACAGTACATCAATGTTGAAGGTACAGTACATCAATGTTGAAGGTAAAGTACATCAATGTTGAAGGTACAGTACATCAATGTTGAAGGTACAGTACATCAATGTTGAAGGTACAGTACATCAATGTTGAAGGTACAGTACATCAGTGTTGAAGGTACAGTACATTACAGTGTTGAAGGTACAGTACATCAGTGTTGAAGGTACAGTACATTACAGTGTTGAAGGTACAGTACATTACAGTGTTGAAGGTACAGTACATTAGAGTGTTGAAGGTACAGTACATCAGTGTTGAAGGTACAGTACATCAATGTTGAAGGTACAGTACATCAGTGTTGAAGGTACAGTACATCAGTGTTGAAGGTACAGTACATCAGTGTTGAAGGTACAGTACATCAGTGTTGAAGGTACAGTACATCAATGTTGAAGGTACAGTACATCAGTGTTGAAGGTACAGTACATCAGTGTTGAAGGTACAGTACATCAGTGTTGAAGGTACAGTACATCAGTGTTGAAGGTACAGTACATCAGTGTTGAAGGTACAGTACATTGAAGGTACAGTACATCAGTGTTGAAGGTACAGTATTAGAGTGTTGAAGGTACAGTACATCAATGTTGAAGGTACAGTACATCAATGTTGAAGGTAAAGTACATCAATGTTGAAGGTACAGTACATCAGTGTTGAAGGTACAGTACATCAATGTTGAAGGTAAAGTACATCAGTGTTGAAGGTAAAGTACATCAGTGTTGAAGGTACAGTACATCAATGTTGAAGGTACAGTACATCAATGTTGAAGGTACAGTACATCAATGTTGAAGGTACAGTACATCAGTGTTGAAGGTACAGTACATCAGTGTTGAAGGTACAGTACATCAGTGTTGAAGGTACAGTACATCAATGTTGAAGGTACAGTACATCAGTGTTGAAGGTACAGTACATCAGTGTTGAAGGTACAGTACATCAGTGTTGAAGGTAAAGTACATCAATGTTGAAGGTACAGTACATCAGTGTTGAAGGTACAGTACATCAATGTTGAAGGTACAGTACATTACAGTGTTGAAGGTACAGTACATCAGTGTTGAAGGTACAGTACATCAGTGTTGAAGGTACAGTACATTACAGTGTTGAAGGTACAGTACATCAGTGTTGAAGGTACAGTACATTACAGTGTTGAAGGTACAGTACATCAGTGTTGAAGGTACAGTACATCAGTGTTGAAGGTATAGTACATCAGTGTTGAAGGTACAGTACATTACAGTGTTGAAGGTACAGTACATACAGTGTTGAAGGTACAGTACATACAGTGTTGAAGGTACAGTACATACAATGTTGAAGGTACAGTACATCAGTGTTGAAGGTACAGTACATACAGTGTTGAAGGTACAGTACATCAGTGTTGAAGGTACAGTACATCAGTGTTGAAGGTACAGTACATTCAGTGTTGAAGGTACAGTACATTACAGTGTTGAAGGTACAGTACATTACAGTGTTGAAGGTACAGTACATTACAGTGTTGAAGGTACAGTACATTACAGTGTTGAAGGTACAGTACATTACAGTGTTGAAGGTACAGTACATTACAGTGTTGAAGGTACAGTACATTACAGTGTTGAAGGTACAGTACATTACAGTGTTGAAGGTACAGTACATTTACAGTGTTGAAGGTACAGAACATTACAGTGTTGAAGGTACAATACATCAGTGTTGAAGGTACAGTACATTTACAGTGTTGAAGGTACAGTACATTACAGTGTTGAAGGTACAGTACATTTACAGTGTTGAAGGTACAGTACATTACAGTGTTGAAGGTACAGTACATCAGTGTTGAAGGTACAGTACATTTACAGTGTTGAAGGTACAGTACATTACAGTGTTGAAGGTACAGTACATCAGTGTTGAAGGTACAGTACATTAAATTGTTGAAGGTACAGTACATCAGTGTTGAAGGTACAGTACATACAATGTTGAAGGTACAGTACATCAGTGTTGAAGGTACAGTACATCAGTGTTGAAGGTACAGTACATTTACAGTGTTGAAGGTACAGTACATCAGTGTTGAAGGTACAGTACATCAGTGTTGAAGGTACAGTACATTTACAGTGTTGAAGGTACAGTACATTACAGTGTTGAAGGTACAGTACATCAGTCTTGAAGGTACAGTACATCAGTGTTGAAGGTACAGTACATTTACAGTGTTGAAGGTACAGTACATTACAGTGTTGAAGGTACAGTACATTACAGTGTTGAAGGTACAGTACATCAGTGTCGAAGGTACAGTACATTTACAGTGTTGAAGGTACAGTACATTACAGTGTTGAAGGTACAGTACATCAGTGTCGAAGGTACAGTACATTACAGTGCTGAAGGTACAGTACATTTACAGTGTTGAAGGTACAATACATCAGTGTTGAAGGTACAGTACATCAGTGTTGAAGGTACAGTACATCAGTGTTGAAGGTACAGTACATCAGTGTTGAAGGTACAGTACATTACAGTGTTGAAGGTACAGTACATCACAGTGTTGAAGGTACAGTACATCAGTGTTGAAGGTACAGTACATTACAGTGTTGAAGGTACAGTACATCAGTGTTGAAGGTACAGTACATCAGTGTTGAAGGTACAGTACATCAGTGTTGAAGGTACAGTACATCAGTGTTGAAGGTACAGTACATCAGTGTTGAAGGTACAGTACATTACAGTGTTGAAGGTACAGTACATCAGTGTTGAAGGTACAGTACATCAGTGTTGAAGGTACAGTACAGGTAAAGTACATCAGTGTTGAAGGTACAGTACATCAGTGTTGAAGGTACAGTACATTACAGTGTTGAAGGTACAGTACATCAGTGTTGAAGGTACAGTACATTACAGTGTTGAAGGTACAGTACATTACAGTGTTGAAGGTACAGTACATTACAGTGTTGAAGGTACAGTACATCAGTGTTGAAGGTACAGTACATTACAGTGTTGAAGGTACAGTACATCAGTGTTGAAGGTACAGTACATCAGTGTTGAAGGTACAGTACATCAGTGTTGAAGGTACAGTACATCAGTGTTGAAGGTACAGTACATCAGTGTTGAAGGTACAGTACATCAGTGTTGAAGGTACAGTACAGTGTTGAAGGTACAGTACATCAGTGTTGAAGGTAGAGTACATTACAGTGTTGAAGGAACAGTACATCAATGTTGAAGGTACAGTACATTACAGTGTTGAAGGTACAGTACATCAGTGTTGAAGGTACAGTACATCAGTGTTGAAGGTACAGTACATCAGTGTTGAAGGTACAGTACATCAGTGTTGAAGGTACAGTACATCAGTGTTGAAGGTACAGTACATCAGTGTTGAAGGTACAGTACATCAGTGTTGAAGGTACAGTACATTACAGTGTTGAAGGTACAGTACATTACAGTGTTGAAGGTACAGTACATCAGTGTTGAAGGTACAGTACATTACAGTGTTGAAGGTAGAGTACAGTGTTGAAGGTACAGTACATCAGTGTTGAAGGTACAGTACATTACAGTGTTGAAGGTACAGTACATCAGTGTTGAAGGTACAGTACATCAGTGTTGAAGGTACAGTACATTACAGTGTTGAAGGTACAGTACATTACAGTGTTGAAGGTACAGTACATTACAGTGTTGAAGGTACAGTACATTACAGTGTTGAAGGTACAGTACATTACAGTGTTGAAGGTACAGTACATTACAGTGTTGAAGGTACAGTACATCAGTGTTGAAGGTACAGTACATTACAGTGTTGAAGGTACAGTACATCAGTGTTGAAGGTACAGTACATCAGTGTTGAAGGTACAGTACATTACAGTGTTGAAGGTACAGTACATTACAGTGTTGAAGGTACAGTACATCAGTGTTGAAGGTACAGTACATTACAGTGTTGAAGGTACAGTACATCAGTGTTGAAGGTACAGTACATTACAGTGTTGAAGGTACAGTACATCAGTGTTGAAGGTACAGTACATCAGTGTTGAAGGTACAGTACATCAGTGTTGAAGGTACAGTACATCAGTGTTGAAGGTACAGTACATTACAGTGTTGAAGGTACAGTACATTACAGTGTTGAAGGTACAGTACATTACAGTGTTGAAGGTACAGTACATCAGTGTTGAAGGTACAGTTACAGTGTTGAAGGTACAGTAAATCAGTGTTGAAGGTACAGTACATCAGTGTTGAAGGTACAGTACATTACAGTGTTGAAGGTACAGTACATTACAGTGTTGAAGGTACAGTACATTACAGTGTTGAAGGTACAGTACATTACAGTGTTGAAGGTACAGTACATTACAGTGTTGAAGGTACAGTACATTACAGTGTTGAAGGTACAGTACATTACAGTGTTGAAGGTACAGTACATTACAGTGTTGAAGGTACAGTACATCAGTGTTGAAGGTACAGTACATTACAGTGTTGAAGGTACAGTACATTACAGTGTTGAAGGTACAGTACATTACAGTGTTGAAGGTACAGTACATTACAGTGTTGAAGGTACAGTACATTACAGTGTTGAAGGTACAGTACATTACAGTGTTGAAGGTACAGTACATTACAGTGTTGAAGGTACAGTACATCAGTGTTGAAGGTACAGTACATCAGTGTTGAAGGTACAGTACATTACAGTGTTGAAGGTACAGTACATTACAGTGTTGAAGGTACAGTACATTACAGTGTTGAAGGAACAGTATATCAGTGTTGAAGGTACAGTACATTACAGTGTTGAAGGAACAGTATATCAGTGTTGAAGGTACAGTACATTACAGTGTTGAAGGTATAGTACATCAGTGTTGAAGGTACAGTACATTACAGTGTTGAAGGTACAGTACATTACAGTGTTGAAGGTACAGTACATTACAGTGTTGAAGGTACAGTACATTACAGTGTTGAAGGTACAGTACATTACAGTGTTGAAGGTACAGTACATTACAGTGTTGAAGGTACAGTACATTACAGTGTTGAAGGTACAGTACATTACAGTGTTGAAGGTACAGTACACAGTGTTGAATACAGTACAGTGTTGAAGGTACAGTACATTACAGTGTTGAAGGTACAGTACATTACAGTGTTGAAGGTACAGTACATTACAGTGTTGAAGGTACAGTACATTACAGTGTTGAAGGTACAGTACATTACAGTGTTGAAGGTACATACACAGTGTTGAAGGAACAGTATATCAGTGTTGAAGGTACAGTACATTACAGTGTTGAAGGTACAGTACATTACAGTGTTGAAGGTACAGTACATTACAGTGTTGAAGGTACAGTACATTACAGTGTTGAAGGTACAGTACATTACAGTGTTGAAGGTACAGTACATTACAGTGTTGAAGGTACAGTACATTACAGTGTTGAAGGTACAGTGTTGAAGGTACAGTACATCAGTGTTGAAGGTACAGTACATTACAGTGTTGAAGGTACAGTACATTACAGTGTTGAAGGTACAGTACATCAGTGTTGAAGGTACAGTACATTACAGTGTTGAAGGTACAGTACATTACAGTGTTGAAGGTACAGTACATCAGTGTTGAAGGTACAGTACATCAGTGTTGAAGGTACAGTACATTACAGTGTTGAAGGTACAGTACATTACAGTGTTGAAGGTACAGTACATTACAGTGTTGAAGGTACAGTACATTACAGTGTTGAAGGTACAGTACATTACAGTGTTGAAGGTACAGTACATTACAGTGTTGAAGGTACAGTACATTACAGTGTTGAAGGTACAGTACATTACAGTGTTGAAGGTACAGTACATTACAGTGTTGAAGGTACAGTACATTACAGTGTTGAAGGTACAGTACATCAGTGTTGAAGGTACAGTACATCAGTGTTGAAGGTACAGTACATTACAGTGTTGAAGGTACAGTACATTACAGTGTTGAAGGTACAGTACATTACAGTGTTGAAGGTACAGTACATTACAGTGTTGAAGGTACAGTACATCAGTGTTGAAGGTACAGTACATTACAGTGTTGAAGGTACAGTACATTACAGTGTTGAAGGTACAGTACATCAGTGTTGAAGGTACAGTACATTACAGTGTTGAAGGTACAGTACATTACAGTGTTGAAGGTACAGTACATCAGTGTTGAAGGTACAATACATCAGTGTTGAAGGTACAGTACATTACAGTGTTGAAGGTACAGTACATTACAGTGTTGAAGGTACAGTACATTACAGTGTTGAAGGTACAGTACATTACAGTGTTGAAGGTACAGTACATTACAGTGTTGAAGGTACAGTACATTAGAGTGTTGAAGGTACAGTACATCAGTGTTGAAGGTACAGTACATTACAGTGTTGAAGGTACAGTACATTACAGTGTTGAAGGTACAGTACATTACAGTGTTGAAGGTACAGTACATTACAGTGTTGAAGGTACAGTACATTACAGTGTTGAAGGTACATTATAACAGTACCTCAGTACTAATAATACCAGAACAACAGTAAGTAGCACAACAAAAGTACATCGTTAATAAAAGTGGCACAAAAACTGTACAAAAATACTGACAAATAGAACCTCTGTAACAGTACATCAGTGATATAAAGATGTTCCAATAAGCGAACTGTTAAAATCAAGAACCGACAACGGTACTGTTAGAATCATGTACCGACAACGGTAGTTAGAATCATGTACCAACAAGGTACTGTTAGAAATATGTACCGACAAGGTACTGTTAGAATCATGTACCGACAACGGTAGTTAGAATCACATACCGACAAGGTACTGTTAGAATTTTGTACCGACAACGGTACTGTTAGAATCATGTACCGACAACGATACTATTAGAATCGTGTACAAAGGTACTACTATAAAGATATACCGACAACAACACTGTTATAAAGATGTACCGACGACTTTACTGTTATAAAGACGTACCGACAACGGTACTGCTATAAAGACCTACCGACAACAGTACTGTTATAGACATACCGACAACGGTACTGTTATAAAGATGTACCGACAACGGTACTGTTATCAAGATGTACCGACAACGGTACTGTCATAAAGATGTACTGACAACGGTACTGTTATAAAGATGTACTGACAACGGTAAATAAATGTCGCTCGTAAAGGGGGTATTAACGCGCCGTGGCGGCCTTGCGGACATAGTACACATTCTTGACGGTCACTCAGTCAACAACCAGGACCGGTCCACTCCAGGCGGGCCAGGGTTCACACCGCCAGGCAGAACCAGGTTCACACTGCCAGGCGGACCCAGGTTCACACCACTAGGCGGACCCGGGTTCACACCACAAGGCTGACCCGTTCGCACCGCCAGGCGGACCGGGTTCACACCGCCAGGCGGACCCGGGTTCACACCACAAGGCTGACCCGGGTTCGCACCGCCAGGCGGACCGGGTTCACACCACCAGGCGGGCCCGGGTTCACACCACCAGGTGGACCCGGGTTCGCACCGCCACTCTGACCCGGGTTCACACCGCCAGACTCAGGATCAATAAACCACTCCGCGGGGGTCAACAAACAACACCAGAGGAGGTAATAGATAACACCACTGGGCAATAGGTTACACCACGGGACAGTAGATTACATCACAGGGCAGTAGATTACACCACGGGACAGTAGAATACAGTACGGGACAGTAGATTACAGCACGGGACAGTAGATTATAGTACGGGACAGTAGAATACAGTACGGGACAGTAGATTACAGCACGGGACAGTAGATTATAGTACGGGACAGTAGATTACAGTACGGGACAGTAGATTACGGGGCAGTAGATAACAGCATGGGACAACAGATTACATCACAGGGCAGCAGATTACACTACGGGGCAGTAGATTACACCATGGGGCGGTAGATTACATCACAGGGCAGTAGATTACACCACGGGTTTAATAAACTACACAACACGGAGTTTATAAACCTTATCACAAAATCAATCTACTGTTGCACTCAATCATTATATCTCACCACGGTGCCAAAACGCACCTCAGGATCAACAAACCACACCAAGGGATATATAAACCAAACCACAGATCAATAAACCACACCACGGGATCAATAAACCACATCACGGGATCAAATAAACCATACCATGGAATCAATAAACCACACGACCAATTCACCTTCATACACAGATATACAACTCGAGATTATAGTGTATAATATGCAAAACAACCACATGTTTAATGATAGCTCTAGGCCTTTCGTGCTGCAGCCAACACTTTTTCAAGAGCTTGCAATGTTGCAGACGGAACAGAGAGTACAGGTAGGTGCATCCATGGAAATATCTGCTACCGGAAGGCAAAGAGTTGGACGCAAGGCGGCGCCTGGCACCAAACAGCAGACAGCCCAGTCCATAAGCACTGATAATCAGAGAATATATGGCTAGTGACATGTCAATTATCACTAGCGTTATATTCTCTTGGTTATTACCACATAATTAATGCTGATGGACTGGCCTGACTGTTTCTGCTGGTGCTTAATGTACTTGGGTCAACTTCTGAGGGTTAGAGCATCATGTGATTTTCGCTCACCATGAGGCGGGCCAAAACGATATGGGTTCAAGTTCTTGGCTAGTCGCAGTGTTGTTACTGATTAAATACCACTCGTTCATGGTTACAAATATATATTATATATATATATATATATATATATATATATATATATATATATATATATATATATATATATATATATATATATATATATATATATATATATATATTATTTTTTTTATTATCACACTGGCCGATTCCCACCGAGGCAGGGTGGCCCAAAAAAGAAAAACTTTCACCATCATTCACTCCATCACTGTCTTGCCAGAAGGGTGCTTTACACTACAGTTTTTAAACTGCAACATTAACACCCCTCCTTCAGAGTGCAGGCACTGTACTTCCCATCTCCAGGACTCAAGTCCGGCCTGCCGGTTTCCCTGAATCCCTTCATAAATGTTACTTTGCTCACACTCCAACAGCACGTCAATTATTAAAAACCATTTGTCTCCATTCACTCCTATCAAACACGCTCACGCATGCCTGCTGGAAGTCCAAGCCCCTCGCACACAAAACCTCCTTTACCCCCTCCCTCCAACCTTCCCTAGGCCGACCCCTACCCCGCCTTCCTTCCACTACAGACTGATACACTCTTGAAGTCACTCTGTTTCGCTCCATTCTCTCTACATGTCCGAACCACCTCAACAACCCTTCCTCAGACCTCTGGACAACAGTTTTGGTAATCCCGCACCTCCTCCTAACTTCCAAACTACGAATTCTCTGCATTATATTCACACCACACATTGCCCTCAGACATGACATCTCCACTGCCTCCAGCCTTCTCCTCGCTGCAACATTCATCACCCATGCTTCACACCCATATAAGAGCGTTGGTAAAACTATACTCTCATACATTCCCCTCTTTGCCTCCAAGGACAAAGTTCTTTGTCTCCACAGACTCCTAAGTGCACCACTCACCCTTTTCCCCTCATCAATTCTATGATTCACCTCATCTTTCATAGACCCATCTGGTGACACGTCCACTCCCAAATATCTGAATACATTCACCTCCTCCATACTCTCTCCCTCCAATCTGATATCCAATCTTTCATCACCTAATCTTTTTGTTATCCTCATAACCTTACTCTTTCCTGTATTCACTTTTAATTTTCTTCTTTTGCACACCCTACCAAATTCATCCACCAATCTCTGCAACTTCTCTTCAGAATCTCCCAAGAGCACAGTGTCATCAGCAAAGAGCAACTGTGACAACTCCCACTCTACCATACACTTTACCAGGTATACTCAACAGACTTATCCCCCTATAATTTTTGCACTCTCTTTTGTCCCCTTTGCCTTTATACAAACGAACTATGCATGCTCTCTGCCAATCCCTAGGTACCTTACCTCTTCCATACATTTATTAAATAATTGCACCAACCACTCCAAAACTATATCCCGACATATATATATATATATATATATATATATATATATATATATATATATATATATATATATATATATATATATATATATATATATATATATATATATATATATATGTCGTGCCGTATATGTAAAACTGGTCAATTAGCAAGAACTCATTTAAAATTAAGTCCTTTCTAAAATTTTCTCTTATACGTTTAAAGATATATTTTTTTCATTAATTTTAATGTAAAAATTTTTAATGTTGCTCCAAAAGAATATTAGAAAACTTACCTAACCTTATTATAACAAGAACAATTTATTTTAGCCTAACCCAACTAAATATATTTTAAATTTTTTTACAACAATTTAATACTAAACAAACACAGTGAAATATATTTTTTTTCGTTAGGTTCAGAATGATTTTGGCGAAATTATTGCATACACAAATTTTCGCTTGTCCTATATGGCAAGATGAGCGTTGCTATTTAAGCCAAGATCGCAAGTTCTGCCTATTCGGAACGACATTATATATATATATATATATATATATATATATATATATATATATATATATATATATATATATATATATATATATATATATATATATATATATATATATATGTATATATATATATATATATATTATATATATATATATATATATATATATATATATATATATATATATATATATATATATATATATATATATATATTTCCCCTCCAGAGGGGAAATGCTTGTTGCATACTTGGCTCGCATCCGACTTCGGAGGAGCTGGAGGAAATTCATGATCTTTAATACATTGTACCATTGTATTCATGTTTGTGTTTTTCTGCACATGTATTCTGTTTATCAATAAATGTTCACATAGAATAAAAAATATATAGGAGGTGGTAGGAGAAGAAAATATTCAAAAAGCTCCGGGGAGAACCTTGAGTTTTCCCTGAGGTACGTTTATTGTCTTCTCTGAGGATAAGGGTCCCCATTCCAGCTATAGAGGTGGTACCTCTCTCTCTCTATAATATATATATATATATATATATATATATATATATATATATATATATATATATATATATATATATATATATATATATATATATAGTATATGTAGGGATGTACCACCTCTAGAACTTTACTGGGGACCCTCATCCTCAGAGAAGACAAACGTACCTCAAGGAAAACTCAAGGTTCTCCCCGGAGCTGTTTCAATATTTTCTTCTCCTACCACCTCCTATATATTTTTTCCCCATGATCCAAAGATCTCTGATCCCACTGGGACAAACTGATACTGTTGGCTTATGTCCCTGTACTTCCTGAGCTTATACTCCTCCCTGTGATCAGCAGCTCCTCCCTGTCGCTCGACACTGTGACGGATGTAGGTGTCACCCAGCGTCGACACACAGGTATAGCCCCATGCTAAGAGCTTGCCATTCTTCCAATAATAGCTGGTGATCCTGTCGGGGCGGTTTGCTGGGTTGTGAGTATTGTTGGCTGCTAGTGATCGGAGCTCTCTCTCGGCTGGGCATCCATCTGTAGCAAGGGTTCTCTTTATGATGTTGTTGACTTCATTGTGTCTTGTACGCCAGCCCTTGGTTTTTGAACAGTTAAGACCATGTAGACTATACTGGTCGGCTTCCGCATCGCCGCAAATACACGTATATTCCGTGTGAATTGGGGCAGCAAGGCACAGAACCACTGCAATACGGAGGGTCTTAGGGTCGAGGTGTGTTCCCATTGCTGAAATGGGAACTGTTTGGAGGAAGTCCCCCGGAGTGAGGTGCATATATTTCCTCTCCCGCATGCACTGGCCCCAAGTTCATAAAGTTGAGTCTCCTTCAGTATTAAGCTAGACATCCTTATTCTTTGTGTAATTCACATACACATTAATACACGTTACATGTGTAGCGTGGGTGAAAGCTCTGTTGGCGCGTGTTCCCAGTTTGTAGATAAATTAGACACATGTGCAACTCTTGGGTATCTTTATTGAGGAAACGTTTCGTCACACAGTGTGGTGAAACGTTTCCTCAGTAAAGATACCCAAGAGTTGCACATGTGTCTAAATTATCAACATGTTGGTTCTCTGAACCATTCATCTACATTCCCAGTTTGTAGGTGTCGGGGTTTGGCCACTTCATCCTTCCCTTCTAACCACTGTGGTTATGCCCACTTAAGAAGATGGGTGTAACTCCCCTCTCCTTGTGATATGAGAAGAGAGGTCTATAGTGCCCTGACAACAGCAGCATGGCTGTCACCCATATGGCTCTTCCAAGCTGCGGGTGATTCATCCCCCTTCCCTAGGTCATGGCAACACCATGTGAATTTCCAGCAAGCCTCTCTGAGACGCTGTGAAGACTCCTAAAGGCTGCTTACACTGCTGTCTAGGGGTTCTAAAATTACTCTGAAAACACAGCGAACCTTCGGCCAGCATGCACTCGTATATTAAACAATATTAGTTATTATTAGGAAGGACAAAAACTCACCTATATTAATAATAACTTATATACAGCTTATAACTACTACAAAAAACCACCACACTCCAGTTTACATTAGCTCACTAATACACGCTGCTAATGAGTTAAACAAAATAAATGAGCATTTATGAACAGGGAGGCTCCATGGCAACCCCCCTTTCTGCAGGCTACTCAGCCAGCAGTGGAAATGTTAAATACTCTCCAAAACACAGGCCCCTGCATACTAGGGCTTTATAAATAAACATGAGAGCACTTAAACACAAACACCTATGGTATACTCTAAAAAACTTACCAAAATTACACTCAAACTATCGCCCAAACATGATGACTTTACCCCATGACCACCCGTCTGGTACTGAACTAAACACACTTCTCATCTGCTCCTGTCCTGGCCACTGCCTGGCGGGGAATAATACGCGTTCGGATTCAGCACAAACCCGGAAAATGACATATGGAACGTTATTTCTTATATAATTTTTACTGTAGCACACTGCGTAACAGACGCCCTACTGTCTCAGCCCACGCGAGTTTGTATACAGGCCTAGTCGACCACAGGGTCAGCTGAGTGCACACTGACCCACTTTCCCTGCCTGGCAGATAACAATAGTTAACACTTTTGCTGGCTAATATATATGTAATTCAATGTGTCAGATGGGACAATAAAATTTTAAGCTATTTTAGGTCATCACTCCGTTGAAGGAGTGTCAGTCTCATGTCTGTCAACTGATCGTGACAGTTTAAGTGTTACTGATGTTCCTAGCCTTGATATCAAGGCCACAACTCTTGTGTAGAGTTAAGCTAGTACTTCCTCAAAGCTTTTTTATTTACTATGAATATAATCAACTCTCTGTTAGTTAGGGTACTCACAGCTCACTTCAGTTTACATACACACTTCAAAGCTGGCCATGTTAGGCAGGTGGGTGGGTGTGGTTTTGTGTGTGCGCGTGTGTGTGAGCGAGAGAGAGAGAGAGAGAGATACATAGTTATTTGTCAGTTTGATTATTTAAATATAGTTCAACATGGCTCACACATACTTAAATTTGTCAGTGCCATCATTGTTGTTACTGATGTAGCAACAATTTGTTGATTGAATTAGCATGGAATCTGTCATAGTACCAGTTATGAGTAAAGGAGCTGATCAATTATCTTGCAGGCGCTGGTGATTACAATAGTAGTGGCCACATGAGTATTAATGAATCTCTCTGGTCACATGACCTCTCCAGTTGAATTAAGGTTTTGAGTCAGTTAACTGGCCAAAGTAACCAGTTGGCCAATTCCAAACAATGTGTTTCACATGACCGTGTCATTATTAATAACATTAATAATTCAATCTGTGCATACGACAGTGACACAAACAGAAGGATTTAATTAATGTTTCGTACTTGCCAAGGCTTTGTGTAATTTGCCTAATCATACTGATTATTCACGAGATATTAATTACAAGGTTTTAGTACAATCATCAATGAGCTGTTAGTTGTATCAAGTATATAATCACCTGTGAGTTGAGTAAGCCACTTTCTTGAGACATTAACATGCACTGTGAGCTGTCAGTGACAAATGTTTATACTTAAGCACAGAGTAAACAATGTGAGTAGCCCCCTGGGTGGATTTAACTTGTCTAGCCGGCAATTGTGACACCAGAAGTGTGCCGAGTGACGATCAGTATCTACAAACCTAGGGCACCCCTACTTTTTTCCCTCGCGTGGGATTTTTTTGAACTGCAGTGTGCAGTGTTCTCCCTAGTGTCTCTACGTGACACAGGAGGCCTGCGACCATTATCCCGGCGCCACCAAGTGAGGGGTAAAAGAGATTAACAACTGCCTTGAGAGGCAAGCTTCGTGCCCACAGAGTGCCATGTTTATACTTGTCTAGCATTTCACCCTTGTAATATTAGAAATGAGACCTATTTGTATCAAAAGTTTCAAAATTTTGATGAGTTTTATATCATAGTGACTGGTGTTCTGGTAAGTTGAGAGAGTTTAATTAGATTTACTGCCATTAGTTGACAACAGTGCCACAGGGTATCATCGTCATTTAGGCTGGGCTGTGCTTTTGAAGGCCTGGAGCCAGCATGAGACATATCCCAGTGTGTGTCTTCGAGGCATGAAAACCAAAGAGCTAGATACATATTTTCACTAATACCTCTAATTTTAGGTGTATTCCAGGCATTTATTCAGTGGCGAGCAAGAGAGAGTACTGAGATTCATGAAGTATTATTTAAGGGTTCACAGTCTTGGAAGTGGAACGTGACTTCGAGGATATTGTTGATGCACTGATTTAAGTGGGGTAAATATCAGCTATAATTACATGACATTCAGATACAATTATCACTCAGTATTTAGCAAGATATTAGTTAATAGACTTTCTGCTCTGATCTCTCCACAAGTCTAAAAATCATCAAATCCTTAGGTAGAATTAATACATCTGAGGGGTCAGATGAAAGGCAGGTTAGGACCTGATACACGGTAGGTATAGGACAAGCGAAGTGAATAATCTCTTTAGCTCGTCAAGTGTCATTTTCCATGTGCATGTATCTACCCTCCGGCCAGACCCAGCTTCATACAATAACCAATTATTCGGAAACATTTATCCTGGTAATCAACCAAGAACCAGGTGTAACAATAAACTAACCGCTTCAACGACATAATATAATCTTGCTCCCGGCATTTTAGTCGATATTGCTAGTAAATGGAACAAGTGGTACGTTACTCAAAGCAGCTAAGAGTTTTTATGTGGCTAGCAAGGCTCTGGTATGCATGAAAGGGGAAGATTATTTTTCAGTAAAAGTAGTCCTTAGATAGGAATATGTGATGCCACAATGGATGTTTTACAATTTTATAGATTAAGTTGTTAAAAGTGAATGTTGAGGGTGTTGAGGAGAGGTGTGGGATTAAAAGATGAGGAATCTGATAAAGTAGAAGTTATCACAGTCGCATTTTGCCAATGACACAGTTCTTGTGGGAGAATCTGAAGAGAAGTTGCGAAGGTTGGTGCTGTATGATCCTTGCAGGTATAGCGCTGGTTTTTTTTTATTATAATAATAATGCGAAGACTGGTTGAAGAATTTGGAATGGTATGTTAAAGAAGGAAATTAAGAGTGAATACGAGAAAGAGCAAGGTGATAAAAGTAGCAAATAATTTAGGCAATGAAAGACTGGATATCAGATTGGAAGGAGTATGGAGGAAGTGAATGCATTCAGATATTTGGGAGTGGACATGTCGGCGGATGAGTCTATGAAAGAATATGTAAACCATAGAACTGATGAGGGTGAATAGGTGGGTGGTGCACTGAGGCATATTTGGATGCAAAGAACGTTATCCGTGGAGTCAAAAAAAAAAAAAAAGGAATGTATAAGAGTATAGTAGTACCAACACTCATATATAGGTGTGAAACATGAGTTGTGAATGTTACAGTGAGAAGGCTGGAGGTAGTGGAGATGTCGTGACTTAGGGCAATGTGTGATGTAAATATTATTCAAAGAATTCGTAGCTTGGAGATTGGGAGGAGGTGTGGGGTTACTAAAAGTATTATCCAGACGGCTGAAGATGGATTGTTGAGGTGGTTCGGAGAGTTAGAGAGGATGACTTGGGGGATGTATAAATCTGTAGTGGAGGGAAGGCGGTGTAGGGGACGCCCTAGAAAAGGTTGGAGGGAGGGGGTAAAGAAAGTTTTATATGCGAGAGGCTTGGACATCCAGTATCATCTGATATTATCCGAACTTGAGTCCTGGAGGTGGAAAGTGCCTGCAGTCTGAAGGAGGGGTGAGAATAATGCAGTTTGGTGGAGCATCTGAATTGTAATGTCGGAGCCCTTCCAGCAAGACAGTGATAGTGATGGGGAAAGTTTTTCTTATTTTTCGAGCCACCCTTCCTCGGTATGTGTGTGTGTGTATACTCACCTAACTGATTGCAGGGGTCGAGACTCTGCTCCTGGCCCCGCCTCTTCAGTGATCGCTGCTAGGTCCTCTCTCTCTGCTCCCTGAGCTTTGTCATACCCCGTCTTAAAAGCTTTGTATGGTTCCTGCCTCCACTGCATCACTTGCTAGACTATTCCACTTCCTGACAACTCCATGACTGAAGAAGTACTTCCTAACATCCCTGTGACTCGTCTGAGTGCTCAGCTTCCAGCTGTGACCCCTTGTTTCTGTGTTCCATCTCTGGAACATCCTGTCTCTGTCCACCTTACCTATTCCGAGCAGTATTTTGTATGTCGTTATCATGTCTCCCCTGACCCTCCTGTCCTCCAGCGTCGTCAGGCCGATTTCCCTCAACCTTTCTTCGTAGGACATTCCCCTGAGCTTCGGAACTAACCTTGTTGCAAACCTTTGCACTTTCTCTAACTTCTTGACGTGTTTGACCAGGTGTGGGTTCCAAACTGGTGCTGCATACTCCAGTATGGGCCTGACGTACAAGGTGTACAGAGTCTTGAATGACTCTTTACTAAGGTAACGGAACGCTATTCTCAGGTTTGCCAGGCGCCCATATGCTGCAGCAGTTATCTGGTTGATGTGTGCTCCAGAGACGTGCTCGGTGTTATGCTCACCTCAAGATCTTTCTCCTTGAGTGAGGTTTGCAGTCTTTGGCCACCTAGCCTATACTCTGTCTGCGGTCTTCTTTGTCTTTCGCCAATCTTCATGACTTTGCATTTAGCGGGGTTGAATTAGAGAAACCAGTCGCTGGGTCACGTGTTCAGCCTGTCCAAGTCTCTTTGTAGTCCTGCCTGATCCTCATCTGATTTAATTCTCCTCATTAACTTTACATCATCTGCGAACAGGGACACTTCTGAGTATCCCTTCCATCATGTCATTCACATATACCAAAAATATCACTGGTCCTAGGACTGACCCCTTTGGGACTCTGCTCGTCACAGGCGCCCACTGTGATACCTTATTACGTACCATGACTCGTTGTTGTCTCCCTGTCAGGTATTCTCTGATCCACTGCAGTGCCCTTCCTATTATATGCGCCTGATCCTCCAGCTTCTGTACTAATCTCATGTGAGGAATGTGTCAATGGCCTTCCTGCAGTCCAGGAAATGCAATCAACCCGCCCCTCTCTCTCGTGTCTTACTTTGTTACTTTATCATAAAACTCAGAAGGTTTGTGATACAGAATTTGCCTTCTATGAATCTGTGCTGGTTGTCGGTTATAATCTTGCTCCGTTCCAGGTGCTCCACCACTCTCCTCCTGATAATCTTCTCCATGACTTTGCATACTATACACGTCAGAGAAACTGGTCTGCAGTTTAGTGCCTCGTTTCTGTCTCGTGTTACCATTTTGTCCTAGGCACATGTCGGTTAGACACTAGGCCTGTTGTATATGCGTGTGTGTGTGTGTGTGTGTGTGTGTGTGTGTGTGTGTGTGTGTGTGTGTGTGTGTGTGTGTGTGTGTGTGTGTGTGTGTGAGAGTGTGTGTGTGAGAGTGTGTGGGATGTGTGTGTGGGATGTGTGTGTGGGATGTGTGTGGGATGTGTGTGGGATGTGTGTGTGTGTGGGATGTGTGTGTGTGGGATGTGTGTGTGGGATGTGTGTGTGGGATGTGTGTGTGGGATGTGTGTGTGTGTGTGTGTGTGTGTGTGTGTGTGTGTGTGTGTGTGTGTGTGTGTGTGTGTGTGTGTGTGTGTGTTAAAGTTTACACCTCTCTCACGCCCAGTACTCTAGCTGTAACGAGTCAACAAATCCTCGACTTTAGCAGTTAACCTTCCTAACTTAGCGTGAAACATTGAATCTCAGAGTTTCAGGAACGGCGCAACATTTCTCAACTAAATCATCAAAAGTCTCGCCAGGTGACAATTTGACAAACTGAAATCCATTATCAGTAAAAAAACATAAGATATATCAGTGGGTAAGCAAGTGTGTTATTAGACGTTGCGAGAATACACAAACTCAACTTGGATACAACTTGCGGCTTCAGGCTACAGCTCTAACTTAGATACAAGTTACGCTTTCAGGCTACAACCACAATATAGGATACAATAAAGAACCCCAATGGAAATAAGTCACTTTGACCTTTATGGGTTATCCTAGGTTCTCTACACATATGCTGCTATGTATGATAATCTATGTAACTTTGTGTATACCTGAATAAACTTACTTAACTTACAGCTTTAGGTTACAGGTGCAACTTAAGATACAACCAGGGACTTTATTCTACAGCCCCAGCTTAAGCTGTAACACGCAGCTTCAGGTAAAAGCACTACTTAAGATGCAACTTGCGACTTCAGGCTAGAGCTCAAACTCAGAATGCGACTTGCAGGTTCTACCCAGTTTCCTCCCTTCCTCATTCATCTGACAGCGGCTGTCTTGGATTGGAAGAGGCTTGCACAAGAGGCCAGACGTCACCTCAAGTTGTTTCTGATCACCAACTTGAGGTATTCGTCAGCGAGTCTTGCCCAACTTCAGGAGAGTCAGCCTTTCAAAGTTCCTGGCCTGAGAGAGAAGCAGGAATTGCTACGTCTTGTTCCACACTAATTCCAAAACTCGCCTCTATCCCCACCACCACCACTAAAAAAAAATCCTAAAACTCGTTTCCACCACCAAAATCCCCAACTCATCCACTCAAAATTCCAAGACTCATTTACTTAACTAAAATTCCTAAACTACTTCTTTTTCAACAGAAAGTCAATAATTGCTAACCTTTACAAAAATTTCTAGTGACGAGTCAACACTGACGAGTGTAATAGTAACAAGTGTACAAGTGTAACAGCAATAAGTTTAACTGCAACAAGTGTAAAAGTAATAAGTGTAATAGTAATAAGCGTAACAGTAACAATTGTAACAGTAACAATTGTAAGAGCAACAAGTGTAACAGTAGCAAGTGTAACAGTAACAACTGTAACAGCAACAAGTGTAACAGTAACAACTGTAACAGCAACAAGTGTAACAGTAACAAGGGTAACAGTAATAAGTGAAACAGTAACAAGTGTAACAGTAACAAGTGTAACAGTAATAAGTGTAACAGTAACAATTCTAACAGTAACGAGTGTAACAGTAACAATTGTAACAGTAACAGGTGTAACAGTAACAATTCTAACAGTAGCGAGTGTAACAGTAACAAGTATAACAGTAACAAATGTAACAGTAACAAGTGTAACAGTAACGAGGGTAACAGTAACAAGTGTAACAGTAACAAGTGTAACAGTAACAAGTGAAACAGTAACGAATGTAACAGTAACGAGTGTAACAGTAATGGTTGTAACAGTAACGAGTGTAGCAATAACTGGTATAACAGTAACGGGTGTGACAGTAACAGTAACTAATGTAACAGCAACGAGTGTAATGTAACAGTAATGAGTGTAACAGTAACGGGTGTAACGTGCCCCAGGAGGAGGTTGTGCGTGCTAGAATTATTGCAGAGATTAAACATAATGATGATGACTAAGAAAAAAGATAAGACACTATGAACAGTATTCCCTTAACAACACTAAGACAATTATCCAAAAAAAGGCAATTACACAAAGACACGTATACACACAAGTACACGCACACACAAATATGTACACACAAATATGTACACACAAATACACACACACACACACACACACACACACACACACACACACACACACACACACACATACATGACAGATCGGCTTATCATGACAGTGAGGTTTCAGAGGTCTTAGCTCCCAAGAAACCAGCAAACAATTAAGCCTAAACAGCGGGGAGATTTCCTCATTTGTTAAAACTATAGGTAGTACACAACCCATAACATGTAACGAATTACGAATATAATCCTGACTGCTAATAAGACACAAAACTGCTTTGGAAATTGTTTGATTAGTATCTGTAAGACATTATGTTAATCTCAATAAAAAATTTATAAAAGCAACTTGTATCTCTGAAATTATTTAATATTTAATTAAGAATGATGCTGATGACTTTTTATTAAAAGAAATTAATAACTAAACAGTTTTAGTACTTTGTGAATCACATAAATGTTCCTCAGCACTTTCACATCCACTTCCAAACACACACAATGTTGTGACTAGACCCAAACTTCAGGTAATAGGCGACTACACATCACAACATCGTTCCCTCTGTTTTGTAAGGTGTCGTGTGTGTGTGTGTGTGTGTGTGTGTGTGTGTGTGTGTGTGTGTGTGTGTGTGTGTGTGTGTGTGTGTGTGTGTGTGTGTGTGTGTGTGTGTGTGTGTGTGCGTGTGTGCGTTCCGGCTTATGTTGTTTAACTTGCCATAGGTTCAAATTATATACCCAATACACGCTCCACAACACTTTGGGCACTACACAACTATCATATCTGTCACAGTCACTGAAATTCCGTATAATCTACACCACGTAGCTGTGGTTACATGACTTGCTTATCCGCATGTTTGCGTGTGTTGGCTCCTGCGAATGTAGGAGCCAACAGATATAAGCCAGAGAATGTTTAGATGTTTCTGAAAAATGAGTATCGGCAAGTGATACGTGCAGTTTATTTCGAGGTTTCTTCTCCCGCTGAGTGCAGAAGCAATGATCTGGAGTGATTAGTTGTGTTGGTGATATAACAGGGTAATGAACTTTCACGAGTAGGACAAGGCTTGACGCATGTTGCTATATAAGATTTTTTTCTTGCATAAGAACATAAGAAAGGAGGAACACTGCAGCAGGCCTGTTGGCCCATACTAGGCAGGTCCTTTACAATTCATCCCACTAACAAAACATTTGCCCAACCCAATTTTCAATGCCACCCAAGAAATAAGCTCTGATTTGAAAGTCCCACTCAAATCCAACCCCTCCCACTCATGTACTTATCCAACCTAAATTTGAAACTACCCAAAGTCCCAGCCTCAATAACCCAACTAGGTAGACTGTTCCACTCATCAACTACCCTATTTCCAAACCAATACTTTCCTATGTCCTTTCTAAATCTAAACTTATCTAATTTAAATCCATTACTGCGGGTTCTCTCTTGGAGAGACATCCTCAAGACCTTATTAATATCCCCTTTATTAATACCTATCTTCCACTTATACACTTCGATCAGGTCTCCCCTCATTCTTCGTCTAACAAGTGAATGTAACTTCAGAGTCTTCAATCTTTCTTCATAAGGAAGATTTCTAATGCTATGTATTAATTTAGTCATCCTACGCTGAATGTTTTCTAACGAATTTATGTCCATTCTGTAATATGGAGACCAGAACTGAGCTGCATAATCTAGGTGAGGCCTTACTAATGATGTATAAAGCTGCAGTATGACCTCTGGACTTCTGTTGCTTACACTTCTTGATATAAATCCCAGTAATCTATTTGCCTTATTACGTACGCTTAGGCATGTAGAAAACGCTATTACTACTACTACTATTACTACTACTGCTACTACTTATAATGATTATTATTTTTATTGTTATTAATATTCTTGTGAATTTATGAAAAGAAAAATTTCTGAGCTGCATTATCTTCCTGTGTCTTTATCACCTCAATCTCCAGTTGTTTATCTGTTGTTGGTGGTTTCCTTTCCATAATAGATGGGGGATGATCAAGCAAAGCCTGGACCACTGTGCCATTTAGCTGATCATCAGATTATACAGTGAGACGCAGGGAAGAGGTGTGAAGGAGAGTGATCTCATCATTTCCTACCTCCCTCATGCATGTTGCATCTCCTCTCATGAGTATGGTATCTCTCGAGGATTGTACTAGTCAATAAACCAACAATATATTTTATTTTTATGTGACCATTACAAACCTTGACTCATCGCAACAGTTTTACTTTATATATATATATATATATATATATATATATATATATATATATATATATATATATATATATATATATATATATATATATATATATATATATATATATATATATATATATATATATATATATATATATATATATTATATATATATATATATATATATATATATATATATATATATATATATATATATATATATATATATATATATATATATATATATATATATATATATATATATATATATATATGTCGTGCCGAATAGGCAGAACTTGCGATCTTGGCTTAAATCGCAACGCTCATCTTGCCATATAGGACAAGTGAAAATTTGTGTATACAATAATTTCGCCAAAATCATTCTGAACCTAACGGAAAAAATATATTTGATTGTATTTGTTTAGTATTAAATTATTGTAAACGTATTTAAAATATATTTAGTTGGGTTAGGCTAAAATAAATTGCTCTTCTTATAATAAGGTTAGGTAAGTTTTCTAAGACTCTTTTGGTGCAAAATTAAAATTTTTTACATTAACAATAATGAAAAAAAATATATCTTTAAACGTAAAAGAAAAAACTTCATAAAGAACTTAATTTTAAATGAGTTCTTGCTAATTGACCAGTTTTACATATTCGGCACGACATATATATATATATATATATATATATATATATATATATATATATATATATATATATATATATATATATATATATATATATATATATATATATATATATATATACATGTATATATATATATGTCGTGCCGAATATGTAAAACTGGTCAATTAGCAAGAACTCATTTAAAATTAAGTCCTTTCTAAAATTTTCTCTTATACGTTTAAAGGTATATTCTTTTCATTAGTGTTAATGTAAAAGTTTTTAATTTTGCACCAAAAGAATCTTAGAAAACTTACCTAACCTTATTATAACAAAATCAATTTATTTTAGCCTAACCCAGCTAAATATATTTTAAATACGTTTACAATAACTTAGTACTAAACAAACACAATCAAATATATTTTTTTTCGTTAGGTTCAGAATGATTTTGGCGAAATTATTGCATACACAAATTTTTACTTGTCCTATATGGCAAGATGAGCGTTGCTATTTAAGCCAAGATCGCAAGTTCTGCCTATTCGACACGATATATATATATATATATATATATATATATATATATACATATATTATATATATATATATATATATATATATATATATATATATATATATTTATATATATATATATATATATATATATATATATATATATATATATATATATATATATATATATATATATATATATATAATTATATTAAAAAAATATTAATTTAAAGTAAATATGTAATATTTTTTCATTTACCTTATATATTGCTAGATTTGATCCGAGGAATGGAAGAATAACTCCAGTTCCTATGATCAAGAGCTCTTCACCAGCATTTTGTGAAGCCCTGTCGGGTTTTGTACCTCAGTGCTTCCTTGGACAGGTTACCTTGCTCTCTCTCTTTAACATTCTCTTTCCTGACTCTCAGTATACAGTACTTTCAGCACATTCACCGTTTCGTACGCTACACTGACGAGCCACCAGATATAAAGTACTTAAGTGGCAGTACAGTGGCAAGATAACTACTCACAGACACTATGTTTACCATGTATTAATGCACCACGCAAAAACAAGCTGGTATATAGTGAAAAAGATCGCAGTCAACAGGATTGGAAACCACGTCAGGGAGGTTGGCAATATTCCCCAAGTGATGCTCAAGACCACTCGACCACAGATGCCTCATCTGTGGTCGAGTGGTCAACTGGGAAACCTTACCAGCCTCCCTGACATGGTTTCGAATCATTCTGACTGCATTCTATCTCTGTATTTACCAGTATTGATATGGGAGCCTCGAAGCTTCTACAGTGCTCCGCATGTTGGACACACCCTAATATTTAATAACTTATCCATGCTAAACTTGGTGCTGTGTACTCTGAAGGATAATAAGAGTCAAGCTGCTGTTGCTGCTGCTGTGATTTAATTTAGGACATACAAGATGTTATCAAAAACCTTAATGACTTGTACAGATAACACCACACAGGAGAGAGCCATGATGAATAGTGTGTTGACGTGTTGTCATTTGTTCGCTGCCATTGTTGACCTCTTGGGGACACACCGTCTGGCCGGGTCTTACCGTCCCAAACCAGGCAACAATACCTGTCTCATTGTAAATTAGTTACTCCCAGACTTGGTGGTGGTCCGGCGGGAGGTAAATGTGCGTATGTTCTCAACAATAAAGTTACAATATATTTTTGCCATTAATCACACAAACAACTAGTTGTGTTTCAATCGCTGAGTGACCCAAGAAAGGAATCCACACATTCCATAAACTCAGCCTCATCTACCACCTCAATGGGCGCAAAAAAACAAAAATAAATAAATAAATAAAAATAGTACAGAGTGATCATTAATTTCGACCGCATTTAAATTTTTAAATGCAGTTGAAATTAATGAGGAAGATGGTGAGTAAGAATAATTCCAGCATAAGAGTCGGAAGTCCTCACCTAAATGTTTGAGTGACCTGTCCTCAGTGCATGAAGAACGTGCATGAAAGTGCATGACTGTGAGATTCAGAATGAATTCTGATAGTCGAGTGAGGTGGTTTGACCAGAGTAAGACTCACACACAGTGTCTACAAACTCTAGTCCTAACACTGCAGAACGCACTTCCTACATATCTAATATTAAAAATTAAGACAGGTGACATGACATATTACATTTAAACGCAGAGGTGCTGTAACAAGGTCTTTTTAAACCGGAAATTTCTACCAATTATTTTATTAGTGACAGTTTTTTTTGGGGGGCCTTTTTCCTTATTTTATCTTCACTGACATTAAAGAACTATTAATTTTATTCAAATGTGGTGAAGTCATCAGTGTGTATTGCATCGCTCATAGTGTTAAGAAACCATCAATATTACTTTAATGTACTGGAACCAACACTATTTCTTTCATTTTGTAATTAGTAATAAAATGATCGAACCATAAACCGAGCTTTTCAGCATATTATTAAAATAATTAACAAAGCAAGTCCAAAATCCATGATTATAAACGTTTCTTTAATAAGCTCCGCTCACTCTGCTTATTTTTTGTTTGTATAATGACAGGGAAAAATAATGAGCTTTGGTTTCCACAGTGTAACTATCATATTCAACAGGGCAGCAGCACACTGCTGGTTGCAGTTTTGCTAAAAATAAAAGCGTACTACCTAATCGAATGTTGTTGTTGTTTTTTTTGAAAAAAATCAAGGTTTACTTAATTAATGGAAATTTTGAAGTACCAAAGTTTGTCTATATGCTGTAGCCATCAAATTTATTTGTGTTATTGATAACGTGTAGGTAAAAGGTTAAGTGGTAGCATCCCGAGGTGTAACATTAAGAAATAAATTGGACATATGTGCAACACTGGAGTATCTTTATTGTGGAAACGCTTCGCCATTCAAAGGCTTCCTCAGTCTAATACAGAAAAGAATGATGGAGATCAGAAGGAGTTTAAGGTAATCAGTCCCTCAGCCTGGAGTCGATGTAGTCAGTCCATCAGTCGATTCTCTGAACCATTTATTTACATTAAAAACTAGCGACTTACGTCCTTACAGACGTAAGTCGCCCGTTTATCTTATGTCGCTGTTGTCTGTTAATTATATGCTAATATAGGTTAATTCAGGAAAACCTTAAAATAGCATATAAAAACACTGTGGATGTTTAGAGTGGACGGAAAAAAACTATTTCGTGCCAAAATATCTTAGGTAAACCCTGGAATTAAGAGACTTTGGAAAGACGGAGGAAAATCCTCTGGATCATTTGATCCGGAAACAACAGATAAAGTCCTCTGTTGTTCGCAGAATTTCCCATTTTTGTGGCAATTACAGAAAAACAATCCCATCTCTATCCACCACAGTCTTTATGACCGGCCACCCGCTCCTCCCTTACTACTACATAAATTTCAGTTTCACTGTATCTCCTTCCTAGCGCTATACCAAATTGATTGTTCAGAAACCTGGAAACGAGACCTCACCACTCCTTCCAGTGCATAACTCATTAGGGTTTAGCGTTTCACGAAATACCTACTTTTCTCTGTGCATTTATTTTTGGCTCGAGGGAAATCCCGGTCATAATCAGAGGGCGGCGGCCTGAGACCTTCACTGAGTGGTACGTTATTTCGCAAAACTCTATTATAGGGCGTATTTGCTAGAAGAGAATAATGAGTGTGAGAGTATATCCTGATTCCTATTTCAACATGATGCAGAACTTTTTAATACTTAAAATGTGGTGAAGGAACAATGTTGATTCATGCCGGGGTTTCAGCATGGCGGAACATGACAGACTGTAGGAAATGTTATAAAATTTTCGAAGTAACGGGTTAATGAGAGGATAATATGTGGTCTCAGTCATCTTGGTTTCCATCGTGATCCAAAAATCACTCCTTTCCCATTTTTTCTTCTTCTGGAAATTATTGAATGTTCCAGCCACGGTACTGTGACTATTCTGACTCGAGGCTCCGTCACTCACTGCGAGGAATGACCCACACGAGCTCAGCGCTCAATGGAATATAAAACACAATGAAGATTATTGAAGGGCCACATTTACAAGACCAGAGACAAGAGAGCTTTCTGTGTCCTTGGCAACTAAACACACTAAACAAGAAGAGTTAGGAACAGTCAATGGAAAACTATGTAACACTAATGACAACAACAACGCTCAATACAAGTACTATCACGCCAAGTTAAAATAACCATTATTAATTAAAACCAATTAAACTTTGAATATTAAATGATCCATTAAACTACGACCTCTTGAGCATAGCTATAATTTATCTGTACATTACAAGTTACACTTATTGTCATAACATGTGGCTTATTCTAAGAATTGTGGCTAGATGCGAGGCCTCTTACAGTTTCTTTGGAGGTACATAGCGGCCACACCAGGCTGCTCTCGTCTCATCCACCTTATTTCCTTCGTTTTGGGGTTACCTCCTTCCATTTAAGATTGCAACCCTTTTAGTTGCATAAAGGGCTTCGTGGAACATGTAGACAGAAAAGTGGTTAAAGAGGCAACTATAAACTCATTAGTGATTATATTTCTGCAAGATACTTTAGCATTATTGTGAAACAATGATGCATTTATGACAAGCTTTTGTTTGGTGAGTTTTGCTCCAACCACTTAGAACGGTGGAAGTAAATGGGAGTCGATTCAAACTGAAGTTAAGGTCACGTTAATATTGGTAGATAAATGACTACCTGTCTTTATACTTGAATTATCTACGTGCTTGTTTATATAGCTGTCGCCATTATACCCTTCAAACCACCATCCTGACAAAACAATTACTCGACATCATCTGCGTAAATGGTTTACACGAAGCTTCCTCTCCTAAAGACAGCTTCAAACTGTCAGACAACAGCTGACTGTCAAGCTGATGGGTATAATTTTTTTGTGGCTATTAGAGTAGGATCGGAACTACTGTTACGCGCATATCAGAATTGTTTGAAAGGTAATTTGATTTATATTATTGATTAATAAAATTTATCAAGGCTGAGGGACTGATCAACTTCAGTTATCTTTTCACGACTTCCACCATCCACTATTTACAGCATTTATTCTCTGCAGTGGATTAATAAAACTACTGGTTGACGAAAAGTCTCAATAATTAAGATACCCAAGTGTTACACATGGGTGTTTCATTCAATTATACAGACCGAAGTTGCATCAGAAGCAATAAGTTATCCAGGTAGATTTTTGCATTAGCCTGCTTCTCTATCAGCTCTGGCACCCTTGCTAGAATAGAAGGATGGGTGGATTCCATAACTTAATAGGTTATTTTAGCCTAAGGTGAGGCGCAGTATCAATATTAAGTCGCTAGGGATAATGGTTCAGGAAGAACCGAAACTTTGTCCAGATTTGCTGTAAATTAATTTTTCACTACGATACCGGTGTCGGAGCAAGCATCCAGGTCTGATCAACTGGTTCGCGATCACACAGCGTTCACAACTGGCTATCAGACTGCCTAGATCTCAGTACAACACAAAACCTGTAGTAAATACAAAAAATAATTTTGTGGACAATGGTAGCCAGGCAACAAGTGACAACCTGGTCCACCAGTGGTAGCTAGGTAACAAGTACCAGCCAGGTCAATCAGTGGTAGCCAAGCAACAAGCGACAACCTGGTTCACCAATGGTAGCCAGGCAACAAGTAGCAGCCAGGTCCATCAGTGGTAGCTAGGCAACAAGTAGCAGCCAGGTCCATCAGTGGTAGCCAGGCAACAAGTAGCAGCCAGGTCCGTCAGTGGTAGCTAGGCAACAAGTAGCAGCCAGGTCCATCAGTGGTAGCCAGGCAACAAGTAGTAGCCAGGTCCATTAGTGCTAGCCAGGCATCTAGCAGCAGCTAAATGATTTTCATTGAGCCGTGCTCGAGTATCCCTCAAAGTATTATTATTATTATTATTATTATTATTATTATACAGTATTAGCGCGGACGTACTGAGCCCTTAAAGTAGGGAACCAACAGACAGGGTATCAACAGCACCACCAGGCAAGGCATCCCCACTACCACTATCAGGCAGAACAACACCACCACCACCATGTAGGGTACCACAAGCACCACTAGGCAAGGTGCCGCCAGCACCACTACCAGGCAGAGCACCACCATGCAGGGCAGGGAGCGTGTAATCGTAAATTACAACAGTAATTTAGCACAGTCTGGTGATGACAGTGTATATAACACATTACGATACTGACAGCAAGACAGCACAAAAGGGATGACGAACATGAAAAAACGAATCGTGAAAACAATACAGGAATTATATTGGCTGAGGGAAACGATATACCCAGAACCTGGATGCCAATGGAATAGTGCCAACAATATTGAAGCAATGGCACATGTGTTAATACAGTTATCTGTTGAGACGACGTTTCGCCCTGTTAGGGTTCTATCAAGACGTGCTTTTATTGTGAGGTGAGAGAACTCTAACACAGTGAAACTTCAGTGCAGGAAAACCTTATTGGATCTCCTGAATTATGTCCGAGGCTCTAGTACTGCCCCCACCTCCCCTCCAGTCCCATCATCCCTCCTACCCCCACGACCCCCCGTGCCGCCACCACCCCTTCTGGCGCCACCTCCCCTCCTGTCCCCACCCCCCTCCTGCCCCACCACCCACCCTGCCCCACCACCCACCCTGCCCCACCACCCATCCTGCCCCACCTCCCCATTCTCCAGTAACTGCTCAGAATCCAATGATTTCAAGATATTTTTTTTTTATTATATTAGAACATAAAATTTACAGCTACACAATCTAAGCTTTTAGGCTGCTATGTTTCTTTCGGAAAGAAGACTGAGACACTTGTGCAACATCTGGGAATCTTTATCGAGGAAACGTTTAGCCAGCCAGTGGCTTCTTCAGTCCAATACAGAGAAGAACGGTGATAGATGAGTAGGAGAAAGTGGTAATCAGGCCCTCAGTCTGGAGTCGATGTGTTCAGTCCATCAGTCTTGAGAAAAGTACAGCTTTTGGTAGGTAGGTACAATGTCTGTCATGAAAAAGAACAAGTGTTTTCTGACGCGGGTCTTAGTCATATGCTAAGCCACAGCTGGAGCTTTTGGTCATCTGACCAAGCACTTCCGATGAATTATCTGTCCACCTCTTTAAAAATCATGGTTATGATTATAAGCATTAACATTATGCTCGGAGAAGCGACGTATATACTGCAGTCAGGTGAGAAGTAGCAGGAGGAGGCGGAGTCACCACTAGACAAGTGTCTGATTCTTCAACTTGTCGGTTTTCTAAACTATTACATCACTTCTTTGGGAATGCATCAGCATTAATATCTTGAAATCGACGAGACATTCGTAAGGTATTAAATAGGAATCAATATCACTATTTTTTTTAATAGAATTGGCAACATATGTAGCACAATAAACAATGCTAATCTTGCTTTTTAAAACTCACACTAATGTTTGAAACCGATCTTAAAAGCCTTTTCCCAGTTATCACGTTGATTCCAACTATTCCATGTTTTATAACCCATTGTCCCGAAACAAACTAAACTTAACTGGAACTATCCTAGTCGTCAGTTGCATCAGCTGTTAAATATTGAAGTACTTTAGAAGAGGCAGATTCAAATATATTTAATGTGATTTAATGGGATTAAAACATTCACATTTTGTACTTAAAATTGGCAGATGTGCAACAACACTTGAGTTGCTCTCTCGGTCATTGTCAAATTAGGAGGCAACTTTTTTTGAAAGTTTGAAGCCAAACAGCAGACGATTTTGGAAATTGCTGAAGCCATTCCAGGAGGCTGGGAATTGGTTTCTCACCTTCGGCCATGAGACATCTACACATGCCAATTGTTCCTTGAATTTTGCCCTATAATTACCGTACCGTGTCGTTGAAAATACGAAATCAATCATATAAGGTTTTCTCCTGTGTTATGAGCGCAATATAAATGAAAAGGTGGAAGAAAAAGAAAAAAAATCGGACACCCACTTACAGGTACAGGTCCCCTTTCGGGGATACATAAAAAAGACATTTGACGACTGGAAGTGTTTTTTAATAAATATACGACGATACTTGACACAGTCTCCCTTCGAATTTTTCCTCCATTAATGAAGAAAAGGACACTTGCTTTTGACGGTGAGGAGAGCGAGACTACTCAGCAAGATCACTTTATAAGTAACAACCTTGAGTCTGTTGCACTACAACTGACACTGACTCACACTCACACCACAGGGAAGATGAGAGGGAATAACCATGTAATAAAACTGAAGAAGGAAGGAGGCGAGCTTCGAGAAACAACCTTGGACATCGTTGTTTGAGAAAGAATATTTATATATATATTATATTATATGCATGTCGTGCTGAATAGTAAAACTTGCTATTTTGGCTTAAAACCAACGCTCGTATTGCCGAATAAGGAAAGCTAAAATTTGTGTATGAAATAATTTCGCAAAAATCATTCCCAGCCTAACGAAAAAAATATATTTCATTGTGTTTGTTTATTATTAAATTATTATAAACTTATCTAAAATATATTTAGTTGAATTAGGCTAAATTAAATTGCGCTTGTTACAATAAGGTTAAGTAAATTTTCTAAGGTTCTTTTGGTACAAAATTATTAATTTTTACATTAACATAAAGAACAACATATATCTTTAAACGTATAAGAGAAAATTTTAGCAAAGACTTAATTTTAAATGAGTGCTTGCTAACTGACCAATATTATCTATTCGGCACGATATATATATATATATATATATATATATATATATATATATATATATATATATATATATATATATATATATATATATATATATATATATATATGAGAGGGGAAATGGTCTTTGGAGTTTGGCTATATGAGAAGATTGGAGACTTCGTATTTCCAATACTGAGGTTGATAAGAAGTCTAGTAAAGTTAAAGAATTTGGTGATTAAGTTCCCTGCGGTGAGTTGTGAGACAAGACGGTGTACCACTGTCTTAACTCATTCTTACCTACATCTTGCAGCTTTGTTGCAGTCTTAAACTGAAATTAAGAAGGGCCATATCCTTCTGATCCACGATACGCCGCATAACAGACTTGACATTTCCAAAATTGGTGGCTCAGCTTGGATTTTATTGGAATTGAAGGAGAAAAAACACAAACATAAAAATAACATAAGGTTTAAATTATCATGAAAACAACTGCTACTTTCACCTACGTTCACCTAGCAGCAAATAGGTACCTGGGTGTTAGTCGACTGGTGTGGGTCGCATCCTGGGGGACAAGATTAAGGACCCCAATGGAAATAAGTTAGACAGTCCTCGATGACGCACTGACTTTCTTGGGTTATCCTGGGTGGCTAACCCTCCGGGGTTAAAAATCCGAACGAAATCTTATCTTATCTTATCTTATCTTCTATTTGGTGGTTATAAATAAAACAGGAGCCGAGGTAAGGCAACCATGTGCTAAAGGACACTTTAGCAAACAACACATTTTATTAAGAATTGTCTTGGTCTCGGGAATTTATTCACTCCTATGATGATAGGAGGGAACGAGGTTTTAGGATGGAAATGTTACCTGATAAAAGGCCTTAAGTGTGTGTGTGCTCACGTGTGCTGCTCCTCGACCACTGAGTATCGTATACCTGGCTCCTGTAATTCACATGTGAGACGGCGACTCGGCGTCTTTGTTCGTAATGACTCACGAAATCGTAATAACACGAGTGCAAACAGACCAGGGTACGAGTGAGTTAGAGCCCATGGTAAGTGAGTCGTAAAACTTCAGTCCGGTGCGTAAACCACTGGACCAGCTGGCTACAATAAGATTCGTCCAATTAGGTATAGTTATATATCATAGGGAGGTTAGTATGGGTCCCACTGTGACGCAAATGCAATTTTTTATAAATGAATCTTCCGCCAGCTTGGCTGTGACGAACTCTAGCTCAAGTCCTCTAGCAGGAGATTCAGTTATAAAAACTTGCGTGTGTAGTCACAGTGGGACCCATGCTAACTTCCCTATGGTTTATAAATATACCTAGTTGGATGAATCTTATTTTAGCCAGTTGTCCCAGTGGCTTACGCACTGGCCTGGAGTTTTACGACTCATTTGAGATGGGTTTAATCCATACCCGTACCGTGGATGTTCGTAATGATCCTCACCGACTAAGTATATAAAGACAGAGTACTGGTAAAGACTAAACAGTCTCATTACACTGACAGTTTATGGCCTGTTACCTCCAGTAACACCCCAGGTGGGTGTAACCCAAGGGTGATGGTGATGCTGAGGGAGAAAGGTGATACCCAGGGTCTTGATGGTGGTAGAGAGGGGTGTGCCAGGGGTCGTACTGGTGGTGGTGAGCAGACAGAGTATACCAGGTGCCGTGGGAGTGGTAGAGGCAGGAGGGGCTACTACATTCTACAGACAACAATTACCGTCACCAGACATTCCGCTACATCATTTTGTATTATACGCAGATGGTAGAAAATATTATCTCACGGCACAAAAGTCACTTTCAGTGCGCCTTGAACTCAATTAAAAGGTTAAGAGATCTGCCAATCGCTACTTTAATCTGGTGGGTCGTCAAACTACCACCACCTGTACACCTTGTTGCCCCCACAACCCAATTAACACACCACCACCTGTGTCCTCCCACTATCATCTGACACGAAGAACCTACCGTGTGCACCTGTGATCCTCTGTAAATCAACGTATCTCGGAAAATTCGCCAGATGTGAACTGCTCTAATTATATGTTGTTGCTCTAGCTCTCTACTCTCTGTAACCTGCCCCAGCTGTTTATTCTACCTACTCTAGCTGTTCACTCTCTGCAGCCTACCCCAGCTGCTTATTCTACCTGCTTTAGCTGTTCACTATCTACAATCTGCTCCAGTTATCTGCCCACTGCTACCTGCTTCAGCTGCATTCTATCTTTAACAGGTTACCATCTATATAACCTCCAAAGCTCTACAAAAGAAAATATAGTGATGGTTCTGTGTAGCACCTGGAGAGAAGGAAGTCCTCTACAAGTAAGAGAAGTCCTGCCTCAAGAATCTGCTTGAATTCTACGACAGATTTTTTCGATTTTTTTTCCCCAGAGGGGCGAGTTTATTGGGCTGCGTCACTCGTCCTCTTGATGAACATACTGCAATAACACAGTAACGGAGATCATGCAAGAGAAGGACAGGTAGGTTGTATTTTCTGAGACTGCAGGAGTTTAACATAGCCACAAGCAGGAAGCGCAGGATGGGGTTCAAAGTGTTAAATGGAGCAAAGAATAATTTGCGAACAGAAGAGAGAGTGATGGTGTTGGAAGGAAGAAACAGAATTTATTAGAGTAACGAATGGGGTGTCCCTATGACCGGTACTTGGCCCCTTGCTATTCTTAAATTACATAAATGATCTCTCAGAGGGGCTCATATCCTATTTATGGCTTTTTACTAATAATCTGAAACTAATTAGAAGAATAGATTAGAGGATAGGCTACAAATGGACATGCTGCAGTAATGGTCAGACAAGTGGCTACTGAAGATCATTCCAAACAGGCGTAAGGTTACGCAAATGGGAGCTGCAATTAACATTAATATTTTTTTTCTTATCATCATCAAAAGGAAGGGCTAAACCCGTGTGGGTCTCTGTCGTTAATCGCGAGAGACGCTGCTCTCACTGCCCAGCTTTACCCTAAACGTGGAATCAGTACTCAACACGGGGGCAATAGCTGTTGTTCTACTGTATTACAAAACTATAGAACCTTGTGGATATTCAGCGCTTTCAGTATATTCCGTTTCTAACGTCTTATAACAAATGTACACTATCACTACCGACTTGCTACTGTCATGACCAATTCACTCTCATATTAAATAAATCATAGCCACAGCGCAAGTAAAATTATTCAAAAATGCATTTCACACTGCGCAGTCCACGTCCGGAAAAGGCTGTATATCATCAGTCAAGGTTGTGAGAAAATCAAAACGAAAGGGGAAATATTCCAAACATTTATCCCGACTGAGATGCTGGATTCTTAAGTCTGTCAAGCACCATTTGGGGAGAGTAATACCCCTCCCAGAGAAAAGGCCCACCTATCTCTAAGACATAAACCACAAACCCCACGACCATATACTGACCCACCGTCGGGAATACGAGGGAGAGGTAGAGGTGAAGCTTCCTCGGATGCAAGATGTGCAATTAAGTTTACTTAGGCACAGGTACACGTAAATACAATTACTGTACACAGTGTAAATTACCTAGGATAACCCAAAAAAGACAAAGTGATTTATTTCCATTGGAGTCCTTACGCAAATAAGACTTTTAGAGAAACAACACCAGTTACTTCAGAATCCTGATAGAAACGTGAAGTTTCCACAACGAGAAATGAGTGACCGACTACAACACTGACAGAAAATTAAGGCTACAGATAACAGTAAATGAGAGTATATGGGAAAGACGATGAGCAACGGAATTTCGAAGCCCTACCAAGGCTATCTACAAGGAAAAACTATATATTTCTATACATATTAAGGACGGTCGTGTATTACTTGTGTTTGAGGAAAGGATAGTATAGCAGAAAGCTCTAATAAAAGTCAGTAATAAACACGAATTCTGATTATTGATAAAGGCCAAAATTCTATTTCTATCAGAATTTAATACGACCAAGTTACAAGAGCCAAAACAAGAGATAGCAATCAATTAGGACATGAGAACTGGTCTGAAGTGCGCGCGTGAGAGAGCGCCAGCAGAGAGATCATGACCATTATTATTATTATTATTATTATTGCTGTATAGCCCTTGTGACTTAGCGCTTCTTTTTTATAATAATAATAATAATAATAATAATAATAATAATAATATTATTATTATTAGTTATTTTTATTCGTGCAAAGCATCAAACCCGTAGGATCATACAACGTCTGGAAAATAGGAGGAAATCCTTCACTGGATATACAAGGGATATCATTAGTGGAGTGACTGTGAGGATAGGTACTGCAACTTTTCCGGTTACAGGGAACACGGAGGCAGACAGGTCATTAGTATGACCGTTTGTCTTTGAAAAAGACCTTATGTAGGGGGGATGAAGAGCACACTCTTTTAAGACAGGAGGGGCAACTGTCCTTTGACACCACCACTCCCACAGACAGGTGGTGGGGGGTGGCCACACACAGGTGGTGGGGTGGCCACACACAGATGGTGGGATGGCCACACTCAGGTAGTTGGGTGGCCACTCACACAGAATGGTGGGAGTGGCCACACACACAGGATGGTGGAGGTGCCACACACACAGGATGGTGGGGGTGGCCACACATACAGGATGGAAGGGGTGGCCACACAAAGGTGGTGGGGTGGCCACACACAGGTGGTATGACTGGCTCTCGTGACTGTCTTGTCAGATCACAGCCAATGATATATTACGAAGCGTCGCCTTTGCCTCTCTGTCTAAATTAGCGGTGACCTTCGTCGCCTTTTCGTACCATTGCTACCCTGTGAGCCTTCATGTCCTGCACTGCAGTGTTCAGAAGAATGTAAGAGACGAGGAGCCTTTAAGCAAGTGGAAGAGCAGTCAACTTTCGTTATTATTATTATTATTACATTTATGGGGGAACACTGAACTCACAGGGGTCATACAATGCTTCAGGGAATAGAAGGCATTCAGGTCTGATTAAAGGAATTGAAACACTGGTCCAATTCCTTATCAAGAGCCCTTCACCAACATCATGAAGGACCCGGGCCCGATTTACGACGAGGTTGAACGTATAGATAAGCTTCCTAACACCTAGTGCCCCTTGTTAACCTAGTAGTAAATAGATTCCAGAGCTTCAGTCGACCGACAAGGATGAGATCCTGAGGGGAAGTGGTGCAACTCAGACAGGGCTGGTGTTTGAAGTGATCTGGGAAAGGACAGCAACTTTTAGCCTGTGAATCAGGCTGTGTAGAACTATTATTTTTTTTAACATAAGAACTATCCTTATATTTCATATTAAAGCAAGCCATAAACTCTACTGGACTCAGTAAGACAGGAGACAGTCCTAACTCCGGCAGTCAGAAGACAAATCCACAACACCGCATTTCTAAGAGGTAGTCTCTCACGCCCAGTGTGGCACTACTCTGTATGTCTGGCCACAGTAACTATACTACTGTCTTTGCATTCACAGTTTCAAAGCTAGTGTGACATTTCAGTTAAAATATTTCTTAATGTTCGTAGCGCACTGCGTAGAGCACTTCCAGTGACTCCTTAATTCCTCTCTATTTACACTCCATAGTCCTATACATACATACTGCATTTATATAAGATTATGAAAAATTAGTAACATTCTTCTGAACCACCAAGAGGGAGAACAAGAGAAAGCATTCTTCAAAAATGAATGTAAAAAAGACGAAAAATATACTATTTCCTGATAAATTTATCGAGCAAGAAATTGAAAACAGTTCCACATGTGAAGACAATTTACATCTGTAAGAGTCGTTAATTGTAGCTCATGTGTGAAGAGAGATGTGGCAACGTTGTCCAATCTCAGGGCAGGGGCTGACCTCACAGTCACTCTCAGGGCAGGATCTGGCATCACAGTCACTCTCAGGGCAGGACCTGACCTCACAGTCACTCTCAGGGCAGGATCTGGCATCACAGTCACTCTCAGGGCAGGACCTGACCTCACAGTCACTCTCAGGGCAGGATCTGGCATCACAGTCACTCTCAGGGCAGGACCTGACCTCACAGTCACTCTCAGGGCAGGATCTGGCATCACAGTCACTCTCAGGGCAGGACCTGACCTCACAGTCACTATCTGGGCAGGACCTGACCTCACAGTCACTCTCAGGGCAGGACCTGACCTCACAGTCACTATCTGGGCAGGACCTGACCTCACAGTCACTCTCAGGGCAGGACCTGGCATCACAGTCACTCTCAGGGCAGGACCTGACCTCACAGTCACTCTCAGGGCAGGACCTGGCATCACAGTCACTCTCAGGGCAGGACCTGACCTCACAGTCACTCTCAGGGCAGGACCTGGCATCACAGTCACTCTCAGGGCAGGACCTGACCTCACAGTCACTATCTGGGCAGGACCTGACCTCACAGTCACTCTCAGGGCAGGACCTGGCATCACAGTCATTCTCAGAGCAGGACCTGACCTCACAGTCATTCTCAGGGCAGGACCTGACCTCACAGTCACTCTCAGGGCAGAACCTGACATCACAGTCATTCTCAGGGCAGGACCTGACCTCACAGTCACTCTCAGGGCAGGACCTGACCTCACAGTCACTATCTGGGCAGGACCTGACCTCACAGTCACTCTCAGGGCAGGACCTGGCATCACAGTCACTCTCAGGGCAGGACCTGACCTCACAGTCACTCTCAGGGCAGGACCTGGCATCACAGTCACTCTCAGGGCAGGACCTGACCTCACAGTCACTCTCAGGGCAGGACCTGGCATCACAGTCACTCTCAGGGCAGGACCTGACCTCACAGTCACTATCTGGGCAGGACCTGACCTCACAGTCACTCTCAGGGCAGGACCTGGCATCACAGTCATTCTCAGAGCAGGACCTGACCTCACAGTCATTATCTGGGCAGGACCTGACCTCACAGTCACTCTCAGGGCAGGACCTGACATCACAGTCATTCTCAGGGCAGGACCTGACCTCACAGTCACTCTCAGGGCAGAACCTGACATCACAGTCATTCTCAGGGCAGGACCTGACCTCACAGTCACTCTCAGGGCAGGACCTGACCTCACAGTCACTCTCAGGGCAGAACCTGACATTACAGTCACTCTCAGGGCAGGACCTGACCTCAGTCACTCAGGGCAGGACCTGACCTCAGTCACTCAGGGCAGGACCTGACCTCACAGTCACTCTCAAGACAGTACCTAACCGCACAGTCGCTCTCAGGACAGTACCTGACCTCACAATCACTCTCAGGACAGTACCTGACCTCACAATCACTCTCAGGACAGTACCTGACCTCACAGTCACTCTGAAGACAGTACCTGACCTCACAGTCACTCTGAAGACAGTACCTAACCTCACAGTCACTCTCAAGACAGTACCTAACCGCACAGTCACTCTGAAGACAGTACCTGACCTCATAGTCACTCTCAGGACAGTACCTGACCTCACAGTCACTCTCAAGACAGTACCTGACCTCACAGTCACTCTCAAGACAGTACCTGACCTCACAGTCACTCTCAGGACAGTACCTGGCCTCACAGTCACTCTCAAGACAGTACCTGACTCACAGTCACTCTCAAGACAGTACCTGGCTTCACAGTCACTCTCAAGACAGTACCTGACCTCACAGTTACTCTCAAGACCGTACCTGGCTTCACAGTCACTCTCAGGGCAGTATCTGACGTCACAGTCACTCTCACGACATTACCTGACCTCACAGTCACTCTCAAGACAGGACCTGACCTCACAGCCACTCTCACGACAGTACCTGACCTCACAGTCACTCTCAAGACAGTACCTGCCCTCACAGTCACTCTCAAGACAGTACCTGCCCTCACAGTCACTCTCAAGACAGTGCCTGACCTCACAGTCACTCTCAAGACAGGACCTGACCTCACAGTCACTCTCACGACAGTACCTGACCTCACAGTCACTCTCAAGACAGGACCTGACCTCACAATCACTCTCAAGACAGTACCTGACCTCACATCCACTCTCAAGACAGTACCCGACCTCACAGTCACTCTCAAGACAGGACCTGACCTCACAGTCACTCTCACGGCAGTACCTGACCTCACAGTCACTCTCAAGACAGGATCTGACATCACAGTCACTCTCACGACAGTACCTGACCTCATAGTCACTCTCGAGGCAGTACCTGCCCTCACAATCACTCTCAAGACAGGGCCTGACCTCACAGTCACTCTCAAGACAGGACCTGACCTCACAGTCACTCTCAAGACAGGACCTGACCTCACAGTCACTCTCAAGACAGGACCTGACCTCACAGTCACTCTCAAGACAATACCTGCCCTCACAGTCACTCTCAAGACAGGACCTGACCTCACAGTCACTCTCAAGACAATACCTGCCCTCACAGTCACTCTCAAGACAATACCTGCCCTCACAGTCACTCTCAAGACAGGGCCTGACCTCACAGTCACTCTCAAACAATACTTTTATTAAAGGTTTCTCACTGTTTTGACTGAATACATCTTGTATCTCCCTTAAGCAGAAAAAGCAAATGTAAGTAGAAGTGTCATGGAAACTTCAACTACTGTATATAGGGATCAAATTTTGTCATAGATACAACAAACATGGAGGGGCATGTCCACAGAGTTCTCAATAATAAGAGCAGTTCCACTTCCATCAAGCAGCCATATTTGTTTTTTGTTCATAATAAATATTTATCAGACTTTTTAAATACAAAAATGAAAAATTTATTAAAATTTTTATGTGATTAGGCGATTTTGTTCTTAATTATGTTTAGTTTTATTAGAAAAACTGAAATTTCCTTAAATTTAGCAATGCTTACGGAAGCTTACTAACCATTTCCTAAGCAATAATTGCGCCTCTGAAAACTCGAAACTGGCCACAGTAACAACTAGTGGAATTATACGAACTTAACTGGCAGTCTACATCAAGCGCTAGACCATCTTTGTGAAAACAGTATTAATTCTAGAGCAACAAAAATAATACCTTACACTTACTCTGCTGCATCAGTGGGGGCGCCCCCCCCCCCCCAAAAAAAAAAAAAAAAAAAAAAAAAATTATATAGTTGACATCGGTTATTTTAGAATTCCTTTCAATAAATGTACAAACTGTGAATTGTGGCCTGTACAAACACAATGGTTACTGAACAATTTTACAGAAATCACAGAACTAGAGGAGCAAGTCATCGATGTAATCAAACTTTAGAAAAAGGCAAAAATACTGAAGGTGAGAATTACTGAGATTTATCAGAGTAAATGAAGCAGTTATGAATTTCTGAATTTATCAATTGTTGGATAAAGTAAGTATCGTACAGAAAGACGCACACACTTCAAATAACACGTTTCCAGATGACAGAAACAAACAAAAAAAAATAATGGTCAAAGATTTTGGATATTGTCTAGGCTGAGAAAAATTTACGAGAATAAATAAAGAACACAGTTCCTCCTCCTGAGTCGGCATAAGATCCTGTACAAATACGTAAATGTCAATGGCTAGCGATGCTGATCATTTATAAAGTATATAGCAAAGTAAACTAGTGCCCAGGTCCTCCCTGATAGCCAAATGAGAGAGAATGCTATGTATCTCCATTTGAAGTAACAGGTGTGGACTACACTGCCAATAAATTTACAAGACAGCAGTCAAAGCTTTAGTTAAGGTGTACATGTGTTTGTCCACATGTACATGCACTCGAACAGCTCACCTAGAGGTTGCCACAGACCTTCATCAGTATCTACTGCAAGTTTTCACTTGCAAGGTCGTGTCTAAGATTTCTCATATCAGACAATGAAATTAATTTTATCGCTGGTGCACTTACGTCCCAGAATCTTTAAACAGTCATGAAGAACAAACCTCATATGATTCCGAAGGAAACTTATTATCAGAAGCAGATTAATGTAATAAAATTATGTTTACGAGATATGTTCCACCGACAAGGGATCAACTTAGAAAAGCTTGTTTTTGGTAACATAATAAAATCGAATCAACGACTACCTTGAGACTTACATTAACGATAACCCTTTGACTTATATCAATGACAACCCTTTATGCAATACTTGGTACCTTTATTGTGGAAACGTTTCGCTAGCAAATGGCTTCTTCAGTCCATTGCCAAGAAAGGTGGAAAATGGGGAATAGTTTGAGGCAATCAGTCCCACAGCCTGGAGTCGATGTGATAAGTCCATCAATCTTGAAAAGGGTACAGCATATGTGCTAAGGGGCTTATATACTGTAAACAAGTGAGGTGAAGCAGTCGAGGGAGGCGTCACCTTGGACAAATCCACAGGTAGAAGTAGGTCATGCCTAAGGTTAGTCAAGCGTAGACACAGCAACATCTTAGGAACTTGACAAGGAATTCTACACTTACCTGACCTACAAATATGACTTACTTCCACCTGTGGATTTGTCCAGGGTGACACTGAGTTCTATTGCTTCATCTCCCCTGTCTACAATACATAAGTTCTTTCTTCGCACATATGCTGTACTCTTTCAAGATGATGGACTGATCACATCGACCTCAGGCTGAGGGACTGATTACCTCAAACTTTTCTTCATCTTCCACCTTTGCATTGGGCCAAAGAATCCACTGGCTGGTGAAACGTATTCATCACACAAAGATACGCAAGTGTTGCACAAGTGACTAATTCATCAACCTGTCAGTTCTCTGGACCATTTATCTACATTAAACCTTCGACTTACTCGTAACTGGAAGAGCAGCGAAAAAAAGAACACAGGAAGCTTTATGGAGGGTTTATGCTTCCTTGTATCATCTCGTCCAACGATGAGTTTGACAGTATATAAGCAGTAAGTCAGTCATATATCGAAGATATGTTACAATGTTTCTTTTACAAGACAGTATAATAACAATGGAGGGAATAATATTTGTTAGAGGGCCATTATAGTTATAATGTGAGAACCCCCAGAAATTGAACATCCTTGACATGATACAGTGATTATGGATAACGAGACCACCAGGCATTGGTGAGCTCTTGGAAAGACACTGACAGATCATCTAGATAAAAGCGAAGCAGTACAGAAAATGGAAATGTCAAGTAAAAATTAAACTAGTCTTCGGACAGCTGAGAAAATAGCTCAGCTCCACCAATAATTCTGCAAGATGAAATCTTGATACAGAAGTGAGCTGTATTGATGGCATGTAAACACATCTAAAACTTAGGGATTGTACAATGAGTCCAGTTTCACTAAAGTTATCTGCACCTATTTTTCCTCGCCTCGTCAGTGTGGAATTTATTTTCCTAGGAATGATAAAGCAAAGACATACATATATATATATATATATATATATATATATATATATATATATATATATATATATATATATATATATATATATATATATATATATATATATATATATATATATATATATATATATCGTGCCGAATAGGCAGAACTTGCGAACTTAGCTTAAATAGCAACGTTCATCTTGCCATACAGGACAAGTGAAAATTTGTGTATGCAATAATTTCGCCAAAATCATTCTGAACCTAACGAAAAAATGTATTTGATTGTGTTTGTTTAGTACTAAATTATTGTAAACGTATTTAAAATATATTTAGTTGGGTTAGGCTGAAATAAATTGCTCTTGTTATAATAAGGTTAGATAAGTTTTCTAAGATTCTTTTGGTGCAAAATTAAAAATTTTTACAATAACATTAATGAAAAAAATATATATTTAAATGTATAAGAGAAAAATTCAGAAAGGACTTAATTTTAAATGAGTTCTTGCTAATTGACCAGTTTTACATATTCGGCACGACATATATATATATATATATACATATATATATATATATATATATATATATATATATATATATATATATATATATATATATATATATATATATATATATATATATATATATATATATATATATATATATATATATATATATATATATATATATATATATATATATATGGTGCCGAATAATTATTTATTATTAAAGATTCGCCTGTATTCTCCCGGCCCGGGCCTTTTCCAAGTGGTGGCCCGGCCTTGGCTCCCTGTCTAGGGAGTGTCTGAGACCTAAGCCTCCCATGGGTGGAGTTACAAGTACCCCCTCATCTTTGGGACCAACTGTCTCCAGGCCTAGCCACATTCCCCGCCCTCACGGGGCTCGTAGGGAGAAGCTAGGCTTCTTTGGTCTGCCATCACCGCTCCAAGGGGGCTAATGGGAATGGCAGGCTTGTGAGCTGTAAGCTCTGGCTCAGGCACCTACCCTGCCCTAGAAGGGCTGGTCATGGTGTCGATGTGCCGAATAAGTAAAACTTGCGATTTTGGCTTAAACAGCAACGCACTTCTTGCCGAACAGGGCAAGCGAAAATTTGTGTATGCAATAATTTCGCAAAAATCATTCTGCATCTAACGAAAAAAATATATTTCACTGTGTTTGCTTATTATTAAATTACTGTAAACTTATATAAAATATATTTAGTTGGATTAGGCTAAACTGCGCTTGTTATAATAAGGTTAGGTAAGGAAATGGTATGGTGATACCGACAAGATGTGGAAAAAGACACTTTTGTACAGTTCAGGACATTTATTAAACGTTTCGCCACGAGTGGCTTTTTCAGTCATGGTGTTTGTTTTGTGTGTATATATATATATATATATATATATATATATATATATATATATATATATATATATATATATATATATGTGTGTGTGTGTGTGTGTGTGTGTGTGTGTGTGTGTGTGTGTGTGTGTGTGTGTGTGTGTGTGTGTGTGTGTGTGTGTGTGTGTGTGTGTGTGTGTGTGTGTGTGTGTGTGTATGTGTGTGTGTGTAAAATTGGTCATTTAGCAAGAACTCATTTAAAATTAAGTCCCTTCTAAAATTTTCTCTTATACGTTTAAAGATATATTTTTTTTCATTTATGTTAAAGTAAAAATTAATAATTTTGTACCAAAAGAACCTTAGAAAACTTTCCTAACCTTGTTGTGGAAAAAGACACTATGTACAGTTCAGGACATTTATTAAGGAAACGTTTCGGTACGAGTGGCTTCTTCAGTCCTAATCAACCCTATCTGCTTTAGTAAGGCGCATTTTTTTATTATCAATAAGTGTATCATAAAATAAATGCAATAGCAATTATGAAAGAAAATGATTACCAAGATGATACTGAATCCTATTCTAAACTTAGAATCTCTTAAAAAACGTTAACAGCAATTTCAATAAAACAATAAAACTTCTACTGAAAGGAAAAGATGAATTAATTAAAAAAATTACTTCCACTAATCCATCTTTACCCAACATGTATGGATTAATAAAAACACACAAACCAGGTAATCAAGTCAGACCAATTATTAGCTCCATAGGTTCAGTTTCATATAAATTATCTAAATGGCTTGTTTACATTTTGAGCCCTATTGTTGGAAAAATTTCTAACTTTAATTTTAAAAACAAAATAGATTTAGTTGATAAATTAAGTTCCTTGACCGACTTAAATGATTTTAACATGGTTAGTTTTGATGTTACTTCTTTGTTTATAAAAGTTCCAGTTGATGATTTATTAAGTTTCTTATCTGAAGAACTTGTTAATCGCGATTTACCATTGCCAGTTCTTACTATCATTAAGCTTATTAAACTTTGCATTGCTGATGCAAAATTTGTATCTAATGATAAGTTTTATACTCAGAAGTTTGGTATGGCAATGGGAAATCCTCTTTCACCTGCTCTTAGTAACCTATACATGGAACTTTTTTAAACAAGACTTCTTAACACAATCCTCTCTAATAGAGCTTAACGGTTCAGATATGTTGATGATATTTTGTGTCTTATGCCTAAGAATGTAGATATAAACAATTTCCTTGTTAAATTAAATAGCTTAGCCCATTCTATAAACTTTACTGTCGAGTTTGAGGAAAATAGCTCATTGCCTTTCCTAGATGTTTTAATTGTTAAAGGTAATAATGACTTCAAATTTAAATTTTACAGAAAACCTACAAATAACTGTTCCTAAGTACACTATTATTCTTCACATCAAGATAGAGTTAAACTGTCGGGTTTCTCATCAATGTTTTTGAGAGCTTTACGTATTTGTAGTTCAGAGTTCATAGATGAAGAAATATCCAAAATTTATGAAATAGCTAATGATGTGAAATACCCAAGAAACGTAACTGATAATCTTTTAAAATTGCTAGAAATACTTCTTACAATCCAAAAAGGGACAACCAACCTTATTGAACTAAAAATATGTTGGTTCTCCCTTACCATGAAAACTTGGTTGATATGTCATCTCTTCTTAAGACTTTTGATATCAAAGCTGTATTTAAAAATCTTGATGCAGTAAAAAAAATTTTTGATAAAGAATTCCCCCCAAAATGCTGACGGATGTGTCTATAAGATTCCTTGTAAAATTTGCGATAAAGTTTATTACGGTGAAACTGGTAAAAGTCTCGAACTAAGATTAAAACAAAATAAATATAGCATTAGAACTGGACAAGATTCTAATGCTCTATTTATTCATGTAAGAGATTTTAACCATCCAATTGATTTTCAAAAAGTTGAGAAAGTTGTATCAAGCAAGTCCATGGTCGACAGGAATATAATTGAATCTTGTTTCATAAAAAGCAGTTTTGAAAATAATATAAATATTTCCTTTGGTTTATATAAATTGGATTTATTTATAATTAATAAAATTATGGAAGAATTTAATAATACATTAAATAAATAATAAATCTTAATTCTTGGGTAGAGTACTAGGGTTGGGCAAATATTTTGTTAGTGGAATGGATTGCGAAGGACCTGCCTAGTATGGGCCAACAGGCCTGCTGCAGTGTTCCTCCTTTTTATGAGTCGGGTGTCGTCACGCGTCAGGTGTTTCTCTGTTGTGGGATGTGATGGTGAGGTGTAGTCTTGGCCCTTTATATGCCTTCCTTTGATCTATTTTTCATAGTTCCTTGATAATGCAAGAAGTCACGAAAGCACTTGGAATTTCACTATTCTCTCACAGTGGTTGTTTTTCATATTCAGGTATCACCTATTTACTGTGATCTTATTATATATATATATATATATATATATATATATATATATATATCTATATATATATATATACACACACACACACACAGAAAGATCGCAGTCAGCAGGACTCGATACTGCTTACTGGGGCGGACAGATTCCCAGGCAGCGCTCTGGACCACTCGGCCATCACAAATGCCACATAAGCTGGGCAGCCTGATTCACAAGCCATGTTTCTCCCAGCCCGGGCAAGTCAGTGAGCCTCAAACATGGATTCAAGCTATTTCAATCTCCTCCTGTATGTTCTGACCTTTCAAGCAATTTTTATATCAATGCACCACGCAAAAACAAGCGGGTATATACAGAGAAAGATCACAGTCAGCAGGACTCGATACTGCTTAATGGGGCGGACAGTTTCCCAGGCAGCGCTCTGGACCACTCGCCCATCACAAATGTCACATAAGCTGGGCAGCCTGGTTCACAAGCCATGTTTCTCCCAGACCGGGCACGTCAGTGAGCCTCAAGCATGGTTGCCCAGCTTATGTGGCATTTGTGATGGCCGAGTGGTCTAGAGCGCTCCCTGGAAATCTGTCCACCCCAGTAAGCAGTATCGAGTCCTGGTGACTGTGATCTTTCTCTGTATATACCCGCTTGTTTCTGCGTGGTGCAATGATATATATATTATATATATATATATATATATATATATATATATATATATATATATATATATATATATATATATATATATTACAATCTTTAAAAAGTTGAAGATATTTAATTAAATGTATAAACATAATATTTTTGGTGCGCGAGTATTAATGGTGCCCTCTTGGCTGTCAAGAACACACAGCTGCTTGCAACACGACACAATAAAACAAATATTAATTCTCGCGAGTGATTTACTAGTGACACTTGTATTATTTGAACTAAAAGATTTATCTGTGTCGGAAGAACTTACATGGTAATGCGAAAGTGTGCACTCGCCTGCATGTTTCAACATACCTCAGTGGGTGGCTCATCCCCAACTCATGTCAACACAATACATCATCCCCGACACACCTCTTCTCCAGCACAGTCTAACACCAACACTCGCTCTTCTCCAGCACAGTTTAACACCAACACTCACTCTTCTCGCGCACAGTCTAACACCAACACTCGCTCTTCTCCAGCACAGTTTAATACCAACGCTCGCTCTTCTCCAGCACAGTTTAACACCAACACTCGCTCTTCTCCAGCACAGTTTAATACCAACACTCGTTCTTCTCCAGCACAGTTTAACACCAGCACACTCTTCTCCAGCACAGTTTAACACCAACACTCGCTCTTTTCCAGCACTGTTTAACACCAGCACACTCACTCTTCTCTAGCACATTTAAGCACCAACACACTCGCTCTTCTCCAGCACGGTTTAACACCAGCACACTCGTTCTTCTCCAGCACAGTTTAACACCAACACTCGCTCTTCTCTAGCACAGATTAACACCACCACTCGCTCTTCTCCAGCATAGTTTAACACCAGCACATTCGCTCTTCTCCAGCACAATTTAACACCAACACTCGCTCTTCTCCAGCACAGTTTAACACCAGCACACTCGTTATTCTCCAGCACAGTTTAACACCAGCACACTCGTTCTTCTCCAGCACAGTTTAACACCAGCACTCGCTCTTCTCCAGCACAGTTTAACACCAGCACACTCGTTCTTCTCCAGCACAGTTTAACACCAGCATACTCGTTCTTCTCCAGCGCAGTTTAACACCAGCACACTCGTTCTTCTCCAGTACAGTTTAACACCAGCACACTCGTTCTTCTCCAGCACAGTTTAACACCAGCACACTCGTTCTTCTCCAGCACAGTTTAACACCAACACACTCGTTCTTCTCCAGCACAGTTTAACACCAACACACTCGCTCTTCTCCAGCACAGTTTAACACCAGCACACTCGTTCTTCTCCAGCACAGTTTAACACCAGCACACTCGTTCTTCTCCAGCACAGTTTAACACCAGAACACTTGTTCTTCTCTAGCACAGTTTAACACCAACACTCGCTCTTCTCCAGCACAGTTTAACACCAACACTCGCTCTACTCCAGCACAGTTTAACACCAGCACATTCGTTCTTCTCCAGCACAGTTTAACACCAGCACACTCGTTCTTCTCCAGCACAGTTTAACACCAGTACACTCGCTCTTCTCCAGCACAGTTTAACACCAACACACTCGCTCTTCTCCAGCACATTTAACACCAACACACTCGCTCTTCTCCAGCACGTCTCGATACTCTGACACACTATATTTTCTCCAGCACATCAACACAACTCAGACAACAGCTCTTCTCCAACACACTCCGATACTCCTCCAGCACAGCAGCTCTTCCCCAACATATCTCCGACACACCTGCAATACTCCTCCAAACTGAAATTCGCCTCCAACACTAATTAGTCAATTTATTCTTTTCCGGCACACTAAGAACCTCCTCCCTCTCTCCTAGAACACTTCATCACCACATCTTAAAACTTCAATTATAGCTCGGCACATGCCTGGTCATGGACCGGGCCGCGGGGGCGTTGATCCCCGGAATAACCTCCAGGTAATTACAGAACTTAAACACATCCCAACTGCCTCTCCTGCAATCTTCAGCACATTCTCAACTGATCTCTTGCAGTGTAACAGCTGTTTTTCCAGCAAGTCTACAGTAATTTTTTTTACCCCGATGAATGCACAGACTAAGCTGCTTACATAAATAACCCGCAAATGGAAGCTTACGACGACGTTTCAGTCCGACTTAGACCATTTAGAAAGTCACACGAAACGTCGTCGTAAGCTGCTTATTTCACAGGTATATTTACTTATTCGTGCCGAATAAGTAAAATTTGCGATTTTGGCTTAAATAGCAACGCACTTCTTGCCGAATAGGGCAAGCGAAAATTTGTTTATGCAATAACTTCGCAAAAATCACTCTGAATCGAACGAAAGAATATATTTCAGTGTTTGCTTATTATTAAGTTATTGTAAACTTACATAAAATATATTTAGTTGGATTAGGCTAAATTAAACTGCGCTTGTTATGAATAGGTAAGTTTCCTAAGGTTCTTTTGGTAGACAATCATTTTTATATTAACATAAATAAAAAAATATATCTTTAAATGAATAAGAGAAAATTTTAGAAAAGACTTAATTTTAAGTGAGATCTTGCTAACTGACCAGTTTTACTTATTCGGCACGACGCTCTAACCATTGGCTCATACAATCCTTCAAATATCATGTGCCTAGCGGAACTAGGCATGTTTCATGATGCGAGGACATACCTGGCTGTATGTCCGCTAGGCACATGACTAACACCTGGGTGTTAGTCAACTGGTGTGGGTCGCATCCCGGAGACAAAATTGACCTAATCTGCCCGAAATGCTCTGCATAACATGGGGCATTGATGTCAGCTAGGCCTGTATACCTTGCACTTGTAGTAATAAAGATTATTATTATAAACTGTAACTACGATCGATGACTACTACTGCAATTGCTAATTCTCATCATCTAAGCCCAGTTTTCTTCTATTTTCATCACTCGACCTGTTTTCTAACTTTCACATTTCTTCACTCTTTCCCACTTATCTTCTTGTCTTCTCTCCATTTTCTCCTGCAGTTGTGAATCGAGAATGGTCTAGGAGGGGCCGAAACATTGTTTAAATCTTCCTCTACTAAGTGTGCGTTGTTTGTGATGTGCCACGGAGGAAACTAAGGGTGGAGGAAGCGACCTCTCCATTTTCTTGCATTACTTCCTATATCCAGACAGGCCTTAAAGATTTTCCACAAGTCTTGCTATAGCTTCTACAGGTCCTCCTAGAACTTCCATAAGTCCTGCCATAACTTCCACAAGCCTTGCTAAGGATTCCACGAGTCCTGCTATAGGTGGACCTGCTACTGCTTGTATATAACTTCGTTATATACATTACTGTACATAACTTCGTTATATGCAATGATGTTTAAAGCCTATCGACTACATGAGGGTCATTATGGCTGCATGCCACCTGCTCATCATTTGTCACGGATACTTTAATCCCTAAAACAGGGTTTAAAGTACCCCCTAAAATAGGAATTAGAGTAAACTCTAAGCGTATATACACTGACATAGACCTCTCGGCACAGAACAAAGTTTCTCCTGTTAAACATCCTTCCGTGAATCACCACACTATCTCCATATTCCCTAAATGTTAATGCCCTAAAAGCATAAAGAACGCGAGTAAAATTATATAAAAGAAAGATAAACAAGAGAAAAACGTTCCTATCAAGAGTGCGAAGGGGAGGACCTTGATGCTAGTGAAGGGCTCTTGATAATCGGAATTGGAGCTACCTTGGATTAGACATGATTGTCACCCATTTCCTAGACTCTGAAGGATTCTTAGGGAAGAATATAATATTGGTGGTCCATCAAGGCTGAGTGTCATTCATCTGCTATGAGAGAAAAAAACTGTGAACTTTCTTAAGTATTACTGTTGCTCTTCATAACAAAAGATGTGTTAGCTTTCCAGACACTGTCAGCTTATCGTGACACTGTCAGCTTACCCTGATACTGTCAACTTACCTTGACACTGTTAGCTTACACTGACACTATCAGCTTACCCTAACACTGTCAGCTTACCTTGACACTATCAACTTACTCTAGCACAAAGCGCAGCCAGTTTCACAGTATTCTCGTACCTTAGTCACACAATTTCCTCCTGCTTGCCATTTGTCCGCCCACCACAATGTTCAGTCACTTCATTCATTCTCAATGCATTTTCATGACCACGAAAATATTGTATATGACTATTGCTACGCATCACTTAAAAGCGTGACGATCGTAACTCTAATGCGAGACTGAAAAACCGGTCTCCAGTGGTGCAGTTCGTCCTCGTAACCAGGGACTTCATGCCGTCGTCATAGATATGCTTTAATGTTGCGGTCAGAATCACTGTGAATATTAAAAACATTTTTTTTTGTGAAGTGTGTGGAGGTGGGGGACACACTACCTAGGTGGGAGACGACCAGTATTAAAAAATCTGATTAAATTTTGTTTTTAAATTCGTTGTCTTTTCTTTGCTCTTCCTCTTACCTTTCCTTGTCTGCCTCTCGTTTTCAAAATCAAAAAATCAAAATCAAAATTGTATTTCTTTGCGTAGCATACAGTGTGTAGTTTACATGTAATAAAATATTGTTAAGCACAAAGAAAGCCACTAACATGCATGGGCATTTCGATCTTGATCTCGCCTATCTCTCTGTCTCTCTCTTTCTATCTCTGTCTCTCTTTCTCTCTCTCTCACTCATTACCATGGAAGAAGCTGCCAGCCTGGGGCTAGCCATCCCGGTGTATAATATAGTCCTTTAGCAGAGTTAAGCAACGTATTATTGGATAAACACCAGTCTCAGTGAATGGGAGGCATTACTTAGCTCAGCTTCTTGATGGCTCGCAACATATAACACTCCACAGCTTCCACTTTACACTAAACATGTGGCAGCCTTACTCAGGTCAGGGTGTTCTGCCTCCTGGTGACCCACAGAGATTTACGTCACCTTAAGCAACAATTAAGGGTCAATAGGCCAAGAGACTGATGAAACCGAGAAGAAGAATGGAGTAGTGTGAGGAGCAAAGTGTGGGCTGCGTAGGTGGTGGAGGCTAAGTCCTAAGATGGCTGGAAGTAGCGACGTGTGAGCTGACTAGATGGTGGAGGCTAAGTCCTAAGATGGCTAAAAGTAGCGACGTGTGAGCTGACTAGGTGGTGGAGGCTAAGTCCTAAGATGGCTAGAAGTAGCGACGTGTGAGCTGACTAGATCGTGGAGGCTAAGTTCTAAGATGGCTGGAAGTAGCGACGTGTGAGCGGACTTGATGGTGAAGGATAAGTCCTAAGATGGCTGGAAGTAGCAACGTGTGAGCTGACTAGATGGTGGAGGCTAAGTTCTAAGATGGCTGGAAGTAGCAACGTGTGAGCTGACTAGATGGTGGAGGCTAAGTTCTAAGATGGCTGGAAGTAGCGACGTGTGAGCTGACTAGATGGTGGAGGCTAAGTTCTAAGATGGTTGGAAGTAGCAACTTGTGAGCTGACTAGATGGTGGAGGCTAAGTTCTAAGATGGCTGGAAGTAGCGACGTGTGAGCGGACTTGATGGTGAAGGATAAGTCCTAAGATGGCTGGAAGTAGCAACGTGTGAGCTGACTAGATGGTGGAGGCTAAGTCCTAAGATGGCTGGAAGTAGCAACGTGTGAGCTGACTAGATGGTGGAGGCTAAGTCCTAAGATGGCTGGAAGTAGCAACGTGTGAGCTGACTAGATGGTGGAGGCTAAGTCCTAAGATGGCTGGAAGTAGCAACGTGTGAGCTGACTAGATGGTGGAGGCTAAGTCCTAAGATGGCTGGAAGTAGCAACGTGTGAGCTGACTAGATGGTGGAGGCTAAGTCCTAAGATGGCTGGGAGGAGCAAAATATGAGCTTCATTATATTAATATTATACAATACCGACAAGTAGAAGAATAATACACATGTGCAACATTTGGATATCTTTATTGCCGAAGCGTTTCGTCTCCCCAGCAGTCTTCTTCAGTCGAATACAGAGGCGACTAATATTCTGAAGACTGTTAAAGAAGTGAAAATTTTGAGGTGTTTATTCTCTCAGCCTTGACAGTAGGTGTTCTGTTACACAACCTTGATGACACTGATATACAAGCAATCTAATGGAACTTATATACTCGAACCTCTTGTAACATTATCGTTGAGATGATGTCACAAGAGGCGGACCCACCAGCAGGCCTGCTGGCCCATACTAGCGTGACCCTCTCAGATCTAACCATTACTACACTTTAGAACATAACGTGTAAACTAGTTAAACAGTAAGAAAAAGGTTAAATGTCTATATCAAAATACTGTTGTTTTGCCTTTGACGCCTGGACAAAGATGCTAGAAGATGTAAAGAAAAGGAAAACTGAGGATCAAGAGAAAGGGAGAGGGGAGAGGGGAGAGAAAGAGAGAGAGAGAGAGAGAGAGAGAGAGAGAGAGAGAGAGAGAGAGAGAGAGAGAGAGAGAGAGAGAGAGAGAGAGGGGGGGGGGGCACAGTTCAGTAAACTTAAGGAAAAGGGAGATAAAAGAAAAAGAATATTGATGGAGGAAATTGAAATAAACCGGAGAGAACCAATGAAGAAAGAGGAAGATTATGAAAATGAAGTTAAGGTGATAAGGTAGGAAATAGAAAGACTAAGTAATGAAGCACATGGAGACAGATCAGATACTGAAAAAGACATGTATGGAGAAAGCGAAGGATATGAACATCCAGTAGAGGGCAAAAAAAGTAGAAATTGCAAATGACGCTGAGGAAATAAAGGTGGAGATGGCAATCTTGAGACGATAAGGGTATACAAGGTACAAAGCTCTCATGGTGTTCAAGTTAAATGAAGAGAATCCGAGAGGAAAGTATAAAGGTAGGAAGAAAAAAATTAAAATTTGATGAAAGAAATAAGAGGTGCAAGAGAGACAAGAAAAATCTGACTATAAGGTTGAAGCAATATTAGTGCATACATACCATATATATACATAATAACCATTTATACAGCGACTCTCATTTATTTTAGATATACTATTTAATAATTTTATGATCATTACACTACCAAACAAACAGAAAACAAACACAATCAAAATAATTTTCTCAAAATTTATCCCAGGGAATTTCTACCATCCAAGCTTCTTCTAAGATCTAATTAACATTAAATTTTGGGTCACCCACTTTAATATTCCCAACTTCTGCTGCTTACGTTAAGCAAACTTGTAGAAGTGAACAAGGCAGTGGGTGCATGTCTTGAATATATATTGGTCTAAATACACTGGGTACCTAGGTTAATGAAGCGAGAGGCTGAGTGTCGCACGGTTTCCTAAACGAATGTGCTATTATTAATACTGGAGCAGAGCTAAGCCATGTGAAGGCTGGGACACGCGTTGAGGAAGAAGCTTATGTGGAACACCGTGTTGCAGTCTCAAGGACCGGTGTTACGCTAATGGCGAATCTTTGAAAGCTTTCTGTTTCAGATACATTCCTGCGCTTCAGTCTTGCGTACACTGATTTTATTATGTGTCCTATAATAGACGGATTATCTACAAAACACCAATGCTCTTTGAACTCCTCCCTACCTTTCTTCTCCCACCACCTATCAAACTCCTCCCTACCTTTCTTCTCCCACCACCTATCAAACTCCTCCCTACCTTTCTTCTCCCACCACCTACTCGAACTCCTCCTTACCCTTCTCCCACCACCTATCAAACTCCTCCCTACCTTTCTTCTCCCACCACCTATCGAACTCCTCCCTACCTTTCTTCTCCCACCACCTATCGAACTCCTCCCTACCTTTCTTCTCCCACCACCTATCGAACTCCTCCCTACCTTTCTTCTCCCACCACCTATCGAACTCCTCCCTACCTTTCTTCTCCCACCACCTATCAAACTCCTCCCTACCTTTCTTCTCCCACCACCTATGGACCTATCTCCTCCCTACCTTTCTTCTCCCACCACCTATCGAACTCCTCCCTACCTTTCTTCTCCCACCACCTATCGAACTCCTCCCTACCTTTCTTCTCCCACCACCTATCGAACTCCTCCCTACCTTTCTTCTCCCACCACCTATCGAACTCCTCCCTACCTTTCTTCTCCCACCACCTATCGCCCTCCTCCCTACCTTTCTTCTCCCACCACCTATCGAACTCCTCCCTACCTTTCTTCTCCCACCACCTATCGAACTCCTCCCTACCTTTCTTCTCCCACCACCTATCGAACTCCTCCCTACCTTTCTTCTCCCACCACCTATCGAACTCCTCCCTACCTTTCTTCTCCCACCACCTATCGAACTCCTCCCTACCTTTCTTCTCCCACCACCTATCGAACTCCTCCCTACCCTAGCCTAGAGAATAAATGGATTTGTCAAGTTAAAAATAGGAGAGGAGAGTTATTAAATGGAGAGTTAGAGGTATTGGGAAGATGGAGGGAATATTTTGAGGAATTGTTAAATGTTGATGAAGATAGGGAAGCTGTGATTTTGTGTATAGGGCAAGGAGGAATAACATCTTGTAGGAGTGAGGAAGAGCCAGTTGTGAGTGTGGGGGAAGTTCGTGAGGCAGTAGGTAAAATGAAAGGGGGTAAGGCAGCCGGGATTGATGGGATAAAGATAGAAATGTTAAAAGCAGGTGGGGATATAGTTTTGGAGTGGTTGGTGCAATTATTTAATAAATGTATGGAAGAGGGTATGCATAGAGCATGCATAGTTCCTTTGTATAAAGGCAAAGGGGACAAAAGAGAGTGCAAAAATTATAGGGGGATAAGTCTGTTGAGTATACCTGGTAAAGTGTATGGTAGAGTTATTATTGAAAGAATTAAAAGTAAGACTGAGAATAGGATAGCAGATGAACAAGGAGGCTTTAGGAAAGGTAGGGGGTGTGTGGACCAGGTGTTTACAGTGAAACATATAAGTGAACAGTATTTAGATAAGGCTAAAGAGGTCTTTGTGGCATTTATGGATTTGGAAAAGGCGTATGACAGGGTGGATAGGGGGGCAATGTGGCAGATGTTGCAGGTGTATGGTGTAGGAGGTAGGTTACTGAAAGCAGTGAAGAGTTTTTACGAGGATAGTGAGGCTCAAGTTAGAGTACATAGGAAAGAGGGAAATTATTTCCCAGTAAAAGTAGGCCTTAGACAGGGATGTGTGATGTCACTGTGGTTGTTTAATATATTTATAGATGGGGTTGTAAGAGAAGTAAATGCGAGGGTCTTGGCAAGAGGCGTGGAGTTAAAAGATAAGGAATCACACATCAAGTGGGAGTTGTCACAGTTGCTCTTTGCTGATGACACTGTGCTCTTGGGAGATTCTGAAGAGAAGTTGCAGAGACTGGTGGATGAATTTGGTACGGTGTGCAAAGAAGAAAATTAAAAGTGAATACAGGAAAGAGTAAGGTTATGAGGATAACAAAAATATTAGGTGATGAAAGATTGGATATCAGATTGGAGGGAGAGAGTATGGAGGAGGTGAATGTATTCAGATATTTGGGAGTGGACGTGTCAGCGGATGGGTCTATGAAGGATGAGGTGAATCATAGAATTGATGAGGGGAAAAGGGTGAGTGGTGCACTTAGGAGTCTGTGGAGACAAAGAACTTTGTCCTTGGAGGCAAAGAGGGGAATGTATGAGAGTATAGTTTTACCAACACTCTTATATGGGTGTGGGTGATGAATGTTGCAGCGAGGAGAAGGCTGGAGGCAGTGGAGATGTCATGTCTGAGGGCAATGTGTGGTGTGAATATAATGCAGAGAATTCGTAGTTTGGAAGTTAGGAGGAGGTGCGGGATTACCAAAACTGTTGTCCAGAGGGCTGAGGACGGGTTGTTGAGGTGGTTCGGACATGTAGAGAGAATGGAGCGAAACAGAATGACTTCAAGAGTGTATCAGTCTGTAGTGGAAGGAAGGCGGGGTAGGGGTCGGCCTAGGAAGGGTTGGAGGGAGGGGGTAAAGGTGGTTTTGTGTGCGAGGGGCTTGGACTTCCAGCAGGCGTGCGTGAGCGTGTTTGATAGGAGTGAATGAAGACGAATGGTTTTTGATACTTGACGTGCTGTTGGAGTGTGAGCAAAGTAACATTTATGAAGGGGTTCAGGGAAACCGGCAGGCCGGACTTGAGTCCTGGAGAGGGGAAGTACAGTGCCTGCACTCTGAAGGAGGGGTGTTAATGTTGCAGTTTAAAAACTATAGTGTAAAGCACCCGTCTGGCAAGACAATGATGGAGTGAATGATGGTGAAAGTTTTTCTTTTTAAGGCCACCCTGCCTTGGTGGGAATCGGCCAGTGTGATAATAAATAATAAAAAAATATATATATATGTCGTGCCGAATAGGCAGAACTTGCGATCTTGGCTTAAATAGCAACGCTCAATTTGCTATATAGGACAAGTGAAAATTTGTGTATGCAATAATTTCGCCAAAATCATTCTGAACCTAACCAAAAAAATATATTTCACTGTGTTTGTTTAGTATTAAATTACTGTAAACAAATATATTTAGTTGGGTTAGGCTAAAATAAATTGTTCTTGTTATAAGGTTAGCTAAGTTTTCTAAGATTCTTTTGGTGCAAAATTAAAAATTTTTACATTAGCATTAATGAAAAATGTTTAGAACGGAATTAATTTTAAATGAGTTCTTGCTAATTGACCAGTTTTACATATTCGGCACGACATATATATATATATATATATATATATATATATATATATATATATATACACATATATATATATATATATATATATATATATATTGTATAGTAGACTGGTAGACAGCAACAACACAGGGAGGTACTATCGTCCTGCCGAGTGTAAAAGGAAAGCCTGTAATTGTTTTACATGATGGTAGGATTGCTGGTGTCTTTTTTGTCTCATAAACATGCAAGATTTCAGGTACGTCTTGCTACTTTTACTTACACTTAGATCACACTACACGTTTATGTATACACATTCATCTGAGTTTTCTTCGATTTTATCTTAATAGCTGTTGTTCTTATTGCTTTTCCTTTCATATCCATGGGGAAGTGGAATAAGAATCTTTCCTCCGTAAGCCATGCGTGTTGTAAAAGTCAACTAAAATGCCAAGAACAATGGGCTAATAACCCCTTTTCTTGTATAGCCTACTAAAAAGAAAAAGAAAACCGTCCAAGTGGGATGTTTGAATGTGCGTGGATGTTGTGCGAATGATAAGAAATGGATGATTGTGGATGTTATGAATGGTAAGAAGCTGGATATCCTGGCTTTAAGTTAAACAAAGCTGAAGGGAGTGGGAGAGTTTCAGTGAGGAGAAATAAATGGGATTAGGTTAGGGGTTTCAAATAGAGTCAGAGCTAAAGAAGGAGTAGCAATAATGTTGAAGGATAAGTTATGGCAGGAAAAGAGAGAATATAAATGTATTAATTCAAGGATTATGTGGAGTAAAATAAGGCTGGATGTGAAAAGTGGGTTATAGTAAGCGTTTATGTACCTGGAGAAGAAAGAAGTGTAGAGGAGAGAGAGAGATTCTGGGAAATGTTGAATGCATGGAGAGTTTTGAATCAAGTGTGAGAGTACTTGTGGTTGGGGATTTCAATGCTAAAGTGGGTAAAAATGTTGTGGAGGTAGTAGGTAAATTTGGGGTGCGAGGGGTAAATGAAAATGGGGAGCCTTTAATTGAGCTATGTGTTGAAAGAGATTTGGTAATAAGTAATACATATTTTATGAAAAAGAGGATAAATAAATATACAAGGTATGATACAGCATATAATGAAAGTAGTTTGTTAAATTAAGTATTGCTGGATAAAAGGTTGATGGGTAGACTTCAGGATGTACACGTTTATAGAGTGGCAACTGATATATCGGATCATTATTTAGTTGTAGCTACAGTTAGTGCAAGAGGTAGATAGGACAAAAGGAAAATGGCAACAAGTAAGAGAGAGGTGAAAGTGTATAAACTAAGGGAGGTGGAAGTTAGGGTGAGATATAAGAAACTATTGGCAGAAAGGTGGGCTAGTGCAAGTATGAGTAATGGGGACGTTGAAGAGGGTTGGAATAGTTTCAAAATGCAGTATTAGAATGTGGGGCAGAAGTTTGTGGCTATAGGAGGGTGGGTGCAGGAGGAAAGAGGAGTGATTGGTGGATTGATGAAGTAAGGGTGTGATAAAAAAGAAAAAGGTAGTTTATGAGAGGTTTTTACAAAGCAGAAGTGTTATAAGAAGAGCAGAGTATATGGAGAGTAAAAGAAAGGTGAAGAGAGTGGTGAGAGAGTGAAAAAGGAGAGCAGATAATAGAGTGGGAAAGGCACTGTCAAGAAATTTTGATGAAAATAAGAAAAAAATTTGGAGTGAGATAAACAAGTTAAGAAAGCCTAGGGAACGAATGGATTTGTCAGTTAAAAACAGAGTAGGGGAGCTGGAGGTATTGGGTAGATGGCAGGAATATTTTGAGGAACTTTTAAATGTCGATGAAGAAAGGGGGGTGGTAATTTCATGCACTGGCCAGGGAGGTATAACATCTTTTAGGAGTGAAGAAGAGCAGGATGTGAGTGTGGGGAAGGTGCATGAGGCATTACGTAGAATGAAAAGGGGTAAAGCAGCTGGAACTGACGGGATCATGACAGAAATGTTAAAAGCAGGGTGGGATATAGTGTTGGAGTGGTTGGTATTTTTGTTTAATAAATGAATGAAAGAAAGGAAGGTACCTAGGGATTGGCAGAGAGCATGTATAGTTCCTTTATATAAAGGAAAAGGGGACAAGATTGTAAAAATTATAGGAGAATAAGTTTACTGAGTATACCAGGAAAAGGGTACAGTAGAGTTATTATTGAAAGAATTAGAGTTAACACAGAGTAGGATTGCGGATGAGCAAGGAAGTTTCAGAGTGGGTAGGGAATGTGTAGATCAAGTGTTTACATTGAAGCCTATATGTGAACAGTATTTAGATAAAGGTAGGGAAGTTTTCATTGCATTTATGGATTTAGAAAAGGCATATGATAGAGTGGATATGGGAGCAATGTGGCAGATGTTGCCAGCATATGGAATAGGTAGTAAGTTACTAAATGCTGTTAAGAGATTTTGTGAGGATAGTGAGGCTCAGGTTAGGGTGTGTAGAAGAGAGGGAGACTACTTCCCGATAAAAGTAGGTCTTAGACAGGGATGTGTAATGTCACCATGGTTGTTTAATATATTTATAGATGGGGTTGTAAAAGAAGTAAATGTTAGGGTGTTGGGAAGAGGGGTGGGATTAAATTATGGGGAATCAAATACAAAATGAGAGTTGACACAGTTACTTTTTGCTGATGATACGGTGCAAGGGTTAGTGGACGAGTTTGGGAGGGTGTGTAAAGGTAGAAAGTGGAAAGTAAACATAGATAAGAGTAAGGTGACGAGGTTATCAAATGATTTAAAGAAAAATTGGATATCACATTGGAGAGGGAGTGTGGAAGAAGTGAATGTTTTCAGATATTTGGGAGTTGATGTGTCAGCGGATGGGTTTATGAAGGCTGAGGTAAACCATAGAATTGATGAAGAAAAAAAGGCGAGTGGTGCGTTGAGGTATCTGTGGAGACAAAAAACGTTATCTATGGAGGCAAAGAAGGGAATGTATGAAAGTATAGTGGTACCAACACTCTTATATGGGCGTAAAGTTTGGGTTGTAAATGCTGCAGCGAGGAGGCGGTTGGAGGCAGTGGAGATGTTCTGTCTAAAGGCAATGTGTGGTGTAAATACTATGCAGAGAATTCGGAGTGTGGAAGTTAGGTGTGGAGTTAATAAAAGTATTAGTCAGATGGCTGAAGAGCGGTTGTCGAGGTGGTTTGGTCATTTAGAGAGAATGGATTGAAGTAGAATGACATGGAGAGCGTATAAATCTGTAGGGGAAGGAAGGCGGTATAGGGGTCGTCCTCGGAAAGGTTGGAGGGAGGGGTAAAGGAGGTGTTGTTGGCGAGTGGCTTGGACTTCCAGCAAGCGTGCATGAGCATGTTAGATAGGAGTGTATGGAGACGAATGGTTTTTGGGACCTGACGAGCTGTTGGAGTGTGAGCAGGGTAATATTTAGTGAAGGGATTCAGGGAAACCGGTTATTTTTATATAGCCAGACTTGAGTATTGGAAATGGGAAGTACAATGCCTGCACTTTAAAGGGTTTAGGATATTGGCAGTTAGGAGGGATACGTTATATTTGAGAGATTTTTATCTTTGTTTATAATTCTAAACTGTTGTACCTGGGTGCCTCTGCAAAAACAGTGATTATGTATGAGTGAGGTAAACGTGTTGAATGATGAAAATATTTTCTTTTGAGGATTTTCTTTCTTTTTGGGTCACCCTGCCTCGGTGGGAGACGGCCGCCTTTTCTTTATATATATATATATATATATATATATATATATATATATATATATATATATATATATATATATATATATATATACTAGACATGTCTCTCTCACATCTCATGTACTGTATATGCCATTTTTATATCGACAATGTATCTCTTAAACATTTTGTACCATATTATGTAATAAAATATACCTATTGGTAAAAAAGAATAAAAAGATGGGGTGGTAGGGGAAGTGGAATATTCAAACGGCTTCAGGAAGAAATCCAAATATTCTTCCTTGAAGCCTTTTTATCCACTTCTCCGAGGCTATGGGTCCCACAATTTACAAAAGAGGTGGGCAGTTAAGAAATCAAAACATTCAATTAAAGAGAGAAATAAAGAAAGGAATAAGAAAAGCAAAAATGGATTAAGAGGCTAAGGTCGCAAGGGATTCAAAGACTAACTCGAACAGGTTCTTTCAGGTATACAGAAGTAAGATTAGGGATAAGATTGGCCTACTTAAGAGTAACTCTGGTCAGATCACTGACAGTGATAGGGATATGTGTGAAATTCTCAATACCTACTTCCTCTCAGTTTTCACCCAAGAAAATACTAGCGATATTCCTGAAATAATAGATAATGTAGAACAGAACGATAATAAACTATGCACGAATGCGGTAACTAGTGACATGGTCCTCATACAAATAGAGAAACTAAAACCTAACAAATCCCCAGGCCCTGATGAACTGTTTGCAAGGGTGTAAAAGGAATGTATAGAGGAACTTAGCATACCTTTGGCTAATCTTTTTAACACATCACTACAAACTGGCATAGTGGCTGATAAGTGGAAAATGGCAAATGTAATACCTATTTACAAGGCATGTGACAGGTCCTGGGCTTCGAACTATAGACCAATAAGCCTTACCTCCATAGTGGGAAAATTTATGGAATCAATAATTGCCGAAGCAATTCGTAGCCATCTTGATAGGCACAGATTGATTAATGAATCTCAACACGGTTTTACAAAGGGGCATTCCTGTCTTACGAATTTACTAACATTTTTCAATAAGGTGTTTGAAGAGGTAGATCATGGTAATGAATATGATATTGTGTATATGGACTTCAGTAAGGCTTTCAATAGAGTTCCACATCAGAGGCTACTGAGGAAACTTAAGGCACACGGAATAGGAGGAGAAATTTTTTCCTGGGTAGAGGCATGGCTGACAAATAGGCAGCAGAGAGTTTGCATAAATGGGGAGAAATCAGAATGGGGGCACGTCACATAAACGACATAGATGAGGGAATAAATAGCGACATAAGCAAATTTTCTGATGACACCAAAATAGGCCGTCCAATTCATTCTAATGAGGACACTAGAGCACTCCAGGATGATTTGAATAGACTGATGCAATGGTCGGAGAAGTGGCAGATGCAGTTTAATATAGACAAATGCAAAGTTCTAAATGTTGGACAGGAAAATAACCATGCGGCATATAAACTAAATAAAGGATTTAGGAGTTCTGGTTAGCAGTAATCTAAAACCAATACATTAGTGTTCGCAATAAAGCTAACAGAATTCTTGGCTTCATATCTAGAAGTATAAATAATAGAAGTCCTCAGGTTGTTCTTCAACTCTACATATCCTTGGTTAGGCCTCATTTAGATTATGCTGCTCAGTTCTGGTCACCGTATTACAGAATGGATATAAATGCTCTGGAAAACGTACAGAGGAGGATGACAAAGATGATCCCATGCATCAGAAATCTTCCCTATGAGGATAGACCGAGGGCCCTGAATCTGCACTCTCTCGAAAAGCGTAGAATTAGAGGATGATATGATCGAGGTGTATAAATGGAAAACAGGAATAAATAAAGGGGATGTAAATAGCCAGAACTCATTTAAAAATAAGTCCTTTCTGAAATTTTCTCTTATACGTTTAAATATATATTTTTTTTCATTAATGTTAATATAAATTATTTTTATTTTGCACCAAAAGAATCTTAGAAAACTTACCTAACCTTATTATAACAAGAACAATTTATTTTAGCCTAACCCAACTAAATATATTTTAGATTTGTTTACAATAATTTAATACTAAACAAAGATAGTGAAATATATTTTTTTCGTTAGGTTCAGAATGATTTTGGCGAAATTATGGCATACACAAATTTTCACTTGTCCTATATGGCAAGATGAGCGTTGCTATTTAAGCCAAGATCGCAAGTTCTGCCTATTCGGCACGACATATATATATATATATATATATATATATATATATATATATATATATATATATATATATATATATATATATATATAATGTATGTACACATACATACTTTTTTTTTACTTGACTTTGTGATGGAAATATCTTCATGAAAATTCCATTTCACAATCCCGAGAGACGGTAATTCATAAGTAACAGTAACTCCAGCTCTGCTGGAATGAAACTTTTAAAACTGCCGCAGCTGCTGAGCACTTAAAGGAACTCTTAATATTCTCATTGCCTTAGTGAAGTTTTGGATGCAGCAAAGAAGCACTTCAACTCTGTGTGTAGCCCATCCTCTGTAATGGAATAAAACACTGCTAGCTTTTGTGCCCGATATGTAACTATCATGGTGAATAGGGCAGCAACACATTGCTGATGTATCCAGCTTTCCTAAATTAAAAAAAATCACTTTCACTTCCGCCAACTTCAGCTCATGCTCTTCGTCTTCGTCTCCATCGCTTGGATTAAAATTGCAGTTAACTCCTTACCTCATGTCTGGACTGCCTTAGACTGAAGACGCTCACTCACCTGCAAGATAAAACAAGATTGTCACTTTAGTATCTGTGATAATCAAAAAAAAATAAAAATAGTTTACAAACAGTTGAAACATTCATTACACGAACATTCGCTGATGATCCAATAATCATCTCATCATCTGATTACGCTTCGCGTCTTGTGATTTTCCATGACAATTGTATTAGCAACAAAAAGTTGCTGAACAAAAGTTGCTTCTTACATTTCAAGTAATTATTATACTCACGAGGAAGTGGCAAACCCGTAGGCGTCATACCTGATTACTCCTTCTCAGGAAATGTGGGGGTAATCAGGTTTGATAAAGGAGGAGGTGGGTTCCTTCAATAAAAAGTTCTTTACTGACGTCACGGCAACCCCCTTTCCTCTGAAGATTACATTCTACGTGTCTTGGTCTTTGCCCAAGTTAATAAAACCAACACTATTTTGAACTCGGGTTCTATGGTTGCAAGCCAACTGCGCTACCATTATGCCATAAATCACCTAATGAAGACAAAGTAATCATCCGGATTGCTTTATCTGGACTTTTAATCAACAGTTCACACCAAGCCATAAGAAGATTCTCTTGGTCATTGTTTGAATACACCGGTTGTTTCCTACCTAGGTAGGGCGTTAAAAAAAAAAAACAGGAGGGATATTCATCATCATTAATTCAATCTCTCTTGCTAGAAGTAAGCAGACATTACAACTCAACGACCCCCCCCAACTGCTCTGTTCCCCACCTATCCTTCAGTAATTGGACACTATACTTCCTATCTTAAAGTCTCAAGATTAGGTAACCGGTTTCCTCTTAATTCCTTCATTAATGTTACCTTACCCTCCAACAGCACGCCATGCCATAAAAAACCACCTGTCTTCCCTCTGTTGAATGCTCAAACCCCAAGCACTCCAAATATCATTTACCCCATGTCTTCAACCCTTCCTGGAACGATCCCTATCCTTAATCCTTCCTTACATCCCAGTTTTATAAACTCTCTTGGTCATCCTATTCTCCTCCCATCCCCTCTGAATGTCAAAACCTCTTTAACAACTCCTCTTCAGCCTTCTGAATTATACCATTAACCTCACACCGTCTTCCAAATTCTACTTTCTGATTTCTCTGCATAACATGCACGCCACACGTTCCTCTCAAACACGAAAACTTCACTGCCTCCAACCTCACTCTGCAGAGTTTATTGTGCTTGGCTTCTTTTCTTGTAGCTGTTTCCTATCTTAATTTTGTGGTACCTTAGTTTTTAACGTAATGTTACATTTCATTTCCTCTAACTCTTCTTTATAGCCTTCCTTCATCTCATGGAGCCAATCAGCCACTTATGACAGTAACCACTGTGTTTTTCTTCTCAAACCAGAGAATTTTCAGCGGGCAAGCGAAACGTCGACTGACTTTGGCAAAAAATAGTCCTGTTACTGTGGAAATCAACCCCACAAATGTGTAGCTACTATTCCGTGAGTGTTGCTTCTCTTGTCCACTAATTAATTTCTTGTATTTCAAACTTCGGCCAGTGGATGACGCGCCATCCTCACAAGGCTTTAGAACAATTTTTTTTATAAATTCATCATCGTAATTTTGAACAGGTTTATCTACGTTAATGGCTATTTTATTTGTAGATGTTATATGGTGTTGCTTACAATAAAAACTTTAGATAATTTTTGGTACAAAAGTTAAGTTTTTCGGGAAGCCATAATACTTTTAACATAATTAGTTTTGAAGTTATACATTTAAAATTCCCCGCAGGCTAGTTTTGTCAAAAATACTGTTTTATTTTAGAATAAGTCCATAACTTTGTAATACACCCAACAGCATGCTGCTTTTTTTTTTTTTGTTAATTCTGGTAGTAATGAAAATTCAAATATATATCGAATTATGCAAATACAATTTTAACTGATAAATTAGACACATTGCAACACTTGGGTATCTTTAATGAGGAAACGTTTCGCCACACAGTGGATTCATCAGTCCATACAAGAGAATGGTGAAGAATAGGAGGAGTTTGAGGTAATCAGTCCCTCAGCCTTGAGTCGATGTACTCAGTCCATCAATCTTGAAAAGAATACAGTATATGTGCGAAGAAGTGGCTTATATACTGTAGGCAGGTGAGATGCAGCAGTCGTAGGTGGTATCACATTTGACAAATGTGATACCACCTACGAATGGACTGATGAAGCCACTGTGGGGAGAAACGTTTCCTCATTAAAGATACACAAGTGTTGCACATGTGTCTAATTTATCAACTTGTCGGTTCTCTGAACCATTTATCTACTTAAACCATACCCCCGGCCGGGATTGAACCCGCGGTCATAGAGTCTCAAAACTCCAGCCCGTCGCGCTAACCACTAGACCAGCTAGCCACAATAAGATTCATCCAACTAGGTATATTTCTACACCATAGGAAGGTTAGCACAGGCACCTCTGTGACCACAAATGACCGCGGGTTCAATCCCGGCCGGGGGTATGGTTTATTTGCAATCGTGTCATTACGATTTCTTAAGTCATGTTGACGGCAGTGAAGGGACTTGAGCTAGAGTTCGTCACGGCCACGCTAGCTGGAGATTCGTCTGTAAAAACTTGCATTTGTGGTCACAGAGGTGCCTGTGCTAACCTTCCTATGGTGTAGAAATATACCTAGTTGGATGAATCTTATTGTGGCTAGCTGGTCTAGTGGTTAGCGCGACGGGCTGGAGTTTTGAGACTCTATGACCGCGGGTTCAATCCCGGCCGGGGGTATGGTTTATTTGCAATCGTGTCATTACGATTTCTTAAGTCATTTATCTACTTGTATACAATAAGAACTATGAGTATCACTATGTTCCATATCTTTCTTGAATTACCCATCCCATCCCACCATTGGTTGGATGGCAAAACGTCAACAGATATATGGACACACTGGGAATACAGACAAAACCTTCATTTGGACTACCTTTCGCTCTAAGCAGAGCTTTCTCAGGAATGTCTTTTACCAACCCATGACTTAAAAAAAAAAATTACCCACAGCAAAATTTTTTTTGCCCAGATGAAGGTTTCTTGTACACGTGTCGTCTCTATCTCAATAGTCGCCATCACTACTGCTGAGCAGCCAGCCAGCTAGGACGACGCTCCACCGCCCTCCTGCAAGGCAACAAGTGACGCAACACACATTTTAAGTGTTCAACTTACGTTTTTCACGTCACACTAGATGGAACAAAGTTAACTAGCCTGCTTAACGAAGAATCTTGTGTATGCTCTGACATCCTAATTAAAGTTTTTGTTAAAACCCTTATCGCCTAACACAGCCGGCGTCGCCCCGGGTGACTGAGGATCCAACAACATTCTCTTAAACAGCCTACCAGATACACCCTCATTATGTATTTACTGCCAGTCTACCTTCTGTGGCTACTTGAAAGCAGATATATTATCTGTTGTTATATAGCATTATGTAAATGAACAAACTTCAGCTGATTTTTTTTTTAAATAAGATTACGACGAATATTTCGACCTTGTGAGACTTTATGTCGAATAATTGCTACAAAAATTCTCCAGGTTCACATAATCGAAAATTTGTCTACATTCATATGTTAATGAATGTTTATTAATACTTGCCTGACTCAACTGACATTTCACATTCTATCAGTCAATGTTCTCATTCTATTTACTGCAATGACAAAAACGGTCTCAAAGGAGTTACGCTGCGAAATTCAGGCACCATATTTGATAACTTCAAGCATCTTTTTAAAGCCATATTATAAAAAAAATTGACTCACTCAGTATGTATGTGCAAAATAATATTTTCTTCTCATGATTGTAGAATTATTAAACATGAAATAGAATGTATTGTGAATTATGTGAGTAAATTACCTGCAGGAGGTTTACATGGTATTACCTGAATTATTTCATGCAATTAATTTCGGTGAGATAAGTGGGACTTAAGTTACAGTAGGTCGCCTAACTGTAACTCCCTCGATGCCCACTTCTTCACCACTCTCACAAAAAGCTATACCTGACATTAAATTAATTATAATATTAAAACCAGCTACTCGGGTAAATTAAAATTGTGGACTGTGTATGATTAGGCTTACTGGGTACACAAAAGAAATTCATATTACCCTTACCATTTAATTACTGTAAATGGATCACACCACAACCGCTGCCCAACACCTACACCCTACGCTGGCCAGCTAGAGATCTAAATGCAAGGACTAATGGTGCACTTCCCTGTGAGTGATGTTCAAATCCCTTATCTTCCGCCAAACACACGTAATTTTTGAGATCCGGCAAATTTCCTGTCCCAGTTCTTCAGCAGGGAACATTAATACGGATTCCTATCACAAATTCAGGCCGGTACACCCCAGTTTGGCTCGGAAGACGCCGAATTATTAGCATAATTTTCCGCGACAACCAGTTCTCACAAATTACAACTCCCCCGGCTGTTCTGCATCTCCCCTCACTCGAAATTTCTCGAAAGGTCAAATCAGCATCACATTTTAATATACAGTCATTATATAATTCAAATTTATACATGCTGAATTTAGGAAAATTCTAAATTTTCAACAGGATGAAAATATTTACGTGGTGGACTAACTCGAGACATGATGCAGTTAGATAAGGTGGGTAGAATTACTACCTTGCTGTACTTACGTCACTTACTACCTGCTGCACTCTCACCTTGCACTTACTATCCTGCTGTACTCGCTATCATGCTGTACTCTGTGGTGTAAACGGTTTAGAAAACCGGTCTTTTAGGCCATTTACACGTGATGTACCCTCGTTCGTTCTCCTCGCTACTCAAACTCGCCATGGTTACCTCATTAGAATCTAACTAAACTTGCTTCCACTATCGCCGCTACTTTATTATAATCATTGGGAAACGCTAAACCCGTAGAATTATACAGCGCCTGTGGAGAGGGGTGGGACGGAAGGTATTCAAGCTTAATTCAGGGAACTGGAGCACAGATCCGATTCCCTAGGTCAAGAGCCATTCACCAGCTTCAAGGAACCTCCCTTGAGGGGCCGCTACTTTAAGTCAGCAAGCGCATTCACTGTGTATAAGAGTACTGATAATTTTGTGTTGATGTGTGTAAACTCGGGTATTATTTCATCGACCAGAAATATGACATTAAACTATATTTTGGAAAAACTAGGTTATTACGAGATTTTAAGCAGTATCGGGGCACCTTTTGCTCACAAGCATGTCAAGACGAATGCACAAGTCTCCTCCTAGCTGTTGCCCCTTTTCACTGTGATAGCTGAAATCTTTGGGCTGCATCCCAGGGGCAAGGAGAAACAAAAAGACTTTTTTTTTTTTTTTTTTTTTTTACAGTTATTGTCCGTGTTCACCTAGCGTCGAGTAAGTACCTGGATGTTAACATAATGGATGACCACTGCAGCAGGCCTTCTCTCCCACACGAGGCAGGTCTTTCTTTCTCTAAACCAATCATTCCAACCCACACACTTGTCCAACCTTTTCCCAAAGCCACAAGAATTTCCTAAATTATCTCAGAAAATAGTGAAACCCAGCCCTTTTCGCACATAAATTTTTCTAACCTTTTTTTAAAAGCTATTCGAGGTCTTAGCTTCTATTACCCTACTAGGTATATTGTTCCATGCACCATACTGGTGTTTGAAAACCACCAGTACTTACCTACATCTTTTCTAAATATAAATTTGTCTAATTTAAATCCATTATTTCTGGTTCTTACCCGATTCGATATCCTCAGTACTTATTAATATCGCCTTCGTTTATGTCCATCATCCACTTGTACACTTCCAGCATATCTCCTCTCATTTTAAGTCTCTCAAGAGAGCGAAGGTTCAAGGTTCTCAGTATGTCTTCATATCGGAGACTCCTTATACAATGGATTAATTTTATCATCCTTCTCTGAATGTTCTCCAATACAATTATATCCATTCTGTTGTATGGATATAAATCCGTTGAATGAAATTACTCCTTTGACTACTCCCACCAACTAAACGAGGAAACATTAAAGTTATTTTATCCTGGCAATCTAGCCTTTATTCCGCACATCAGAATTTACAACTAACCCAGTAATCCCTCTGCAATGCCACTGGATGCACCTTCATACACTATTTAATATTAACAAACTGAAATATATTAGAGCTGTAATTTTTAGATATCACTAGACAGGCTGCATGGCAGTTAATATCTTATGGATAGGAAGCGTCTGAGAAATGGAAGGGGTCATACAATGCCTGGGAAGTGGGAGTTAAGAGGTCATACAGTGTCTGGGCAGTGGGAGGTAAGGGGCCATACAGTGTCTGGAAGGTGGGAGGTAAGGGGGTCATACAGTGTCTGGAAAGTGGGAGGTAAGGGGTCATGCAGTGTCTGGAAAGTGGGAGGTAAGGGGTCATAGTGTCTAGAAAGTGGGAGGTAAGGGGTCATACAGTGTCTGGAAAGTGGGAGGTAAGGGGTCATACAGTGTCTGGGAAGCGAGAGGTAAGGGGTCATACAGTGTCTGGGAAGTGTGAGGTCAGAGGTCATACAGTGTTTGGAAAGTGGGAGGTAAGGGGATATACAGTGTCTGGGAAGTGTGAGGTAAGGGGTCATACAGTGTTTGGAAAGTGGGAGGTAAGGGGTCATACAGTGTTTGGGGAGTGGGAGTTAAGGAGTCATACAGTGTCTGGGAAGTGGGAGGTAATTAGGTTTGATCCAAGTGGAGGATAGTTTAAATTCCTTGAATCAAGAGTGCGTGCCCAGCATTATGGCACTCTCCTTGAGGGAACACTACTACTCATCACTTAAAACAACAACAACAGTCCACTCCTCCCAGTGAATAACAAATTATCGATAAATATCTGTTCTTTTACATAAAATATGTGGTAAGTTCAAAATAGTATGGAATACGGAATTCGAAAAATCAGAAATAACGTAATTTCATGTTTAAATTTGTTTATGGGGAAAAAATTGGTGTTCTGGTTACAGCTATACCACGATGGCTTTTGTGAGCAGGATTTTTGCCTGTGTTATCAGTGCAGCATGCTATGTAATCTCTTTTTATTATATTAAGTCATAAATCCTTTGAGAGTTGACGAATTAAACACATGTGCAATATGATGAATTAGACATGTGCACCTTGTCGGTTCTTTGAACATTTATCTAAACATGTTGAACATCTGGGTGTCTTTAGTACGTTTCACCAACCAGTGACTTTATCAATACAATACAGAAGAGTGGAAAGGTAGAAGATGAGGTAATCAGTCACAATGAGAGTTGTTCAACACGGACAACCTGGTCGTCTGCAGTAACATCTTCAGACCAGGACTGAGCCCAGAAATTTTGGCTCCGTTGATGGGGTTATGTTTCGACGCTCTTGCTGACCCATAACGATATTCTTTCCAACATTCACTACAACACTTGTGCGTGTACTTTTTTATTTTCATGCATTGGATGCAACAACATTTTAACTTATTGCTGATGGGAATGTTAGCATAATTTTTTTTTCTGGTTTCCTTGCTTTTTTGTGCCTTCATATGTTAATGTCCCAGTCATTGTCTGGCAATTCTTAATGATTATTTATAATCATAACCATAATATTTAAAGGGGTGACCTCGGTCAGATGACCAAAAGTTCCAGTGGTGGGTCATACGACTAAGACCCGCGTCAGGAAACATTTGTCCTGTTTCCTGACAAACTTTACCTAAATAGCTCTCTGGCTGACCCACTCCATAATCTGATACTAAAACAATTAACATTTGTGCCTCCAGGTGTTAAATTTAAAGCCTATTTTCTTTCTGCGAAAATATAATGAATCTCAGCGGTAGCACAAATATTCCAAATCTCATCTAAATATATTTTATAGGTAAAACTTCAATACGTTTAAATGTCAAATTACATAAGATTCACCAATAATTTTCAGTGAGTAGACTTTCAGGGCTAGGGAGATGCCTTGATGCTGAAGGTTTTGATTCAAAGAACTGGAACACCCTCTCAGCATCTCTTCATTTTGGATTGAGTATAATTTGCCTCCTATTTCCCTGGAATTTTATGGTCCTAGTGTTTATTTTATTTATTTTAGTGAGTGTTAGTTTCAGTGTGATTTTATAAATTAATCCCATGTTAGCAACTCAATGGGAAAGATAGCTACAGAGATCAAGAAGTGGGAGTTACAAGCTATTGCTGCTGAGGCAAAGGTGTAGAGCCTGGCAGATGAACTGGAAGTGATGAAGCAGAATACAGAGGTAAAGACTGCTGGGAGCAAGGTGCTGGGTGCAGGAACATTAATGGACAGTGAGGATACTGGAGGGGAAGAAGTAAAGAAGCCCCCTAAGGAAATTATATCAGGTCACCGGCATGTCTGGGAAACAACCAAGGAAATACTTAAATTGAGGCCAGAGATATGGAGGGAAATGAAATGGGAAGAGGAGAGGAAGAGGTTGCTTATTATTCATAAGCTCCATTAGGTAGAAGGGAAGACCTATGACAAAAGAAGACAGATAGAGATAAAACAAATTGAGAGGATTATTGCAGTAACAGGAGAGGACATGACCCAACTGACAAATTTTCAGAGACTTGGGCAGCACTCAAGGGAAACGAACTGCCTAATCAAAGTGACATTCAAGACAGAAATAGTACAAAACAAGATCCTACAGAAGAAACCATGATTAAAGAGCTCCCCACAATACCAGCAATGGTATCTTGACCATGACAGAACACAAAAAGAACGGGAATATCTGAGAAAGAAAGGTACCAGAGACAGGAAGGGGAGACAGTGCAGGTACTGACAGACAGGGGAGTGCAGCCTTGGGAGGGGGGAGGGAATGCCAAACAATTGCCCACAGAACTACCCACAGTATCTCCTTAACCTCTACCTTCCCACACAAACCAAACAACCAGAAACAAACCACACTCCACACCCACAGTTCCCCTCCCCCAGCACTAATACCATCACAACACATGCCTACCATAATATCCAGCCCTGCCTACCACACCCTCAGCCTGAACCAACCCCTCCTACCCCCTGAATAGTTCGGGTATGGTATATCAACACAGATGGAATAACAAGAGTGAGAAGTGGCAGGAAAGAATCACTGAGGTATCCCCAGACATCAAAACATTCAGAGACAAAGCTCATGGGGGTGATAACACAAGTGATCTTCCTATCTGGATATCAAATGCTGAGGAAAGATAGGAGGAACAGACAGGGAGGAGGAGATGCACTGCTTATCAAAAGCCAATGGAGTTTTGAGAAGATGCGAGGACTAGTCAGAAGTGAAGCAGATAACTACATAGTAGGAACACTTCTAACATAACAGAATGATAGTGGCCACACTAGCCGAGGTGGCCAGAAGGGCCCCACACAAGCAGGGCAAAATTGCTCATCATGGGGGATTTCAACCACAAGCAGAAAGACTGGGAAAATCTGGAGCCACATGGGGGACTGGAGACATGGAGAACCAAGATGCTGTAAAGCTTCATGTACCAACATGTTAGGGACACAATCAGTGGCAAGGCTGGATCTCACATTCACCTGGAACAGTTCAGACATAGGGAAAAATCACACACAAAATGCCCATCTGCCCTAACAATCGTGTGGTCCTGAGTTTTAAATAAAGAGAGTTAACAAAGAGTGAAGCAGTACAAGAAGGACAGGAGAAACTAAACTTCAAAAAACGGGACTACACACATACGAGGCAATTCCTGCATGAGGTGCAGTGGGTAAGAGCTAGAGGAGAAGACAGTAAACGAAATGGTGGAACACGTAACCACGAGGTGTAGGGAGGCAGAGAAGAAGTTTGTGCCAAGAGACAACAAACAATGGGAAGGCCAGAGTGAGTCCCAGTGGTGTGGAGAGGCCAAAGCCAAGTGTGCTAGAGCATGGAAAAAAATATATAAAACAATGGGCTCAAGGAAAACAGGGAATTGAGCCGAAAAGCTAGAAATAAATATGCAGGGATAAAAGGACCAGCAGCAATACGAGAATGACTTAGTATGAAAAGCCAAATTTGACTCAAAGTTGCTAAACAGCCACATCAGAAGGAAAACAACAGTCAAGGACCGGGTAAATATTCAGGCTAAGGAAGGCAGGGAGCTCATAGGAAATATGTGAGGAACTGAGCTCAAAATTTAGGAAGGTATTCACAGTGGACACAGAAGAGGCTTTCAGCAAACCGAAGGAGTAGGGTGCACCAGCAAGTGCTGGACACACTACACACAACCAAGGAGGTGAAGAAACTGCTAGGTGAACTAGATACCTCGAAGGTGGTGGGCCCAGATAACATCTCTCCGTGGGCCCTGAGAGAGAGAGCAGATGCACTATGTGTACCATTAACAATCTTCAATAAATCAATTGAAACACGACAACTTTGAGGTGTGGAAGACAGCAAATATAGTCCCAATTTTTAAGAAAGGAGACAGAAAGCACTAAACTACAGACCTGTGTCACTGACATGATGTATACTATGGTAAGTTATGACAAAAATCAGGTGAAAAGTGATGGAGCACCTAGAAAGGAACGGGCTAATACACGACAACTAGTACAGCGGAATGGGCTAGTACATGACTAGTACAGCTTCAAGGGAAATCCTGCATCACAAATCTACTGGAGTTCTACGATAAGGTAACAGAAGAAAGACAGGAGAGAAAGGGATGGGTAGACTGCATCTTCTTGGATTGCAAGAAGCCTTTCGATACAGTACCATGCAAGAGACTGGTTGATAAGCTAGAGGAGCAGGCAGGAATAGCAGGGAAAGTACTGCAATGGATCAGGAAATACCTGACAGGAAGGAAACAACGAGTACTGGTACGTGACGAGGTGTCAGAGTCGGTGCATGTGTCGAGTGGGGTTCCACAAGGGTCAGTCCTAGGTTAGGTGCTGTTTTTGGTATATGTGAATAACATGAGAGAAAGGATAGATTCAGAGTTGCGTATGTTCAAAGATGATGTGAGGCTAATGAGGAGAATACAAATGGATGAGGATCAGGTAAGCCTACAAGGAGATATGGACAGGCTGCAAGCCTGGTCCGGCAAATGACAAGTGCAAAGCCATGAAGTTTGGGGAAAGAAAACCGTAGACAGTACAGCCTAGGCTGTAAAACTCCAAGGAAAAGGATCATATGATGAGCATCATATCGAGTACGTCTCCTGAGGTGCACATCAACCAAAAGACTACTGCAGCACATGAGCACCTGGCAAACCTAAGAATAGTGTCTCGACATTTAAGGAGTCATTCAGGACATATACACTGTACTTCAGGCCCATACAGGAGTATGCAGCACCAGTATTGAACACATACCTGATCGAACACGTCAAGAAATTAGAGAAAGTGCAAAGGTTTGCAACAAGACTAGCCCCAGAACTAAGGAGGAAAGGTTAAGGGAAATCAACTTTACGATACTGGAGGGATAAAGACAAAATGCTAAGAGAAACTGACGAAGTGGATAGTGACAATGCTTCAGATACGGGACACAGCAGCAAGGGGTCACAGCTGAAAGTTAAAAGCTCAGATGAGTCACAGAGATGTCAGGAAGTATTTCTTCATTCATGAGGTTGTCGGAAGTGGAACAATCTGGAAAGTGATGCAGTGTAGGCAGGATCCATACTTAGGTTTAATTATTATAACCAAAGAAAGTGCTAAACCGACAAGGGTCATACAGCACTGCAGGGCAGAAAATAGTGCTGAAGCTATAAACAGCTAGGTGGAGAGCGGATCAGAGGTGAGGGGAGAGAAGGGGAGAGAAGGGCTGGAAGGGATGCTAAGGGCTACAGTGCTAGTCACGGCATTATGCCGGCCCTCCCGCACACACGTACCGAAATACAAACCCATACCATGAAAGATTATAATATATATATTTGCACACTTAATAAGGCTTTAATACTTTGTGCTCCGTATGCTTAATCACGTCCCTCAACCATGTAGGAAGACTCACACAAATTCTTGAGTGTTTGGGGAGGTATATTTCATGCCTCATGTAGAGCAGCCTCCAGCCGCAGGATGGAACTGATAACCTTCCCCAGTAAACTCCGTTTCACTATTGACCAGAGTTCTCAATAGAGTTTAGGTCTGGGGAATTGCCTGGCCAGTCATTGAAGAACTTCACTTCACAGACCTTAAGCCGCTAAACTACAAATTTGGTGGTATGACACGGTGCACCGTCCTGCATAAAAACTGTAGTTCCACACTTGTCAAATGTCTCAGGTAAACTGTCACAATAACTTCAGGTAATTATACTGGTTCATATACTGGTTTTGGGGAAGTACAAGTTCACCAACACTGAGCAATGAAACACCCCCAAACCATGAGCGAGTCTGGGTGCCTGGTGGTCCCACGGGTGTAGCATGGGTCTAGCGGGTCACTACTTCTGGGCCGGTACACATGTCCCCCAGGGTTACAGGTGACGGTGAAGGTTGCTTCATCGATCCAAAGTACTTCAGACCACTGTTCAGGATTCCAGTGAAGATCTTTCTTTGAATAATCCAGCTACGTTTTTTCTGTGGCTTGGAGAGGATCGGTTTCTTAACCTGGTGGTGACTACTGTAGCCCAGTTCTGACACACGTCTGTTAACAGTTCTTACAGACACCTCTGAGAGAAGATGTGGGTTCTTTTCTTTCAATTCTCTAGAAGTTATCTTAGGTGTACTCTTTCTGCTTCTTCAACACAGTTAAGGCATGAACAGATGTCTTCTTCGAGGGGCCAGGCCGAGGTTTGGCAGACGGTAACTCGACACCAGCTTTGAAATGCTGCACCCAGTTCCTCAGTGAACGCTCACACACACACTAATATTCTCCACTATTTCTTTTGTCTGGTGCCCAGCTTTGTGAAGCCCTATGATTTGAGCTATAGCTTCAGGTGTTAAAGACTTCTTTTTGCCCATAATCAAACATGCATAGCCCCATAACCAAAGGGAACACCGAACAAAAGATGGGGCTGATGAGAAACAATAGTGCTACACTTCCTCTCACCACGTGAGTATTGAGGAGTCACTGGAGTGTGGTGGCAAGCCTTGACGTCATGCTAACGGCTTCTACCCGGCATAATGCAATGACGGAAAAAAGACCCCCCCCTGTACGGTAGGCCTTTGATTTTTGTCACGGCATTATGCCAGGGAGCTCACCCAGCATAATGCCGTGACTAGCACTATGTGTCAAAGTTCATACAGTAAAGCAGTTGCTGATAAAACGTCAAAAAGTGATTGTAAGTGAAAGGCAGGGCCGTCTGCAAGAAGGGAAGATAAGGTAAGAGTGGTAGGGCGGCGGCGGCATTGGAGGTAAATCCTGCGAACTCGCTGGTAAACCGGTCAATCTACAAGGAAGTGAAGAACCGAAATTGGGACCCGACAAACCTCACAGAGAGGAATAGTGTCGTTCCATGAGACACCCATGGGCAAGGCGAGTATGGCCAATGCGGAGCCGGGAGAGAGCAGTCTCCCGAGTATGGCATCGGTGGTAAGAAGATGGCACAAACCTAAAAGCGGTTTAATAGAGTGAAATTTGTTATGGTGCATGCCCGACCACCGTTGTGGCAACAGCTGTGAAGACGGGCCGAGATGACTGGAAAATAATCTCTGAACGGAATACCTCTATAAGAAATCGGAAGATCAAGCACCGCTGACCACACAGCAGCATCCGCGTGTTTAATGCCCTGCACAGCAACGTGTCCAGGGACCCAGCAGAAAACTACGTCATTGTTTTTGCTAGCCACACGGCACAACCAAAGTTGAATACGAAGGACTAATGGATGAGGGAAAGCAAATTGTTTAATGGCTTGTAAAGCACTGAGGGAATCTGAAATGATTACATACGTCGAAGGAGACATGTAATATGAAGAAGCACTATAAGGATGGCATACAACTCGGCAGTAAAAATACTAGCCGAATCTAACAATTGACCTCGGACAACATTGTCAGGGAACACTGCTGCGAACCCAACGCCATCAGAAGATTTAGAACCATCTGTATAAACAGCGACGGCATGAGCATGTGACCGGGAGTGATCTAGAAAAAGAGGGAGAAGCAGTCGTAGGCAGGAGAGCTTTGGCGCACGGCAGTAGGGAAGAACAGACATGAACCGTCGGAACTTCCCAAGGAAGACGGGAAAAGGCAGACACTAAATGAACATACAAGGGAGGCAACTGGAGAGAACACCTGAGTGAGTGAAGCCGAAGAAAAAACGGTCAGAGTAGACAGGGGCGCCGAACAAACAATGGGCTTCTACTAACGTCTGAGAACCTTCAAAACTAGAGATGCCAAGCCCATGATGACACTCTTCAGGTCACTTGTTCTATCTAGGCTGGAATATTGCTGCACACTAACAGCACCTTTCAAGGCAGGTGAAATTGCTGACCTAGAAAATGTACAGAGAACCTTCATGGCGCGCATAACGGAGATAAAACACCTCAATTACTGGGAGCACTTGAGGTTCCTGAACCTGTATTCCCTGGAACGCAGGCGGAAGAGATACATGATTATATACACCTGGAAAATCCTAGAGGGACTAGTACCGAACTTGCACACGAAAATCACTCACTACGAAAGCAAAAGACTTGGCAGACGATGCAACATCCCCCCAATGAAAAGCAGGGGTGTCACTAGCACGTTAAGAGACCATACAATAAGTGTCAGGGGCCCGAGACTGTTCAACTGCCTCCCAGCATACATAAGGGGGATTACCAACAGACCCCTGGCAGTCTTCAAGCAGGCACTGGACAAGCACCTAAAGTCGGTTCCTGACCAGCCGGGCTGTGGCTCGTACGTTGGTTTGCGTGCAGCCAACAGTAACAGCCTGGTTGATCAGGCTCTGATCCACCAGGAGGCCTAGTCACTGACCGGACCGCGGGGGCGTTGACCCCCGGAACTCTCTCCAGGTAAACTCCAGGTAATACCTAGAAGAAACACGAAGGTCATGAGCGCGGACAAAGTAACAAAGACAATGAGCATCACGACAATCAGCTAAGGAACATTCGCCTCTGCATAGAGGCTTCCAACAGCGGATGAACGAAAGGCACCAAGGCATAAACGTAGACACTGATGAAGGCGATCTAACTTAGAAAGAGTTGTAGGAGAAGCTGCAGAATAGATTTGGTCGCCATAATCCAGTTTGGACAAGTCTAGGGTGGAATGCAAACGGAGGGGAGTTCGGTGATCTGCTTCCCATGAACAATGCGCAAGAATTTTAAGGAGATTTAGCCGACCATGGCAAGCTGCCTTCACAGAGGAAATGTGAGGTTTCCAAGTCAACCGGTGATCAAAGAGAAGGCCAAGAAACTTGACTGTATCACATTCTGGAATAAGCGAGCCGTGTAAATACAATGAAATATCTGGGATAAGAGGAAGGTTAGTGAAGGTAATGAAATGGGTTTTCGTACTATAAAATTTAAAGCAATGAGAAGTGGCCCAATGGGAAACTGTCAATCGTATCCTGAAGGGTGGCTGCTACCAGGCGACAGTCAGTGCCTGCGTATGCCATAGTGAAGTCATCCACAAAGTGACGACCAAATATGCGGTGGAAGAACGAAAGATAGGTCATTTATAGCTAAAAGAAAGGGTAGTGCTAAGGACACAACCTTGTGGGACTCCCTCGGCTTGAACAAAGTCTGAGGAAAGCGAGGCGCCAACATGGACACGAAAATGTCTGTGCAAGAAAGGTATAAAATACCGACAATATGAAAGTTAAGACACATGTGCAACATCTGGATTTTATTGTAGACGTTTCGCCATCCAGTGGCTTTATCAATACAGATTCTAGTACATAATTGGAAGACAGTAGAACTATATACAAAAGATGAGGTAATCAGTCCCTCAGCCTTCGAGTTAGTGTTCACAGCATCGTGGTGGAGGAGAATCTGGAGCAAAGGCAAGAAGACTGGCGGTTATATAGGCGTCAGTGGATAAGGACATGCAGCAGACGAGGGCATAGTCACTGGTAGGCGGGATTCCCCAGTGGAAGTAGGTCCTTCCCAAAGAGATGGGTTAGTTGCAGCAGCCGTGAAGAAGGTCTTGTAGATGTCCTCTGAACCAAGATTCCATGATGTTGCAGTGTCTGACAAATTGTGCAAGAAAGGTATAAAATACCGACAATATGAAAGTTAAGACACATGTGCAACATCTGGATATCTTTATTGTAGACGTTTCGCCATCCAGTGGCTTTATCAATACAGATTCTAGAACATAATTGGAAGACAGTAGAACTATATACAAAAGATGAGGTAATCAGTCCCTCAGCCTTGGAGTTAGTGTTCACAGCATCATGGTGGAGGAGAATCTGGAGCAAAGGAAAGAAGACTGGCGGTTATATAGGCGTCATCTACAAGACCTTCACGGCTGCTACAACTAACCCATCTCTTTGGGAAGGACCTACTTCCACTGGGTATTTTATACCTTTCTTGCACAACTTGTCAGACACTGAATCCCGCCTACTCAGTGACTATGACTATGCCCTCGTCTGCTGCACGCCCTTATCCACTGACGCCTATATAACCGCCAGTCTTCTTGCCTTTGCTCCAGATTCTCCTACACCACGATGCTGTGAACACTAATTCCAAGGCTGAGGGACTGATTACCTCATCTTTTGTATATAGTTCTACTGTCTTCCAATTATGTCCGTGAATCTGTATTGATAAAGCCACTGGATGGCGAAACGTCTAAAATAAAGATATCCAGATGTTGCACATGTGTCTTAACTTTCACGAAAATGTCTGTCAGATAAAAAAGCAGCAAGGAAGGTTGGTAGATTACTACGGTGGCCTAAGGAGTGGACTTGGGCTAAAACGTTATATCTCTAAGTTGTGTTGTATGCCTTCTGAAGATCAAGAAAAACTGCTAGGACGGTGTGTTTGCTAGCGAAGGCACATCGCACATACGTATCTAAGTGGAGCAAGGGGTCCAAAGTAAAGCCATACTGGTGAGGAGAAAGACTATTGTGAGTCCCCAAATACCATATCAAACGTTTATTCACCAATCGTTCCATCACCTTACAGACTACACTGGTCAGAGCAATGGGACGATAGTGAAAGGTATCAAGCCCCGAGGTGACTGACTAGTTTACGAAACTGTAGAACAATGGCAGAGTTCCATTGTTGAGGGAGAACCCCTCAACATGGATCGTTGGAACTTCACAAGGAGGAAGGGAAAAGTAAAATGTATAGTGGATGTAAATTATGCAGCAGGGATGAATTCATCTTCCAGTACACAAACAAGTGGAAGCAACGTATTCATCAGTACACAAACAGAAATAGAGGCAACAGTGGACTATATCCACCAGTGCAAAAGCACAAGTGGAGGCAGCAGTGGGATATATACATCAATACATAAACACAAGTGGAGGCAGCAATAGGAACGGATCCAACCGTGCACAAACATAAGTGAAGGCAACAGTGGGACATATCCACTAGCAGATGCAATCAACTGAGAAGCCCTAATACTAGTATCTCTAGTTTTTCGTCTGTGTATTATCTTAGAACAACTTTTGTCATGTAATACCTGGTTTTACCGAGCACTCTATTGCTTTACTTCGTATACTTTCTGAGATGATATGAATGTTGTGGATATATGTATGTTTTGGAAGAAATAAGTGGAAATGATGTACTGTACACGCTGTAGAGCTTGTACTGTATATATGGTATGCATGTTGGGGAGAATGGAGAGGGTGAATATTTAAGTGCATGAGTAGAGAAATAAAATTTTGGTGAATAGTGGAGTGTATGTGAAGGAAAAAGGGGGAATCGTGAGAGTACGGGTGGAAGAGAGAGAGTGAATGTTGGGAATGAGGATGGAGGAAAGAAGGTGAAACCCGGGAATGGAGTTGGAGAAGTGTGAATGTTTGGGGCAGGGTGGGAGGAGCTGAAGTTGAACGCTAGGAGAGGCAGCCAGACCACCCTGATTGGGACTCCGAAACTTAACAATCATAATTACCCTTCAAGCCTGATAAATCGACAGAGCATTTTCCTGTTTTTGTTGTGGTCATCTCTCAGGGCGGCCTGAGTGTTCTTATGTCCATCAGTACATAATGAGACAGTGTGTTGGTGGTCGCTGCAAGAGCCTCCCACCGCCACTAATAACCATGTCCGGATAACTTCTTCGCGGCTCAGAAATTCAAGACTCCTGTGCAGTATATAAGAGAGGTCATCCCCGGACAATTGCAGTGTTCTAGTTTGCAATTACTATCTGTCTCTATAACCGAGTTATTAGGAATCCGCTTACAAACAGGATTCTTCATTCTTTTAAATATTTTAATTGGTGTTCCTGATAGTAGTTTTCTCTAGATATATAATCTTCATGCGTGTTAAAAGTTTCGTGGATCAGCGCCCCTGCCGACCAGTCTCCGACCAGGTGCCCTAAATTGAAACGGAAATATTAAAGTATTACTAACGTTTAAGAAGTACACAGAGAAAAAAATTGTATATAAACTGTAAGTAGAAGTATGCAAGATTTACCATCTTACATGTGTATGTGACATAAAGATCCACATTTCTGCACGAGTGCAAATGACATTAGTGTCTAAATAAGAAGATAGTTTCGAAATATATGGAGAGTGCTTGTAATCGTGAAATTCACTGAGCACTCGTGACAAAAAAATAAATACAAGATACATGAAAAACAAAGAAAATTAACAACTAAAAACTGCTTGCATACATAAAATGCCACGAACACAAATATTATCACACCAAATTAAAATGACCAGAATCAGTGAAAAATCTTATTAACCTGCTGATATCAAGAGACAATCCTTAAAGTTCCTTGAGATCCCTACAGGCACGCTGGTAATAAAAAAAAATACTACAAAAACACAAACGCCTAAGACATAGGCAAACAGTTAAAATTTATTCCACAGTCAGTCAGCAGTACACCACAAGCTACACAGAGGAGAGGGGGCAGGAGCATCTGCTAACAAGTGATTTATCTCACAATGGCGATTCCTGTTGAAGGAGGAGGCCAAACACCACGTCCTGCTGAATCTTGTATAACTTGCTTTTCCTCTGCTGGACGCACTGGGCCTGAAACTTCCCAAGGATATTATGTATGCTGGTCCTCAAGTCACTTCAAATAATAAGTCTGCTTTAGTCTCTTCATAGCAATCTTCACCTTGGCATTTGCCTGCTGATTTCCCAGAAGACCAACATGGCCCTGGGTGAACAAAAATCATACTGCTCCAGGACCAACAGAACACCACGGCAATCTGAGTAGACAGTGAACTAGAATCTAAGTCAGCTATCAGGATGAGAGCGACAAGGATTGCGTAGAGCTCCATTGTAAACACTGAGAACTTAATTATTTGGCAACTGTGAACAATGAAAGGATACCTTTATTGGACTGCACAGAGACCGAAGTACATCTAGCTATATTTTGTGTAAATATTGTAGGATCATGGCCACCATGCCATCAATCAAATAATTCCCATTATGACATTATTTTATGGAGAGTGGAGTATAATATTAAGTTTACGATGTTTCTCATAGGTTAAGTCTGGGCACCAACCACCACCATACTGAAGAGCATCATGATACTGAAAGACTCAAAACATGAGAATGGCGCACAGATCCAGTTTGACAATAAACACTCCGGTGCTTGCTGTGCTGATGTCATCAAACCAGAAGACGACATCATCGATCAGATCCTGCCTTCTACAACCGTCACCCAAGAGTCCTCTTTACGAGGAACTGGAATAAAACACGCAGTAAAACATCTCAATAAGACTCCTCTTGTTGACAGAAAGGAGTATATATTCAAGTGGTGGCACCAGGACTCAAGGATGTTTATGTGGAACTTGCATTTCCTGTCACGCAGGTGAACCAAAGGCGCACATTTTATGCTTTAAGATATATATTAGACATATATTAGACTTTGGAATGAAAGATATTGATGTTGATATATATATGATAAACTTGGACTAGGAATGAAAGAAATCACTGATGTAGTTATATTTCTGGGCTACAACACATACACTACTGTAGGTAAGTTATGTATTTCACTTTCGTACATTAATTTCTGAAGTTATAAAAAAAATTACTCATTAAATTTTTGAAAAAAAAAAAAAAAACGAAGTTTGTCTTTGAGTTGTCTACAAAAGTCAGAGGTGTTAGAACTATTTAGTTGACTCAGCTTTGAAAATATGTTTCCTCAGAATTACGGAGAAGGTATAAAATTACGTTACGATATAATTACCGTACTGCACGGTACCGTAAGAAAAAACCGAGGTTACGGTATACAGTTACGAGACGGTAGTTCTGATAGGTACGATTACCGGAAAAAATGCTGTACCGTAGTGCCAGCCTTGATCCCAACCACCACCTTAACAGTCACTACCACAGCCACCAACACCTCTACAATCACTACCACCATCACAGTCCCCACCACAGTCATGACTACCATAATCACTCCAACACTTACCACCACCACAATCACTACAACAGTCACTACCACCACCACAATCACCACCACCCCGACTACATGCAGCTTCCGCCGCCTCTCTGACTGAACAATAAATTCCGCTGATAAGCATCAGATGGCAGCAGTGTCGTGGACCAACCACTAAACTGTATTGCTGTATATTTATTACTACCTTCTGAATATTTGTTTATCCGAGGCTCTTTGTTGGTCGCAGTTTATTACTTTGAAATGGAAAAATATCAGGAAACTGCTGCATCACGATTACATATACTATCTCGGCACACCCACTATCTTCACTAAAATAGGAAACTCGCATAATGGAAATTCGCATAATGGAAATCGCCTAGTGCGAATTCCCATAATGGGATCAGCCAAAAGCGAGGATGAACTACACCTCTATATATCATGGTTATAATTATAACTATATTTTTTAAAAGGGTGGACCTGAAAGCCAGCGGAAGCCCTCGGTCAGGTGACCAAAAGCTCCAGCTGGGGGTCATCATATGACTAAGACTCGAGTCACGAAACACTTGTCCTGTTTCCTGAAAAGTCATACCAAACCAAACCTAATCCATATATTAACCTTTTTTGCTATTTTCCAGCTACGTATCATATCTGTCTTACACTTAACAGACGGAGGAACGAGCCTTCACATAATTTATTTTCTAAGGCAGATCGTCAACTATAGCCGTTATTTTTTTCAGTCATGAAATTAATTCCTTTAGCTCAGGATACACCATTCGGTTGGTAACCGAAAGAACCCGGATTCAATTCTTGGATGGGAGCAAGATGTATTGGCAAGTCTCCCTATATCTGCATGACAGACAGGAGAAAGTATATATGATAATATAGCAATTTTTCGAGACCTGGCTGGTGTGTGTGTGCGTGTATTGGGGACCAGACTGGTGTGAGGAAGAGATCACACTTATGTGAGGAAAGGACCACACTAGTGTGAGGTAGGGACCACACTAGTGTAAGGAAGGGACCACACTAGTGTAAGGAAGGGACCACACTAGTGTAAGGAAGAGACCAAGCTGGTGTGAGAGAGGGACCACACTGATGTAAGAAAGGGACCCGACTGGTATGAGAGAGGGACCACACTGGTGTAAGGAAAGGACCAGACTGATGTGAGAGAGGGACCACATTGGTGTAAGAAAGGGACCACACTGGTGTTAGGAAGGGTCCAGGCTGGTATGAGAGAGGGACCACACTGGTGTAAGGAAGGGACCCAACTGGTATGAGAGAGGGACCACACTGGTGTAAGGAAAGGACCAGACTGGTGTGAGAGAGGGACCACACTGGTGTAAGGAAGGGACCACACTGGTGAAAGAAAGGGTCACTGGTGTGAGAGAGGGACCACACTGGTATAAGGAGGGGACCACACTGGTGTAAGGAAGGGTCCAGGCTGGTGTGAGAGAGGGACCACACTGGTATAAGGAGGGGACCACACTGGTGTAAGGAAGGGTCCAGGCTGGTGTAGTAGCCACACTTGACTCATCACTGTCGACAACCACCCAAGGTCGTTACTTCCACCCAACAATTATTAAATCATTTCATTGTGTTGAGGATAATTAATGAAGGTGGTAGCGTTAAGGGTCAAGGGGCTTGCTAGACGGTCTGCTGGCTTCACTTCAGTGCCACACCCACCACCAATCATCCATGACTGTTCCACATAGCATTAATCTTCCTGGAGAGTGGAGAGTGAAAGGAAAGGAAGTGAGAGAGATGGAATCAATAGAAGGGAAAAGATTAACCACAATATGAATAAAGTGAATACTGAACCAAAAGAGGGAACGTAGGAATACACTGATCTCATGAACCAGGGGCTTGAAAAATTATCAAAGAGAGAATGGATCAACAAGTGTTAAGGGAACAGTAGCAGAGGAGAATTGGACACGACGAGCGGATGAAGATGCTGAAAAAAATGTGTGATAAGATTTTGTTCGGTGTTTTAACCCGGAGGATTAGCCACCCAGGATAACCCAATAAAGTCAGTGAGTCATCGAGGACTGTTTGTCTTATTTCTATTGTGGTCCTTTAATCTCCTCCTCCAGGATGCGACTCGCAACAGCCTGCCAACATCCAGGTACATACTTAGTGCAAGGTGAACAGGGGCAGGAGGTGTAAGGAAATTTGCACAACGTTTCACCGTGTCGGGGAACTATCCCGAACCCTCAGTAAGTGAGCTGTTAAACATCACAGAGATGAGTTAGGAAAGAAAGGGGAGAAACTCTTAGTAATGTGTGGAAAAAGGAATAAAATGTTTACTGATCTGCTCAAAGAAATGACCAATGGGTGTAAATTCTGAAGAAAAAGCTATGGGGTAGCAAACGAAAATAAATATGAATACTGAGAAAGAAGAAAGAGAAAAGCGTCAGAAAGAGCTTCTGGGGGCAACAAAAAGGTTGAAGACACAGGCAAAGAGATAGGAAAGATGAGAGACATGCCGACAGTTGCAGGAATGAGAAAGAAGAACAATTTAGTAATAAGTTTTATGATAATAGGAAGGTTAGCAAGGAGCAGTACTGAGCAAGGTGCTGAGACGCACTGCTATAGAATTAGAAAAAGTTACAAATCAGAAAGCTACAAGAAGGCTTTTCATAGAAAAAAAAAATATGATGGGAGAAAAAAGGAAGGCAAACAAACAATGGAAACAGAATTCGAGACAGTTGTATAAACACTGGATAAAAACATGTCAGGCCCACAGAAGAAAAACAGACACCAGAGCAGTCCATTAAGCAGAGCGGAACAGAACCTCAGGGAATTGGCAGAATGGAGATGAGTATCTCATTTTTTTCTCCACCAGCATCCCTTCATTCTAATCTCTCTCACCTAAAATACTTCCTGCAACTAGTTATATATTCCCCCCTTCCACTATCTCCTCATTACGATTTAGCTTGAGTTCACCCCCCCCCCACACACAGGAGGTGGAATAGCCTAGCAAGTGAAGTAGTGGAGGCAGGAACCATACATACATAGTTTTAAGAAGAGGTATGACAAAGCTCAGGAAGCAGAGAGGGAGAGGACCTAGTAGCGATCAGTGAAGAGGCGGGGCCAGGAGCTGAGTCTCGACCCCTGCAGCCACAATTAGGTGAGTACACACACACACACACACACACACACGCGCGGAATAATAAGATAAAGCAAGGAAACTGTGAGAGTAAACAAGGCAATCTGGAATAAAAGACACTAAGAGGAGAAAAGAGTACACATTATCACAGTGTTTACCCTGAATCTAAAGAGAACGGAAATGAACAGGAACATTTGAGGAAGCACGCAAAAAAATCGTTAAATACAGGAAAGAGAAGCAAGAGGAGGGAACAACTAGCCCAACTCAAGGTCCTTCCTTACTTTCCTCACAGTAACAATCTCGCACCCTTCTCCTCCTACCCTATCAACATAACCCTGACCCCTTTTCTTATAACAATGCACTCACCAACCCCAGCGTCATCTTGCTCCTTCATTCAGATGAGCTGCGCACAGGAAGTCTGAACACCACAAACCAGAGCATAGTACAAGAAAACTTAAAGTAAGATACACAAGTGCAGATGGAATGAAATATCTTTAGAAAATATTGTTTTTTTTATTGATCTGTAACTTAAGATTAAAAAGTGCGCTTGCTCTGCAAACGTAGACTCCCCTAGCCTCCCTTCCTTCCCTGTAAACCAGATATGCACCTCAAGAGCCGAGCCTGAAGGCGCGGCTCCAAAGAGAATTTCTGAATGTAGTAGAATAGAAAGGTAAGTGGAAAAAGTCAGTGGATGAGAGTACCTAGCCAGAAAGTGTCAGGTCGCAGAGGAACACTTTATATCCAGAATAAAAAAAAATGATAAAAACTGAGATCCTGTGTTTCAACAAAAGATGCAGAGAGGGAAAAAAACAAAATGCAAATGCATGGAAAAATAATCCAAAGAGAAGGACGGAAAAAAATAAGCAGAACCAGAAACACACATACAAGGGGTGAGTCAAAAAGCTGTGCGACAATTTTTGAAAATGATATAGCAGTAAAAGCCATATCAGAAGAAACAATACCACATAATAAGAATGGTAGAAGGAAGGAGAGCTCAGTGTATTCTCGGAGAGTCAAAGATAAAAAAAAAAGAGGTACAACGGATACTGGATGCCATATACACAGGTAAAAAAAAAAAAAAATTAGAGTGAACTGGATACCTCAAAGACAAAAGAAACCCGACAAACTGTCGCTTTGAATTCTGCCAGAGAGGAGAAGCACTGTCTGAACCACTAGCTAAAATCTGCAGCAAATCGACTGATGCGGGACATTTACTCGAGGAAAAAAAAAACAGTACAGCGAATGTAGTCCCAATATTAAAGAAGGGAGACAGACAGCAAGTCTTAAGCTGCAGACCAATATAACTCATGCAAATAAATGTGAAGGCAATAGAGAAGATAATCTGGAGTGCGGTGGAGCACTTACAGAGAAGTGGTTTCATAAATAATAACCTTCATGGATTTAGAAACTTCAAATCTTTTTCCTAGAAACCTGTTGGAGTTTTTGACAGAGTTGTGTAGAACAGAGGGTGTCTGTGGGCTATGACTGATTAGGTTAGTGATCCAATCAAGCCATTAGTGGAATTCAGCCCAGAAATCTGCCATTCCATTTTTGCTACCTGAATTCTTACCTCTAGTTTACAGAGGGCAGTGTAGTAAGCCGGTTGCTGGTATTTTGCATTTCTGGTGGACTGGAAGATGTGGTAAGACCCTTCACACTAGCCAGCCCAGTAGAGTACAAGAAATGCGCCTATGGCACCTTAAGGAGGAATCCCCGAGATACCTGTATGAGTCACAATCTGCAGCAGCCTTGTTAGCAGAGAGGTAGCCGTTTAATGCAGCGAAATGATATTTAATTCACGGTATAATACGTTATCGAACGTTAGAGTACTTCCCTGTACAAAGGCCTCTCGTAGGATAAGTCGTCCTAATTAACTAGGCTCTATTCAGCAGAGCTTCGTGCACTGACCTTCACTCTCTGTTTTTTTTTTTATGAGACTGAACCCTGGGTGGGCCGAGTGCCTGGTCACCGGCACAAATGCAGGTCGGTTGTCAATTTGTGTAGACTGTGGAAGGTGATTTACGCACTAAATTACACTACTGTATGTCTAACTCGTAGCTTAGCTTAAAGACGCATAAGTAGTAATGTATAATAATACATTAGCCTATGGAGGCTTCATTACTAGATTAGACTTATAAAATAAGAGTGGGGAAAAAATGTGGCACCCGGACACAGGCATATGTGGGGCCACTGCTCGTTCCCTCCCCCCTTCCTTTCTTTCCCACTTAAGAAGGTCTAACAGTTCGGGAAATCAGCCAGTCTTCTGATTTCCCACAAAAGTTATACATGTGAGGTAGGAGAAAAAGGAATGAGTTAAGAAGCCATTTGAAATTGTACCTATAAAGAGACTGGGACTAAAACTTGAGCACGTAGGAATAACAGGGAAATCTCCGAGAAATATATCAGAATGGGAAAGTGTATAATGTGGGTTTTCGAACCAATACTGTCTCCATAATAAAGACGCCTAAGTGTTGCACATGTCTTATTTATTTGTTTCTGGTTTATGTGAATGATATATATATATATATATATATATATATATATATATATATATATATATATATATATATATATATATATATATATATATATATATATATGTCAGCATAGTTGCTGATCCCTGTGTTGTATAGCATATCAGTATCATCCATGTGCTTTAGATAGGAGATCCCTAGGCCTGTGACTGTTTGTGTGACGTCACGGGATGCGCATGTGTACGTTCGTGCCTCTGCCACCTCCTCAGTCGACACTTAGACATCCAGGCTAGAATACAGCAAGGCTGGGTTCCATCTCCCTTTACCAGAGTCTGACAATATATCGTTACCATCCAACAAATGTGTCTACCTTCAACCCTCGATATCTCCATACAAGAACCCCCACGATATATATATATATATATATATATATATATATATATATATATATATATATATATATATATATATATATATATATATTATTTTTTTATTATCACACTGGCCGATTCCCACCAAGGCAGGGTGGCCAAAAAAAGAAAAACTTTCACCATCATTCGCTCCATCACTGTCTTGCCAGAAGGGTGCTTTACACTACAGTTTTTAAACTGCAACATTAACACCCCTCCTTCAGAGTGCAGGCACTGTACTTCCCATCTCCAGGACTCAAGTCCGGCCTGCCGGTTTCCCTGAACCCCTTCATAAATGTTACTTTGCTCACACTCCAACAGCACGTCAAGTATTAAAAACCATTTGTCTCCATTCACTCCTATCAAACACGCTCACGCATGCCTGCTAGAAGTCCAAGCCCCTCGGTGGCCTGGTGGCTAAAGCTCCCGCTTCACACACGGAGGGCCCGGGTTCGATTCCCGGCGGGTGGAAACATTTCGACACGTTTCCTTACACCTGTTGTCCTGTTCACCTAGCAGCAAATAGGTACCTGGGTGTTAGTCGACTGGTGTGGGTCGCATCCTGGGGGACAAGATTAAGGACCCCAATGGAAATAAGTTAGACAGTCCTAGATGACGCACTGACTTTCTTGGGTTATCCTGGGTGGCTAACCCTCCGGGGTTAAAAATCCGAACGAAATCTTCTCTCTCTCACACAAAACCTCCTTTACCCCTTCCCTCCAACCTTTCCTAGGCCGACCCCTACCCCGCCTTCCTTCCACTACAGACTGATACACTCTTGAAGTCATTCTGTTTCGCTCCATTCTCTCTACATGTCCGAACCACCTCAACAACCCTTCCTCAGCCCTCTGGACAACAGTTTTGGTAATCCCGCACCTCCTCCTAACTTCCAAACTACGAATTCTCTGCATTATATTCACACCACACATTGCCCTCAGACATGACATCTCCACTGCCTCCAGCCTTCTCCTCGCTGCAACATTCATCACCCATGCTTCACACCCATATAAAAGCGTTGGTAAAACTATACTCTCATACATTCCCCTCTTTGCCTCCAAGGACAAAGTTCTTTGTCTCCACAGACTCCTAAGTGCACCACTCACCCTTTTCCCCTCATCAATTCTATGATTCACCTCATCTTTCATAGACCCATCCGCTGACACGTCCACTCCCAAATATCTGAATACATTCACCTCCTCCATACTCTCTCCCTCCAATCTGATATCCAATCTTTCATCACCTAATCTTTTTGTTATCCTCATAACCTTACTCTTTCCTGTATTCACTTTTAATTTTCTTCTTTTGCATACCCTACCAAATTCATCCACCAATAAACCATACCCCCGGCCGGGATTGAACCCGCGGTCATAGAGTCTCAAAACTCCAGCCCGTCGCGTTAGCCACTAGACCAGCTAGCCACAATAAGATTCATCCAACTAGGTATATTTCTACACCATAGGAAAGTTAGCACAGGCACCTCTGTGACCACAAATGCAAGTTTTTACAGACGAATCTCCAGCTAGTTGGAGATTCTATGACCGCGGGTTCAATCCCGGCCGGGGGTATGGTTTATTTGCAATCGTGTCATTACGATTTCTTGGTTCATCCACCAATCTCTGCAACTTCTCTTCAGAATCTCCAAAGAGCACAGTGTCATCAGCAAAGAGCAACTGTGACAACTCCCACTTTATGTGTGATTCTTTATCTTTTAACTCCACGCCTCTTGCCAAGACCCTCGCATTTACTTCTCTTACAACCCCATCTATAAATATATTAAACAACCACGGTGACATCACACATCCTTGTCTAAGGCCTACTTTTACTGGGAAATAATTTCCCCCTTTCCTACAAACTCTAACTTGAGCCTCACTATCCTCGTAAAAACTCTTCACTGCTTTCAGTAACCTACCTCCTACACCATACACCTGCAACATCTGCCACACTGCCCCCCTATCCACCCTGTCATACGCCTTTTCCAAATCCATAAATGCCACAAAGACCTCTTTAGCCTTATCTAAATACTGTTCACTTATGTGTTTCACTGTAAACACCTGGTCCACACACCCCCTACCTTTCCTAAAGCCTCCTTGTTCATCTGCTATCCTATTCTCCGTCTTACTCTTAATTCTTTCAATAATAACTCTACCATACACTTTACCAGGTACACTCAACAAACTTATCCCCCTATAATTTTTGCACTCTCTTTTGTCCCCTTTGCCTTTATACAAAGGAACTAATATATATATATATATATATATATATATATATATATATATATATATATATATATATATATATATATATATATATATATATATAGATACATATTAATGCATCCACGAACAAGTAGTTCTTAGCAAATAACAAACTGCACTGGCAGGGAATCGAACCCTCGATACTTTAATGCGCCACCCTTGTTGCCCATCAAAATTCCAAGATGTCCTAAACCACTTATCACCAATGTCACATATATCAGGTGCCCAGTAGCACTGGACATGTCACTCCTGATGTGAACACACGTTGATGTGGTAGCTAATGACTAATTTCATTCTCGCTTGTATAACTGGAAATTCTGTTTGCAAAAGAAAAATAATAAAAAGAGGATAACTCGATGAGGACAAGGAGAGGCTACAAACGGAGCTAGACATACGGCAGGACTGGTTACACAAGTAGCTACTGGAATTCAACCCCAGAAAATAAAAAGGCTCTGAAAATTTTGGAAGGGTATAGAATACTGGAAACCGAGTATAGACTCCTAGAAAATGAGGCTGCAAAATTTACTCAAGAAGAAAAACCTAGGAATCATCACAGTGAGGAGCATATCGAGAGGCACACATCAACAAGATAACCTTGGCAGCGGATGCTTGTTTTGCAAACCTATGACTAGCTTTCTGGAATATCTACAGAAGAGTTATTCATGGCCCTATATACACTATGTCAGGCCCATCTTAGAATTACCAAGATGCGCCGGGCATATGCAGCAGCAGCAGTATAGAACTGTTACCTGATAAAGCATGTTAATAAACTGAAGAAAGTGCAGAGATACACAACAAGACTAGTCTCAGAGTTGAAGGAAATGAGCTATAAGGAATGGCTAGAGGAACTGAACCTGATGACATTAGAGGCTAGAAGAACCAGAGGAGACATGATAACGACATACAAATGCTCAGAGGACTTGATAGGGTGGACAAATGAACCACGGGGATCCACAATCCAAAAATAACTACTACATAGGACCATTGTCAAACAATCACAACCACAACCGCAGCCGCCGTTCCTCCTCCTCCTCCCCCCTGCCCCCGTTCTGTCTTCTGGCCTTCTCTGACTTATTCTGTGCAACTGAGATTTGACAACTGTCCAGTAGACCGAAACGTCATCTTAAGGTTCCTCGTCTAAGTGCGGGTTTTTGGTGAGCATTTTATGCGCTCCTTGAAACTGTCACAGGGATGTTAGGAAGTATTTTTCATTCTGGAAGTTGTCAGGAAGTGGAATAACTGAGGCAGGCTTCATACATGGTTTTTAGAACAGGTATGATAAGACCCACGAGTCTAAAAGGGAGTAAACCCAGCAAGTAGTTGTAAAAAGACAGGGGGTCCAGGAGCTCAGATTCGACCCTAGCAACCACAAATGGGTGGGTATACACACAAAGGCACCTACATACATCCACACTTAAAACTGCAATATTTCAATAGCTTTTACCAGTGAATCAATTGTTGGATAAGTGCAATAATTTAGGCAGAGCTTTAGTACATAATGTTGGGTCATAACTCTATACATAATCCGCTGATGACCAGCCCCTGCACCCTCAGAAAAGTCACTAGCATGGTTCATCAATCAAAATTACCCTATAAATATTGTCAAGCTCAGGTCGGCACTCGTGGCCTTCTATATTAAGACACATGATGGAGGAGATAACCGAGGCCAGGTCTGGGAGGCCACGAGAGGTCATCACACACACACACATATGAAGCAAGACCATCTTAATAAAACTCCCACTGCCAAGACACTGCTTGATTACAACCTGGCGCACAGGTTATGACAAGATGCTTGCCCTACCAACAAATATGGTTTAATCTGAAAGTTTGAGTTATGGAGAATTTTCAAAAAGAGATGATTGGGAGAATACGATAGGAAGAGAGGATGGGATAAAAGGATGAGGGAGGGAGACGGGAGAAGAGGAGGAGGTCGGGAAAAAGAACAGATTCTAAGGAGAGATGGGAGAAAAAATGGAGAAGGGGGAGGGAGAAAAGGGGAAGTGTGAGGTAAGTAGGTAGATAATTAACATGCAAAAATGGAGGGGAGAGTAGAAAAGAAGAATGGAGGGATAAAACTAGCTGTATACCAGGCTTGATAAATCAGACACATGTACAACACTTGGGTATCTTTATTATGGAAACGTTTCGCCCACTAATGGCTTCTTCAGCCCTATTCAGAGTAGAACAGAAGACGATGAGGAGGAATTTGAAATGATCAGTCCCTCAGCCTGATTACCTCAAACTCGTCCTCATCTTCCATTGTTCTTCTCTGTATTGGACTGAAGAAGTCACTGGCTGGCGAAACGTTTCCACAATAAAGATACTCCAGTATTGTAAATTTGTCTAATTTATCAAATTGTCAGTTCTTTGATCCATTTATCTACATACTAGGCTTGGCCTATCAGTATTTAGATTTTTAGAATTTGCTGCAGAAGTGGCTAGTTTATTGTGCGCCTCGAATTAATCCTGTGGACGTTAGCACAAGAGCGTGTGGATATACAAAAATACCAGGAACTAGACCCCAAAAGGATTAACAGGAGTACATCGGGATCCATATCCACTAATCACTGAACGGTTGATTTGCTTGAAATGTCTGGAATCTTATGTTCATTAAGGTAGCCTAACATATCACACAAGTTTTTATACTATCTGTACAGTCCTCAATGAGTGGGCAATCAATCACAATGTTCGAGAAAGTGACCAAGAAGCTGACCACCGACACCATTATCAAGTCACAGTAACAATACAAAAATTAACTGACCACAAAATTTGGACAAAACAAACGTAAAACTGAATCTATTAGACGACATTCATCTCTACTAGACGACATTCATCTCCACTAGACATTCATCTCCGCTAGACGTCAACCTGTACAGGTCCAAGGCAGGCAGCTCCAAAAGTGCACATGTCACAAGGTTAAATTATAATACGTTCAAGCACATTTAAAATAAGACTTTTAGTCTTATTTTAAATGTTTACCCAAAGTCAATGTGTACACGAGGTCAAGTTCTTAAGGCTTCCGGTAAGCCAACAAATGCTATTTTCTTATTTTTTTAAGTTAGGCTAGATTATTTAAACTAGAAAAAAAAAGTTAAAAGTTATGAAATCAAGTTTAAAAAAAATGTAAATTGTCTGGCAACGCTACATCAGTGTTAACGGCAAAAGCTAAAATCTGCATGATTATCACTGGTATTTATTGCCTTGATTAACCCGTACCGAGAAGCTCCCGTGCTCCGTAAGCCTCATGTTAATAATAATAATAATAATAATAATAATATTTATTTCTACAAGTACATGATACAACTTATACAGACCATAGCTGACATCAGTGACATACTACTACTATATAGGAAGCCCCTTATTATGCAGAGCATTTTGGGCAAATTTGGTTAATTTTGTCTGGGCAGGCGCTGCAAAATACCCCGAATGAAAAATAGGGGCGCCATTGGTACACTAAGAGAAAACGCCATAAGTGTCCGGGGCCAATAGCCTCCCACCATGCATAAAGGGAATTACCAATAGGCCCCTGGTTGCCTTCAAGAGGGAGCTGTACAGATACTGTAAGTCGGTGCCGGATTAGCCGGGCTGTAGTTCATACGTTGGACTACGTGCGGCCAGCAGTAACAATCTGGTTGATCAGGCCCTGATCTACCGTGAGGCGTAGTCGTGGACCGGGCCGCGGGGGCGTTGATCCCTGGAATACCCTCCAGGTAGACTTCAGGTAGGATGCAACCCACACCAATCGACTAACACCCAGGCACCTAACTACTGCTAGGTGAACAGGGACAGCAGCTGTTTTAAGGAAATACGCCCCGAGTGTTTTCGCCTGTACCGGGGATCAAACCACGGATCTCAGTGTGTTAACTGAATGCGCTACTAACCGAGCTACGGGACACCATAAACACCAGCAGCAACCTAGGGTCAAAGTGATCATACGACAAGTTTAAGAATGAAACATCTGGGAATATTTATTGTGGATATGTTTCGCCAGCCAGTAGCTTCTTCAGTCCAATTCAGAGAAGCTGTCACTGGCTGGCGAAACGTCATGGTGTCCCGTAGCTCGATTCAGGGCACACTCGGCCCACATACTTAGGTCCTAATGTTTCCACCCGGTACGAGTGGAAACATTAGGACGTGTTTCCTTAAGACACCTGCTGTCCCTGTTCAGCCATCAGTAAAATAGGTACCCGGGTGTTAGTCGACAGGTGTAGGTCGCATCCTAGAGACAAAATTGACCTAATATTCCCGAAATGCGCTGCATAACAAGGGGCTTTCTATATGGTAGTATGTCATTGACGTCACCTAGACCTTTATACCTTGTACGTATACCTGTAGAAATAAAGATTATTATTATTATTATTATTATTATGAAAGATTCCCAAATATTGCTTAAGCGTCTCATTTTTCAACTTGTCGGTTCTTTAAACTATTTACAGCATCCCATATGACAAGGCTGAAGCAAAGGGGCAGGTAGACAGCACCTGTAAACTAAAGAAAGAAAGTGATAACCATCTATGTCCCTGTCAGTTGTGTGCTGTTTCTCCTTCGCGGAGAAGAACTTTGTCTTCAAGCATGTCTTATTATTATAATAAAAAAGAAGCGCTAAACCTACAAGGATCGTACAGCACAAGCATGCCTTAACTGAGGTGGAGAAACACCAAACATTATTTAGGGCTATGAAGAGCTGACGGGGACGAGTGGGTAAGTGCAGAAAATTCATTGTCTGGCCTCGGATAATTGGTGTCTCGGAGGCACACTCGTGCAGTATATCGTAGCTTACACAGTGATACGTGATATTATACTAAAATATAACACTATTGAGCTATAAGAAAAAATGTATCGCAAGACGGACGCACGAAAGTTTAATGTTCATGTCTATTGTTTACGATTATTGTAGACAGGAGTATCTTTTAATATATTTAGAAGCTTTCTGTTAACATATGAGCTTTATTTTTAATACTGTATTTATAGGAAAGCACAAAACCTGTAGGGGCTGTGATGTAAATGATTTAGAAAATCGATAAGTTGAAGAATTAGACATCTGTGCAACATTTGGTAATGTTTACTGAGAAAATGTTTCGCCACACAGTGGCCTCTCCAGTACACTGATGCCACTGACTGGCGAAACGTTTCCTCACTCAAGATTCTCAAACGTTGCACTGTAGCAGGTGTTTTCTGTGAGTGTCTGACAAGATGAACATCAAAATGGTATACAATCAGGTTGTTAGGTAAGACACATATGCAACAGTTAGACAACTTTATTCCGAAACGTTTCGCCTACACAGTACAGTCGAATACAGAAAGTAGGCAGGAACAGTAGAGATGTGAAGACGATGTAAACGTGGCATCTTGGTACAGAAAACACCTTGGACAAGCCAAGTGAGAAGGGTTGGATCTAAGAGGGACATGACCTCTCTGCCTCTCACTACTACTACTACTACTACTACCCTGCACCTCTCCTTCCGACAGTATTTAAGTCTCCGCACTCGCTTGATCTTCAGATAGTTCCTGACTATGGAACTGAACTTCTCCAGGCCGAGGGACTGACAACCTCAAATTCTACGACTTTAAGGGTGATGGACTGATTACATCGTCTTCACATCTCTACTGTTCCTGCCTACTTTCTGTATTCGACTGAAGAAGCCTACTGTGTAGGCGAAACGGGCCTCTCCAGTACACTGATGCCACTGACTGGCGAAACGTTTCCTCACTCAAGATTCTCAAACGTTGCACTGTAGGAGCTACACTGCCTGGTGAAAGCAGTTCCAATTTCTTGGATCAAGAGTCCTTCAAGGTGTTTGCACTTTATGCGACCGAAGCAGTGATGTCAACATATATTCTGTTAGCCTCTTCCCTATCCTTCAAAGGCTCTTCATCCAAGGAATTGGAGATGCCGTCCTCTTCCTTGGATCGAACCAGATTATTTCCTATTTCCCCAGGAGCTGAATGACCTCTACAGGTTTAGCGCTTACCCAAAAATATAATAGCTAGATATAGCTATTATAATAACTAGATGTAATCTCCGTATTTCATAAACCCAGCCTCTTCGACTTAGTTGATAATACGCCCTGAACTGGGCTCCACCGTAGGCGAGATAGGTGGTAATGAGGTAGTGGTGGGGAGGTTGTGGTAGAAGATGTGGTGGTAGGAGAGAGGCAGTAGCAGAGGTGGTGGTGGGGAGATTGTGGTAGGAGAGAGGTAGCAGGGACGTGGTTGGTGAGAGCTGGTTGAGGAGAATGGTGGTGGCGAGAAGAGGAAGGTGGTTGTACAGAGATGGTGGTAGGTGGGGAGAAGGAAAGAAAGAAAGAGCGAGAGAGAGAGGGGAGGGGGGCTGAGCTGACGGAAGAGCTAGTAGTAGCCCTGGTAGGAGAGAGCGTGGATGGACCACCCAGCAGTAGCAGCACAGCGCAACAGTCTACCTACCACAACATGGTTTATGGGCTGCGCCTTACCATATACTACGCTAATTTATTGTCTTGACATCCCGGAGTCTTGTTACTGAGTTATGATACGTAAACTTGGAAACCATGAGCACTAAGTTCTTGCCTACAATCTTTTTTATTATTTCGTTTTGGTAAATTGTGGGTGTGGTGTATGTGGCACTGGATAATTCAACACTCAATGATAAGAGGCACTGGATAATTCAACACTCAACGATAAGAATTACATTCATTAACAGCACGTCCTGATGAGTACAATGACTTTCATCAAGGACCCCAGTAGAAATAAATAACTTTCTGACTTTTTGGGGGGGTTATCCTAGGTAATTTACATACTGTTACTATCATTAACAGAATTGCGGCTTGGCCAGGACTCGATCCTGCGTTCCCATGCCCGGCCCTGTGAGAACTGAACAAGGTACGCATCACTCTCTCCACCTGACAAAAAATCATTGAACAGGATTGTTTAAGGTTAATGATTCAAAATCATTGTTTTGTGATTACATTAATATATAGACTGCTCGTGAAGGCTGGTACTCCAAACAGGATGAGGTTGAAATTAATCTCTGAGGCTTCACGACCAAGTATGTCCTTGCACCAGGATATCACGCTCAGTACTGCTGGGCACCTGGTGTTTAAGGATGGTGGTCTAGTGGATAGAGGGATGCATATTTCAGTTCTCACAGGGCCGGGCATGGGAACGCAGGATCGAGTCTTGTATTTATGTGTACTTGTACCTAAATATACTTCAAAGCATACATAAAACATACACAAGAAGACTGGAAACTAAATATGGACTCTGGGGACAGACTACAGATCTTCCTCAAGAAGATAAATCCTAGGGGTGAATATAGTGTCAGGCATATCACCAGTATTATTATTATTATTATTATCATGGGGGAGCACCTAATGTAGACAGCCTGTACTGTCTGCACAGACAGTCTATGCTGTCTGCCAGCTTAGTTCATATTTCGGGGCACTCAGATGCTGCCCTCTGTAGCCAGGCCTCTCGGTGGGCATGCCAGCCTGCCGGCCCTTGCCACGCTCTCACTCACACAGCGGCCTAGCAGGAAGACACAAGGCCTACTCCTAGCTCCTCTCGTGGGATGGCCCTCCCGGGCCATGGGCACAACACACAAGCCTGTGTACCCACCATGACTTAACAATAAAGTAAGAAGCCTCTGAAGACGTATCATTTACTCCCCGCTACCAGAACACCAAACAAACCATTAAACATTGGTAGCAGTGGTGGTCGCAGCAGTTGTTTGCCCGGAGAGAGGAAGGAAGAGGTATGAAGTCATCTTCACTTCATCATCCCACACAAGAAGCCTCTGTCTCTCAACGAGTTATCCTGATGTGTCTGCACATTTGAGCATCCAGACACAGGTACAAGCAGGATTCAGCCGAAATTTACCGAATTTCTTCGAGAATTGTAAGTGGCGTCCCAGTGACCCCACGCTACAGCGTCCCACGCTGTTTCCCAAGTCACGTGTTCAGCGTCACTTGTATGTTGCTGCTGTTGTTGTTCAGCTCAGCACAGCTGTTTCAGCAAGCCAGAAGTGAGTTTTGTGGCAATTTCTGCGTCCAGTGTGAGTTCTCCAAGTGTTTGTGGGAGGAGGAAGTGGCCGCTTCTTGCCTCACCCTACTGTACTCTCACACCTCACCAGTCTACCATACACTCACCACTGCCCACTCCCTCTGCTGTGTTTTCTGCTGTTTTCTGTGTGAATTCATTGCCAGAACTGCGTATCCGAGTGCCCGAGGCCACTCGAAGCTACGTGGATCAGCATGCCACATAGATCACGACACCATGTGGATCCCGACGCCATGTGGTTGTGGACGATGTCATGTGGATCTACAAACCCCGTGAGTTACGGAGCCAGATGTCCCAGGCCTCATGCTGTGGTCTGCTGCCCGCATCACATTGACGTCACCCATGATGATGCCCGACTTCATGACGTCACGATGTCTGCCTGACGTCACCTCGAGATGTCTGCTGACGTCACCTCGCGACATCACATGATGTCACATCGAGTGTTTCTAGTAATTATTTCAGTATTGTCGAGAAGAGTGAGAGAAGATATATGTCGTGTGTTAAATAATTCCTCTCAGTTAGTGTTCTCACATGTTAGTGTATGCACAGAAAAGCATCATTTGCTAGTTTAAGCCATGTTGTACCGCATGTACCGCGGGTGTGTGTAGTGTCCTTGTGTCCAGTGAGGTCTGAGCCAGACCTGAGTAGCACCACTGTGCTAAGTCACCCATGTGACCAGTACGTTTGACAGCTGATTACTCAGCCCCGAGTGACCGAGCCCTCTTGTACAGAAAGCTTTTATGCTCGTTGCTCGTGATGTTCTGCAGAATCGGACCTGCTACGATTCCCATCGAGATTTGTTTCACTTCACCTCCAGACTGTCAGAGTGCAGTTATATGTAGAGAAACAAGTCTGGGGATGCTTAGACTAACCTCTGCTATAACTCCAACTGCCGAGAGAATGACACTCGCCAAGCCGCAGTTAGCCACTGTCGGCAGGCGCTGTGTCAGCCTCATGTCACAAGCTTCAGTGAGCTCCTGCACAAAGAAGATGTCACTTTGACTGCTAGCTCTCTTACTGCAGTCTGGTGTATGATGTTACGACTCCCAGATGTTTCGCCCAGTCGTCTCTGCCACGACTCGCCGGCAGTGACAGCCCAGCGACAGTACCAGTCGAGAAGTGTCCTCCTGAGTCGCTTGCCAGAAGTCCTGCCCAGTTGCCGAGTTTTGTCAACGCCTCACTCGAGGGCACCAGCATGTCGTGCCCCAGGTTGAGTGAAAACCTGCAGCAACTCCTACAATGACTGCTTCACCGTTCTAGAGAAGACCATACCCTGTTACGTCACAGCTCAGCCGCAGCGATGTCTCCTGTGCTGCAGTATCTGTCCAGACACAGGAAGGCATGCAGTGATGCCCTTCGACGCTCACTGCCTATGACCACAATGTTTAGCACACCCCACATGTTTTTTCTTCCCTCCCTGTAGGAAGTTTTTTTTCCATGTCCATATGTATATATATGTTTTTATTTTGTGTTCTGTGCCCTGTTCCTACGAGAGAGAAACCGAGTTTCTTTTACCACCAGTATTGTCGCGTCGGGACGACGCGAGGTAGGTGGCCGAGCATATGTAGACAGCCTATACTGTCTGCACAGACAGCCTATGCTGTCTGCCAGCTTAGTTCATATTCCGGGGCACTCAGATGCTGCCCTCTGTAGCCAGGCCTCTCGGTGGGCACGCCAGCCTGCCGGCCCTTGCTACGCTCTCACTCACACAGCGGCCTAGCAGGAAGACACAAGGCCTACTCCTAGCTCCTCTCGTGGGATGGCCCTCCCGGGCCATGGGCACAACACACAAGCCTGTGTACCCACCACGACTTAACAATAAAGTAAGAGCCTCCGAAGAAGATTTATCATTAACCACCCGCTTACAGTCTACCAAACAAATAAGTCCATTAAACACTAACCCGTTGGGATTATACAGCGCCTGTGGGAGGGATAGAAGGCATTCAGGCTTAATTCAGGGAACTGGAGCACAGATCCAATTCCCTAGATCAAGAGCCCCTCACCAGCGTCAAGGAACCTCCCTAGAGGTGATACCACCAGTAGCACACGTCAATTGAATAACCTCTTCAGCCAATGCTCGTTTAGTCGTAAATTTTTACTAAGCACCTCGACCGGGTATGTTACTCATCACCCGTCCTAGTAAAACGTAATGACACAACACACAATAAAAAAAAGAAATATTAACAATAAGTGATGAAAATTAAAAAAACTCTACACTATTATCTTACCAAGTTAAATAAATAGCATCAGTTAACACCCCATTAAGTTATTAGTGTCAAAACACCCCTAAAAGTTCCTTAGATTTCTAGAAGCACCTCGATAATTATGAAAATCTTGACAGTCAAAAATCCTCAGTCAAAACTTAAAATGTGTTGCAGTCAGCGACGTCACGAGCTACGTTCCCACGTTCTCCCAAACCCTGTAGAACTTGTTCCCATGTTGAAAATGGTATAACATACTGAGCTGATGATAAAGACACATATACAACAGTTGGGAATCTTCACTGTTGAGACGTTTCGCCTACACAGTAGGCTTCTTCAGTCAAATACAGAGGCAGCAGGTGTAGTGGTGAAATAAAGATGATGTAATCAGTCCAACATCCTTCGAGAAATGGTATTTGAGATGGTCAGTCCCTCAACCTGGAAAAGAATTCAGCTTCATGGTCTGGAACTTTTCAGACCATGGAAAACATGCGGGAATAAAAGCAGCTGCAAGCTGCTACATCTGGAATCCAGTATAGTGCATTGCTACCGTTACTAGCAAGGAAAAACTGTAGATTAAGATGACCCTACTGACCATGGTGTTAACCGTCTTATGGAGAAGACGCAGGCTTCTACTGGAGAGGAAAACGTGACCAACAAGAATAACCCAGACCAGAAAGATCTTTTGCTAACGGAAAGTAGCAACGCGCACTCAGAATGTTCTGTCGTCAAAAAACTACTGAAGAAACCAAAACAGTCATCTCTGACATCTCGCTTCATAGAGAAGTGGTGCACCAGATCACCACATCGTACAACAACCACCACAGGAAAGGAAGTCCTTAGCAAAACCTTGAAAATATCAACAGCTAGCCACTATCATCCGGAATTTACAGAAACTGAACAGCACCAATGTTACTATTGGCTTCCTGACACTAAAGTAGTCGACCTGTTATCATCTTTAAAAGATCTCAACTGCAGCTCGTCAACGAAATCGGGTTATAATTTGTCATCTCACTACTTGGAGACAGCTAGAACCACACAGTGTCGTCAACTACAAGGGAATACGAAAGTTATGCAGTACACTACACGTCATCAGGAGAGTTCAGTTTGTCATCGACACACTATACAACCAGCAGCTGGTGAACTCTGGATTACTGCTGTGCCATATTCTCGGTAAAATGATGATTAATGGTCAGCCTTGAATTTTAATAACAGCCATCAGTCAGAAGTCAACTATGAAGATTAAGACTGGTCCATCCATTCCCTCCAGGAGTTCGAATAAGATAGGAAGACTAATAAGGTTTCAATATGAAGATAACTGTCAACCTAGCATTAGACAACAACTGGCCATCCCATTAACACGAATTTAACCCCTTGTTTTAAACTCATTAAATGATCTAGTGCTCTTGTGTGTTAGCACAAGGTATCTATCGATCAGTATAAAGTTGTTCTACCACAAAACACGTATTAACCATAATTTTCATGCCTTTATAAAGATAGTTTGTCTAGGCAGCAGGTCAGTGCTGTGAGGGATCATCAATTCTACACAGCCTGTTTTATACTGGAATGACTTACAATTTCGTGCGTAAGTCAGATGGAGGAGAAGAGGAGTTTTCCACTGATGCGTTGGATAAAGAACATTACTTGGTCAAGCGGTGTTTCTATACAGCTACTGTAAACATTTATGCTGTGGGTTCTGATTATATACATATTATAGTCATTCTTACTGCTTGGATCCGAGCTAATATACACGTACAACGGAAAATTTTACGTATGGTTGGTTTTGATCAAAATCTGTAAGTCTATTTCGATGACAGCCCTTGTAACACACTGAACCTAATGTCTAGGTTTTAGGCACTGCTAACTCTACTGCCATGGTGACTCAATGGAATAAAACTTTTACCCTTCTGTCTACGTAATCGCTAAATATACAAATATATCGAGAACGACGATCCTCGAGAATAACACGTGATCTTGTTGTTGAATGTACTGGCTGGAGGAACAACAACTGCTTTTCAGTTAGGAAATGGTCTTCCCAATTTAACATATGATACAAAGTATTAAATACTGTACCTTGAGCAAAAGAGATATCCATATCTCAGATAGATGGAGATCATTCATCTAAACAGGTGACATTTCTGTCGTATAGAAGAGGGAAGAATGTGTTGACACTGAACTTTATTAAGAGGCATGTAAGTTCCTCCGTCTTCTAATAACTTGTTCATTTTTCCACTATAATCTACCTTGTCCATAATTACTATCGCATTTGCTTTGTTTCGTTAAGGTTTGAGGACAACTGTCCTCAAAGATTTGTTAAGTTATAACATGAATTAAGGAAAGATCCTGGACTTCACCTTACTAAACAGACAAAGCAAGTGCGATAATAATTACGGACAATGTAGATTACAGTAGAAAAATTAACATATTATTAGAAGAAGGGGGTACTGACATGCTTCTTAACTTCTATCGTCAGCTCAAATTCTTCCCCATTAACGATAATTATTATATTCAAGAGGAAGCGCTAAACCGTATGTGTCATACAGCACAGGGGAAATGGAAAATAATAAAAATTAATATAATTCCGTTGATCAAGAGCCCTCAACCAACATCAAGACACTCCCTTGAAGAACTCATTAATTACAAGCTTTAAAAAAAATACGGCCTGGTAAATGCTTAAATAACAAAAAAAGGCACAATACCGTGACTGGAACGATACACAAATAACCCGCACATAGAAGAGAGGAGCTTACGACGACGTTTCGGTCCGACTTGGACCATTTACAAAGTAAGCAACAGTCATCGACCAGGGTGATTAGAAGTGTCTCCTGCAGACAGATGACGGCCGGTGTGTACATTGATAACAAGGCCGTCATCGTAAACAACATCTGTATTCAACGTCACATACATCATTTCATCAGAGTGAAAGTGATTATTTGACAGAACACTGTACACTGCACTCAGGGGGAACCCCATTTTTTATACTTTTATTTACGTTATAGCACGTTAAAATTTGTTAACTACTCTAACTAAACCTTATAGAAAAAGACATGTACAGTTCAGGACATTTATATAAGGAAACGTTTCGCCACGAGTGGTTTCTACAGTCCAAATACAGAGGTAACTAAGAAACGAGTGCACACAGTGGCGGGAGTCAAGTGGTAAGCCCCGTGAGGGTAGTAAACCTTAATAATTCAAATTGAGAAATTCCCCGAAAATAATGTGTAAGAAACCAAGAGCGACTTTAGGAGGGGTTGCAGCCAACAGCAATTTACAAAGCTGAGCTTGTTGGGATTGAAGATCGCATCATTTATTATAAATATATTGGTTTAGGACCATATTTTTAAAGGTCCTACGTGCTCTTTTTAGATCTGGAGGATAGCCCGGGGAAGCTCGGTTGCTTCATCATGACAAAGAATACAGGGCCATCGTGGGAGCAGTAATGATTTCGGATAAAAGTGACAAAAACGTGCAACGTGTGGAGGAGTTTTAACATCAATAAGACACCATAATCTTGTCTTTCTGAACCACTTAGTGCGTGGCACTAGAGTAGCGGGTGCAAGGTAGTAGTGAGGGATTTACCTTGGTCACTGTGAAGAGCCCAGAGCATTTTCTCGTAATCACTGGGAATAACCTAGGAAAAATATCTTAGGTACCTAAACCCATGTTAGTATTTACCTTATAGGCAACTACTTAAACTTCTGTATTTAGCTCCGCCCACTCAAAAAAAAAAAAACTGAAATACCCACCATCATGCACAAGAAAGATGCAAATGCAATATCAGCCATTACAACGCTGTTCAACTAATCAGATCCAGCTGGTAACAACTGTAGGATACTGACAAACCTGCTAATTCTATTAATATTTTTTACCACACCAGCCGTCTCCCACCGAGAGAAACTTTGACCATCACTCACGCCATTAGTTTTACCAGAGGCGCACCAACATTACAGCTCATATATCCCTTAAAACTGCAGTATCTCCACCCCTCCTTTATAATGCACTGTCCTTCCCGCCTCCAGGACTAGCCTGTTTACCCGAATCCCTTCATAAATATTACTTTGCTCATAATACAACAACACGTCAAGTCATTAAAAACCACTTGCCACCACTCATTCCTATCTAACACCACACACGGGTGCTGAATGCCTAAATCCCTCGCACAAAACCTCCTTTACCCCCTCCCTCCAACCATTCCCAGGACTTCCCTCCACTACAGATTTATATACACTCCAAATCGTCATATTTTGCTGCACCTCTCTAAATGTCTAAATCACTTCAATATCCCCTACTCAGCCCCATATCTCCTAGACTACAAACAACGTATTCTCTTCATAATATTCACACCACACATTGCCCACAGTCACGACATTCAATGCCTCCAGCTTCCTCGCTGTAATGTTTAAAACCCATGCTTCACACCCATATAACTGTTGGTACCACAATACTCCAATACGTCCCCATTTTCTTGCCTCCATGGAAAACTTTCTTTGTCTTTCTAGATGCTTCCTTCACCACCCAATTTTTTTTCCCCAGTCAATTCTATGGTTCACCTGTCAAGTCTACTTCCGAATATCTGAATACATTCACTTCCTCCACACTCCGTCCTTCCAATCTGATATTCAATTTTTCATTACCTAATTTTTTTTTTGTTATTCTCATCACTTTCCTATGCTCACTTTTCATGTTTTACATGCCCTCCCAAATTCGCCCACCAACCTCTGCAACTTTTCGTCTGAATCTCCTAACAGCACAGTGTCATCAGTAAACAACAAATGTGACAACTCCAACTTTTTATTAGATTCTTTATCTTGCAATCCCACACCTCTCTCCAATGCGCCAGCATTCACTTTTTACAACCCCATCTATGATTATGTTAAACAACCACGGTGGCATCACGCATCTCTGTCTAAGGCCTGCTCTTACTGTAAAATGATCTCCCTCTCTCCAGAGCCTCCCTATCCTCATAAAAACTCTTAACTGCTGTAGGTAACCTACCATCTATTCCATACACTTGCAACATCTGCCATATTGCTCCCCTTATCCCAATTATCATATGCTTTTTCCAAATCCATAAATGCAACTAAAACTTCCTTATAATTATTTGAATATTGTTCAGCTATACACTTCAACGTTAACACTTGGTCTACACATCCCTTACTCTCACTAAAACCTTGTTTATCTGTGATCCTGCTCTGTGTTGCTCTTAATTCTTTCTTAATTCTTTAGAAAATTGCCCACGAACTGGTAAGGTGCATAAAAACTAATAATAGAACAATCAGATTCATTTAAATTTAAACTCAGGGATTAAAAAGAGTACAAGCGACTTAACAATAATACCAGACAATTTATGCAACATAAAGAATAACCACATGGACATTTATCGGCCAGCAAAAGATATTTGACACTAAATCCCTAGGAACTTAAATGAGTGGTCGCGAGAGTAATTAACGCTGAAACATCATGATCGATATAGAAAGAAACTTATGGTGCTGTCTAGAGCACTTACAGTAACGAAACTAACAGTTTATTGTTAGTGTCTAAATGTTGGCATTAGAAGAAGCGCAAGCAGTAGCTTGTAAAATGTGAGGCCTGTTGACTGTAATGAAATCACCAATGTCGCAATTCAACCTGTGCACTAAATGTACTCTAATTTCCAAAATTCAGGAAAAACTGCATATTACTATTATTATTATCATTAATAGCAATAACAAAAATATACTAAATTCGTCTATTCTCACAGCACAAGCGAAAGTCATGCTGGCGTGCTGATTTACCCGGATCTACATGGAAGGTGTTCCGGGGGTCAACGCCCCCTCGGCGCAGTCATTGACCAGACCTCCCGGTGGATCAGGGCCTGATCAACAAGGCTGTTACTGCTTAAGCGTTTCGTGTGACCTCTCAGACACTGATTACATTCCCAGACACGTGATGACCGATCTTATTAGATTTACATAGCTGTTGATAAATATGAGCTTTGATAAATACATTTAATCGTACATGAGTTTTGAAAGATTCATTATTTTTAATTTTATACAGGACCTTCATGAAGTAACTTTATTTATCTTGCAAGAAAGTTAACGACGGAAAATAGGCTGAGCAAGCAAGGGGTTGAGGGATGATTAATGTATTAATGGGAAGCGTTCAACACGTAGGGGGTCATACAGCGCCTTGGGAATGGGAGGAAATCGAATTCATGCAAGAAAAAGGACAGCTGATGCCCTTCACCATCATCGAGGCTCACACCTTGATGGGCAAGTCAAGGCAGTGACTGTTTACGTTAGTTCAAGGCAGAAAGGCTTCACACAGACCATTAAAAGACAAAATTCATCAACACACTACCAAGGAAATTTTAATTACTAAATAGGTTTTGGAATTAACTTTCCGTGCTTATACATAGACATAATCTGTATGGGTTTGTTAATGCAAGGAACGGTGAAGGCTCGATCCTCCGTCTGTTAATAGTGAGAAATTACTCGCACAGCCAGATTTCTCCCTGCCTATTCTTCGAACTGGTGAGGATGTGGGGGCTAACTCACATCTAGGCAGCCATTGAACGAGACTACGGAGAAAATGGAGGTAGTGGGAATCTGACAGGGTAAGTGGTGAATTAATGGTAATTAGAGAGCACTGGTGATTTTCATGGGGATGATGCAAGCGTAGTGGTGTTATGGGAGACGTGCTTCTTCGTTTTCTATTCGCGCATAACGACGTTCTCGCCTTTGTTCAATTCCATTCAAATTAAAAATTAAAAATTTATTTCTTTGCATAGTATATAGTGTATGGTTTACATGTAGTAAAATACTGTTAAGTACAAAGAAAGCCGCTAGCATGCATGAGCATTTATGTTTTACTCTATTTATTGGTGCTAATGTATGTTATAATTGGCTACATTTGGTTATTTGTTGTCCGTCCTCTTAACCACAGACATTATGACACTGCTGTAAAAACAGTCAAATGGGTGGCTGTTGACAGAGGCTTTAACAATTAAAATATGACTGATGAACATTAGTCACGCGCAAGTGACTCGCCATTTTCTGTTCGCGCGGCAGACTTTTTTAATCACCTTTTATCTTATATTCATACTTACTCCGTTGTAACCTGACATGACGTGACCTAACTTAAAAATGCTGCAAAGCCTATGTAAACAATGGACAATTATGAGAATGGGTTCTTATCTGATGTTGAAATGGCCTATGTAAAGAAGTTTGCTTAATGACGTTGTAGGTTTGTAAATTTACAAGAAAAGTTAATAAATTGACGATAGGAAGGGGGTAAAAAAAGAGTAATGTAGTTTAATGAGGTTAGGTTGGCAGTGCACACCTCAACAACTCAGGTGGACTAGAACCTCCATGTTCGTAGCAACAGAAAGTAAGATCAAAATAAACGTCTAATTGAGGTTAAACAAATTTTTCGCGCAAATGGAGATCGTCTTTTTTTTTTTTTGGCCATTTGAGGGCATTTACATGTAAAGTATTATATTAGTGGTTACTACCTTCCCCACCAACCCTACCCCATGTTGGCTTAGCACATCTAGAAGGACAAGAATGCCCTCATACCGGCTATAAAGTTTTATGACTGAGTAATGGTCACAGTTGGTGTGTACACTGAAGGTGATGATCAAGCTAGCACCAGCACCCCCTCCACCGTTAACTGTCTACCTCCCTCAAAGATCTAAACGACGTACTGCAAAGAATAATGAGAGACAATTTGCAGAACGAATCCTTACCGAGATGTTTCGCTCTGTGCAGAGATTTACTCATGACTTGATAAAGCTCAAACATACCTAAGCATAGTCCTAGTAAAATTTTGGTCTGCAACACGAGTTTATCTTCAACAGTGAGTTCGTCTTCTGGTGAGAATGCTTCCTTGCTTTATAGCCACCGTGTGCTTAATAACGTACTCACAGACCTTTGATTGGTAACCCAAGAGATTTTAATGCTGCCATGTTATAGACAAATCTGTTCATACTCGCTTGTGTAAACAAGGGCAGCGCAGTGACAAGGAGCCCTTGTCATGGCACGTACAATAGCTGACGCTGAAGCAGCGGACACAGAAGGATTCGACAATTGGCATCAGACAACACTGATGTATACGAACGTCAGAAATCGAGGACATGGTAGGGTACGAACACTGTTATCTGAGACCATTGGTGAGCACGAACACTGGTCACAAACGACGTAAGAGGACACGAACACAGGTATCAGAAGACAAGAGATGGCACGAATACTGGTATTAGATGATATGAGAGAGCACGAACACTGGTATCAGAGGACAAGATAGGGCACGAACACTGGTATCAGAGAACAAGAGAGGGCACTTACACTGGTATCAGAGGACAAAAGAGAACACGAACACTGGTATCAGACATGGGAGTAAACGGACAAAGGTATCAGAACAAATAAGAACATTAGTGGAGGAATTTGCAGGTGGCTGATATAGCTGTTGATGTTGCAGCTGGTTGACGATGTTGCAGCTGTTTGAAGATGCTGCAGCAGGTTGACGATTTTGCAGCTGGTTGAAGATGTTTTAAGTGGAAGATGTTGGAGGTGGACGATGTTGAAGGTGGTGGAAGATGTTACAGGAGGAGGAAGATGTTGCAGGTGGTGGAAGATGTAGGAGATGGAAGATGTTGCAGGTGGTGGAAGATGTTACAGGAGGCGGAAGATGTTGCAGGTGGTGGAAGATGTTGCAGGAGGTGGAAGATGTTGCAGGTGGTGGAAGATGTTGCAGGAAGTGGAAGATGTTGTAGGTGGAGGAAGAGGTTGTAGGAGGTGGAAGATGTTGCAGGTGGTGGTATATGTTGCAGGCGGTGGAAGATGTTGCAGGAGGTGGAAGATGTTGCAGGAGGTGGAAGATGTTGCAGGCGGTGGAAGATGTTGCAGGAGGTGGAAGATATTGCAGGTGGTGGAAGATGTTGCAGGAGGTGGAAGATATTGCAGGTGGTGGAAGATGTTGCAGGAGGTGGAAGATGTTGCAGGTGGTGGCTGATGATAAAAATTATGCTTAGTTATTTATCTGGACATACAACGTTACACTGGATGATATGAACAATTTGTGACGTTTCGGTACAAATGTATCACATATTCGTTAGGAGGAGGACGTTGCAGGTGGTGTAGGATTCTACAGGTGTAGGATTTTTTTTGTAGAAGTATATAGTTCCTAGTGTCGCCGTCTGGTGAAGGAAAGTTGCTGCATGAAATACATCCTCTTCCTTAGTGATAACTTGCTTTCAAACAAACCAAGTTATCACGTGTTACGTCATTACTTGCAAGATCAATAATGGTGTTGTGGCAGAACTCACACGGAATTGTTGGTACTCAACTGGTTATACATAGGGTGTAAAATTGAATCCAAAAATGAGGCTGTTTACGTAGAGCGTAAGGTGGTGATTAAGACAGCAATGACCAGGTTAAGGTTGGAACATTCGGCTGCAGCCCACAAGGTGATATAAAGGAAAACTGCACTCATTGCAGAGTTCCTAAAATAATGCAGCATTCTCTCTCCCACTGCTTTCGACATTACAATGCAAGAACCATCTTCACACATGACCTTGAAGCCATGAAAATGCCCTTCAACATTAGAAACATTTTGAGAGGTGAAATCTTCCCACTTCATATAACACAGAATATAACCAAAGAATTGACCTACTTCCTACGAACAACCAACAAACACCGTCAATAACAATATTTCCATTCGGCAGAGGCGAGAGAAACACTAGGATGTTGATTCCCACAAGCAACTGCAGTGACAAGTCATCAGTGAACCAATACAACCAGTCACTCCACATCCCAGCTTGTGTAGTCACCGGGAACCTCTAAACAAACTGCACGTATCCTCAATTTAGAAAAAGAAGCAGAATAAGGTGGTACAAACAGGAATTTGAAGGGACGAGTTTATCCTACCTTAGTTTTTAAATTTATATACAGTGCTTCTTTAGTTGCATCTTCTAGTAATGTATTGAAGATATTTATAGCACAAATACAACAATGAATTTATTGGACTAAAAACGTCGTCCTTCCAATTTTAATTAACCGCTGCACGTTATACTTGAGAGAACGACATTTTTTTTGGCCAACAATTTTTTTTTATGCCTCTTGACAATTTAAATACTCGTCTTAAATCAGCTTTTATCTTCATCATGCAAGGCTGAATAAATTAATCTCTCTTAAACGGGTTTAATAAGATTTACTTCTTAGTCTCGGTGTCCTTATCTTATCTGAGCACTGAACGCTGCAACTTGTCAATATTCATTCTCATATATGTTGCGAGGTGCTGATCTCCAAGTGTAGCGATTCTGTCTCGCGATTAGTTTACGGTGAATCAAACCTTCACAACTGCTTGCGCTGGATGACCCACACAGGTATATCGGTATATGTAATATATATATATATAGTATATATATATATATATATATATATATATATATATATATATATATATATATATATATATATATATATATATATATATATATATACACTTTGAGAATAGGATTTATTTATTTAAAAGATAGAGTCATGTATTCAATAAAGCAACATTTCAAAAGAGGTTGTGAACCTCCTCCAGCTCCTCAGAAATTAAATCTACAGTAAACACATCTTTCTGAGATATGGTGGAAGCGCTCAACTCTTATGAACGACACAATGCCTGATTATTAATCTAGTTTGATCCGAGAAAGGGGGAGATTACCTCACTTCCTTAGATCAAGAGCTCTTTGACATCATAAAAGCATTCTTCTTGAAGGGACTGTCTAGGACACGTATATAAATTATTGGTAGTGGTGGCGGTGGAAAGACGAGCTGAGGTAATATTCATTTACCCAAACCTCATTTACATACCACTCCTTTGCATAAAGATTATTTACATAAAGCTCATTTACATGAAGCTCATTTGAATACCCGATAGAACGAAGGTCTTAGAATGTCCCGCATATTCCACTCACACCTCCCAGCCATCCTGGACCATTTTGGTAATGACCTCGCTGTTACACGTCCTTGTAACCCCTTTCCCACACATACCACAGCCATACCCACATACCAAGATCCCACACACATACTCCGCCACATACGCACGTACTACGGCCATAACCAGCTACCACATCACATATACTTATCAACAACCTGGAGGTGGAGGTACTAGGAAGAGAGAAGAAATATTCTAAGGAGATTATAAATGTCGATGAAGAAAGAGATGTGATTTCATGCATTGGGCAGAACGGAATAATATCTTATAGGAATAATTAAGAACTACAGTAGATATAAGGAGAAAAAAGGAGGTGGTGAATTTAGATATCTCTGGAAATATTTACCCATGTAGGCACAAGGGGAAATGTACCAGAGAACAGCAGTATTAACACTTATACGGGTGTGAATCATTGGCTTTAAAATTTGCAGCGAGGAGGCTGGAGGCAGAGAGGATGTTTTATTTGAGGGCAATGTGTGTGGAATGAATATTATGGAGAGAATTCGGTGTGGGGTTTATAAGAATATAATTCAGAGGGCTGTGGACGGGTTATAGAGCTGAATCAGGCATTTAAGAGAGTATGAAGCAGAATAGAATGACCAAAGGAGTGTATATAACTAGGGTGGAATGTAGGATGAGTAGTAGTCATTCCAGGATGGAGTGAATAAAGGTTGTTTTCAGTGCTATGAGCATAAACATCCAACAGGCTAGAGTGAGCGTATTACACAGCAGTAAGTGGAAACAATTGATTTTTATGGCTTGACGTGCTGTTGGAGTATGAGCTAGGTAACTTTAAACACACACACAATATATATATATATATATATATATATATATATATATATATATATATATATATATATATATATAAATATATATATACACATATATATACATACATACATACAGACATATATATATATATTATATATATATATATATATATATATATATATATATATATATATATATATATATATATATATATATATATAGTGTGTGTACTCACCTGGTTGAGGTTGCGGGGGTCGAGTCCGAGCTCCTGGCCCCGCCTCTTCACTGATCGCTACTAGGTCACTCTCCCTGAGCCGTGAGCTTTATCATACCTCTGCTTAAAGCTATGTATGGATCCTGCCTCCACTACATCGCTTCCCAAACTATTCCACTTACTGACTACTCTGTGGCTGAAGAAATACTTCCTAACATCCCTGTGATTCATCTGTGTCTTCAGCTTCCAACTGTGTCCCCTTGTTACTGTGTCCAATCTCTGGAACATCCTGTCTTTGTCCACCTTGTCAATTCCTCTCAGTATTTTGTATGTCGTTATCATGTCCCCCTATCTCTCCTGTCCTCCAGTGTCGTCAGGTTGATTTCCCTTAACCTCTCCTCGTAGGACATACCTCTTAGCTTTGGGACTAGTCTTGTTGCAAACCTTTGCACTTTCTCTAGTTTCTTTACGTGCTTGGCTAGGTGTGGGTTCCAAACTGGTGCCGCATACTCCAATACGGGCCTAACGTACACGGTGTACAGGGTCCTGAATGATTCCTTATTAAGATGTCGGAATGCTGTTCTGAGGTTTGCTAGGCGCCCATATGCTGCAGCAGTTATTTGGTTGATGTGCGCTTCAGGAGATGTGCCTGGTGTTATACTCACCCCAAGATCTTTTTCCTTGAGTGAGGTTTGTAGTCTCTGGCCCCCTAGACTGTACTCCGTCTGCGGTCTTCTTTGCCCTTCCCCAATCTTCATGACTTTGCACTTGGTGGGATTGAACTCCAGGAGCCAATTGCTGGACCAGGTCTGCAGCCTGTCCAGATCCCTTTGTAGTTCTGCCTGGTCTTCGATCGAGTGAATTCTTCTCATCAACTTCACGTCATCTGCAAACAGGGACACCTCAGAGTCTATTCCTTCCGTCATGTCGTTCACAAATACCAGAAACAGCACTGGTCCTAGGAGTGACCCCTGTGGGACCCCGCTGGTCACAGGTGCCCACTCTGACACCTCGCCACGTACCATGACTCGCTGCTGTCTTCCTGACAAGTATTCCCTGATCCATTGTAGTGCCTTCCCTGTTATCCCTGCTTGTGTGTGTGTGTGTGTGTGTGTGTGTGTGTGTGTGTGTGTGTGTGTGTGTGTGTGTGTGTGTGTGTGTGTGTGTGTGTGTGTGTGTGTGTGTGTGCGCGCTCACTCGCGCAAAAATAGCGAACAAGCGATACATGATGCAAAACAACCACGGAGGGAGTTGAATGATAGCTCTAGACCTTTCGTGTTGCAATCAATACATACACAATGTTGCAGAAGAGAAGAAGGAGGAGGTCCAAGTAAACACGATCACAGGGCAAAGGGGCTCTCTGTGATCGTATCTGCTTGGACCTCCTCTTTCCTGCTGCTAACACTGCAAGCTCCTGATGTGTTGACTGCATCACGAAAGGCATAGAACTATCATTCAACCCCCCCCCCGTGTTTGTATTTGTATATATATATATATATATATATATATATATATATATATATATATATATATATATATATATATATATATATATATATATATATATACCATCTGGACACTTTTGGCTGCTATTAGATCTTCATAGTTGGGCGGTTCCCTTATTGCTGGGCATCCGGCTGTTGTGAGGCTCCTCTTGATAATGTTATTAACCTCTTTATATATATATATATATATATATATATATATATATATATATATATATATATATATATATATATATATATATATATATATATATATATATATATATATATATATATATATATATATATATATATATATATATATATATATATATATATATATAATGTATATATGAAACACGCCATCTGTTTTCCACTGCATGTATAATTTGAATCTCCCACATTTAGTATTATCAGAATAAAACAAATATTTTTGGAGTAATTAGAGGTTGCCTCATGCATAGAACTATCATTCAACTCCCCCGTGTTTGTTTTTGCATATATATATATATATATATATATATATATATATATATATATATATATATATATATATATATATATATATTATACCATCTGGACACTTTTGGCTGCTATCATTTCTGCATAGTTGGGGCGGTTCCCTTATTGGTGGGCATCCGGCTGTTGTGAGGCTCCTCTTGATAATGCTATTAACCTCTTTATATATATATATATATATATATATATATATATATATATATATATATATATATATATATATATATATATATATATATATATATATATATATATAATGTATATATGAAACACGCCATCTGTCTTCAACTGCATATATAATTTGAATCTCCCACATTTAGTATTATCAGAATAAAACAAATATTTTTGGTGTAATTAGAGGTTGCCTCATGCACGAAAATATTTGCGTTATTTGTTTTCTTGATTGTGAGTTATGAAATGTATTACCCATATAATCACTGTATGGTTCACTATAAAAATATGAGGGTTTCTACCAGACTGCACTGTCTGTGATAAATATGTCAGCGGCTACCAGCTGTGACCCAGCTGTTACTTCCCATAGTCACAGTTTTCATGGTACATCTTTTCTTGCACTCCTCGAAGTCATATAGTCTATGAACTCAAGATAAGTCTTAATGAATGACTGTCAATAAATAAACAGAAGAACTGATGGGAACTTGAACAGTGGTCCTGACTGGTAGCAGGTAAAGCCCTGCACCGCTGAGCTCTAAAGAGCTTACCATTTATGTGGAGTGCATCAATTATATGCCTTTGAGGGGTATAAGAAGAGATGTATTATGAAAGCTTCTGGGACTTCGGAAAACGCCAGTAAGGTCCCATCTGGTGATGGCTGCTTACGCAGATTTATCACAGAAAGTGCAGTCTATGAAACCTTCCTCTTTAAGCCTCACAGCTCAGTGCTACAGTCTAGACCTATTACAGTCAAGACCATGGTCTACATGCATGTGTAGATGTAGGCGTAGATGCAAATACAGGTGTAGACGCAGACGTGTGTATATATATATATATATATATATATATATATATATATATATATATATATATATATATATATATATATATATATATATATATATATATATATTATATAAAAATATAATCAAATTAAGCACTAAACTCGAAAGGGTCATTCAGAGCTGTAGGGTGGGATGTTCGAAAGGAGTGTGTAAAGGCGATGAGGTAATGAAGTGCAAGAGTGTGTGAGGGTACCGATTAGTGGGAGAATGGAGGAGCAGAAGACGGGAAAGTAAAAATCAACCGTTGGTGCAATAAGTTTCAATTACAAACTCGGAGAGAGAAAGTGAGTGTGAGTATCCGCGTCAGAGGTGAAACTTTCAGCAAGGTCAGGCAGTTTGTGTGTAGGGACGACAGAGACGAAGTAAATTCTGCATGCCCGCTAAACAAAACGGTTATAACTACCATAATTTTTAAAGGGGTGGACCGGTAAGCCAGCGGAAGACCTCGGTCAGATGACCAAAAGCTCCAACAGCGGGTCATCATATTCCGCATCAGGAAACACTTTTCCTGTTTCCTGACGAACCTTACCTAACCTAACCTGCATGCCCGCCGATGGCCTGAACAGTCTAATAAGATACGTTGAAATGACAGTGCAACCCGAAGATACATGTGTCGATGCAGGTGTTTGAGTATGTGTCGGTGCAGATGTTGGTGCTGGTGCATGTGCATGTGTTGATGCAGATGCATGTGTTGAAGCAGGTGCTGGTGTATGTGTCGGTGCATGTGTTTGTGCAGGTGCATGTGTCGGTGCAGGTGTTGGTGCAAGTGCATGTGTCGGTGAAGGTGTTGGTGCAAGTGCATGTGTCGGTGCGGGTGCATATGTTGGTGCATGTGTATGTGTCGGTGAATGTGTTGGTGCAAGTGCATGTGTCGGTGCAGGTGCATATGTTGGTGCATGTGCATGTGCGTTGCTGCAGGTGTAGGCTCATATGTCAAGATACAATACACTTAAGAGTGTCGTGGGTCAGCAGGTATCAGTCAGTTTTAGGAAATTCCCACTGTTTTTTCACTGAAATTCGAGTGAACATGTAGACAGTGATGCACGTCAGTGATACATGTCACAGTATCCACGGTAGATGAGATGCAGTAATACATTCTTAGGAAGAAAGGGAAAGGAACGCTATATCCGTAGGGGCCATACAGCGCCTGGGGAATGAGATTTAATCAGGTTTATTCCAAGGAAGGATAGATTATCTCAAGTTCCTTGGATTAAGCCCTCTCAGCAGTATCAAAGCTGGTGTGCTTGACAGAGTATAGAGACGTGAACAGTATAATTTCAACAGTTAATTCAGTAATTAGCTGTAAGTGATAGCGTTAATTGATCAGACGCTGACCCGTGAGAGCCAGGTAGCGAGTGTAGCATAAACAAGTACCTCGCTGCTCAGAGGTTACTCACGCCTCCAACAACTAAAGAACCTGGATTTAATCCTGGGCGGGGCAGGGCATATGGACAATTTTCAAGTCATCACCACTCCCTCTTTTCCCTCCTTTCCTCTGAGTGTGTGTGTGTAAAATTAGTCAATTAGCAAGAACTTATATTTTTTCTTCATTTATGTTAATGTAAAAATTAATAATTTTGTACCAAAAAAAAAAAAAATTAGAAAACTTAATTTAGCCTAATCCAACTAAAAATATTTTAGATAACTTTACAATAATTTAATAACAAACACAATGAAATATATTTTTTCGTTAGGTTCAGAAAGATTTTTGCGAAATTATTGCATACACAAATTTTCACTTCCCTTATTCGGCAAGAGCGTGGCTATTTAAGCCAAATTAGCAAGTTTTACCTGGTTGGAACACACACACACACACACACACATATATATATATATATATATATATATATATATATATATATATATATATTTATATATATATATATATATATATATATATATATATTTATATATATATATATATATGGGTCCACCTCTGATGTAAACTGTGGGACCCATAGCCTCGGAGAAGTGGATTAAAAAAAAGCCTTCAAGGAAGAATATTTGGATTTCTTCCTGAAGCCCTTTGAATATTCCACTTCCCCTACCACCCCATCTTTTCATTCGTTTTTACCAATAGGTATATTTTATTACATAATATGGTACAACTGATTTAAGAGATACATTGTTGATATAAAGAGGGCAAATACAGTACATGAGGTGTTTGAGATATATGTATAGTACATATTGTTATGTGTTTGTCACTGATTATAACGCGAAAATCTCATCCAGCTCCTCAGAGCTGGGGCGCGTGCCCAAAATACAGCAGGCATTACCCCTCTGAACAGCAATGCTGAGTCGCTGGAACAGAAAACTAGCTGCCCTGGGATCCCTAGTTATCAAGATGAGCCTTTTGCCTAGATCCTTAAAGAACTCAGATGCACTCTCTCCCCATGAGCCAAGGGTCTCTGAGCCTATGGGAACAAACATATAACGATGGGCAAGTTCTCCATATTTTCTAGACTTTTGGAACTCCCTGAAGCTGGCGGCTGCCCCTCCTTCCTCCCTGGTGTATTGGAGATAGGTATCAGCCAAGGTAGATACACATGTGTGGTCCCACACCACCTGCTTGGCATCTGTCCAGGGTTGAAGGGTGATACCATCTGGACGCTTCTTGCTGCCATGAGATCTGCATAGTTGGGGTGGCTCCCTTACTGCTGGGCATCCGGCTGTTGTGAGACTCCTCTTGATGTTAACCTCATGTCTTGCAATCTTTCCCTCGGATTTACGGCACACAAGACCATGGTACCCGAATTGGTCTGCTGCTTTACTGCCACAAATACACCTGTGTTCAACGTTAATAGATAAAAGGGGGCGGCAAGTCGAAGGGCAACACCAATGCGGATGGTCTGTGGGTCGAGGGGTGTGCCAAGGCTGGAGTTGGAAACAGCCAACAGAAAGTCCCCTCCATGAGGAGCTCTCACTGCCAGGAGGCGGGCTTTATCCTTCCCTGACATCCTCTGAAGCATTGTTGAAGCAATACTCTCCATTATTGGGCCATCCCAATGCAACTGTTTGTAGCTATTGGGGGGAGTAGGTCTGGTTTCAGAGCCCGTTAGATTATCCCAGATCATGGCTCCGTCAATGAACTTTTGGTCCTGGACTCCAATCTTGTCTCTAAGATGTTCAGGGAGAATCGTTGCTACAAACACTCTGGATGCAACGCATAAGGACAGAAAAGCAGGTAGCGCAATCTGTGATGACTTGCGGACACCAATGCCTCCTAGACTGACTGGAAGTGTAGCTTAGTTCCACTGCCGGTCTTTTAGAGTAAGATTAAGTACTTTCGTAAAAATCTGCCTCAGGATACCGTCATATTCGTGCAGCATAGGGTTATCATATGAACGTGCGCATCTTAGGAAATATGTCAACCTGGATGGACTCAAGCACTTTGTGAGAAGGTACAAGACATCGTGGGTGTCAAGATTGCGTATTCGTTGTTCCATTCTCCTCAACTCTTCCAGTTTCTTCCTGAGAATTGTGTCAATGGCATCGCTTCCCAGAGGTGCTCCAAGCAAGACGCTATTTGTGGGGGCAATGACTGATGCTCTTGGTAGTTTTGATCTCACTGCATATATCACTCGTTGTCTGACTGAGATGATTTCACATTTGGATGGATTCTTGTCCCCGTGTCATCACCTGTGTAAGATCATCTAGAAGGGAATCCTTGGTACCTGCTAGTGTGCCATCATCCAGGAACCAGATGTTTAACTCACTGGTCAGCGTGACTGTGATTTCCCTAACTGCTATACGGAAGAGAAATAGTGCGAGAGGATTCCCTTGCTGGACACCCTCTGATGATGTGATTTCATGCTCTCCAAACAAGAGCACTGATTCCTTGCTATATCCAGTTAAAACAAAAGGGAAGAGACCAGGGAAATGTTCTTGTACAGCTGCTAATACCACGTCTCTTTTCAGAAGACTGAATGCAATCTTGAAATCTAATTATACCACTCCATTGTCCTCAGACAGGTTGTTGATATACGCCCTTGTTGCATGAACCGCTGCTTCACATCCCTGGGAGACCCCAAAGCCAAACTGGTTTGGTTGAAGCATCATGGCCGCCTCTGCGCGAATACTTCGGGCACAAAGTGATGCACCGAAAAAGAAAGGTTTAATTTCGTCAGGAATCAGACCAGCCAAGGAATTGTTGATGAACCTTGTGATCTCTGAAATCACTGTCTCTGCAATTTCCCCGATAACTGGATTAACCATTTCCTTTAAATGCTGTGGGATTATTCCAGCGTAACCCCCAGCAGAGCTGGATGGGAACAACATTACTGCTCAGTAAATGTCCGACTCTTCCACAATCAATGGTTCCACAGTGGGGACAGAGGTGTTGAAACTGTTGGTGCCCCTGGTTCCCCTGGCAGGGTGCTTTCCTCTAGTCTAAGTGCTTCAGCAGTGTCAGCATCCCTGGGGGCAACTGTATCTTTACTGGTAATAATTCTAATTGCCCCCACTGTGTTGACCCCTTCAATTTTCTTGCTCACCTGGACTCTGATTTTTTCGTTGTCAGTGGAGTGAGTGGAGGTTCTGCCTCTCCCAGTTTTGTATTGATGGGGAAGGCAAATGAGGTTATTAGCTCTTAAGGATTTAATGATCATTGAGGCTAGCCTCTTTTCCCTTCTTTCCGGCAAAGCTAAGGAGACATTGCCAAAAAGTAGCAAGTTGTGCCATGCCTTGATGGTTGGTGGAGCATGTAGGATAGTGGAACCATCGTTTACTTTTTTTTAAGAGGTCTGTGAGTTTCCCAGCTGCGTGTGGATGGGCTGCTTGAGGATATGTGTGAGTATCCTGGTACCTGTGGCTGTAATTTCTTCCAAGATATTATCTGATGAGATGAGATCTGTTGGAGTGGGTTCAGGTGCCTTAAGTGAATATATATATATATATATATATATATATATATATATATATATATATATATATATATATATATATATATATATATATATATGCAATAAGTTCACAGTAAACAGGTGATTTCAGAATATGCAAAACAACCACTGTGAAAGAATAGAGAAATTCCAAGGGCTTTCGTGACTACTCACATTATCAAGGAACTATGAAAGTAAAGCATCCAAGGAAGGTATATAAGGGGTCTGGCCAACACCTCACTATCAGATCCCACAACAGTTAAACACCTGACGCGCGCCGGCCCAACTGGACAGGTCCTTCGCACAACCCACCAACAAACTATTCTACCCAAGAAAATTTTAAAAATTATTATTTGTCCAGTGTATTATTAAATTCTTCCCAAATTCTATTAATTATAAATGGATCTAATTTATATAAACCAAAGGAAATATTCATATTATTGGCAAAACTGCTTTTTATGAAACAAGATTCAATGATATTCCTGTCGACCATGGACTTGCTTGATACTACTTTCTCAACTTTTTGAAAATCAATTGGATGGTTAAAATCTCTTACATGAATAAATAGAACATTGGAATCTTGTCCAGTTCTAATGCTATATTTATGTTGTTTTAATCTTAGTTCGAGATTTTTAACAGTTTGACCGTAATAAACTTTATCGCAAATTTTACAAGGAATCTTACAGACACATCCATCAGCATTTTGGGGGGAATTCTTTATCAAAAGTTTTTTTTACTGTATCAAGATTTTTGAATACAACTTTAATATTAAAAGTCTTAAGAAGAGAAGGCATATCAACCAAGTTTTCATGGTACGGGAGAACCAACATATTTTTAGTTGAATAAGGCTGGTTGTCCCTTTTTGGATTGCTAGAAATACTTTTTACAATCTAAAAAGGGACAACCAGCCTTATTCAACTAAAAATAAGTTGGTTCTCCCTTACCATGAAAACTTGGTTGATATGCCTTCTCTTCTTAAGACTTTTAATATTAAAGTTGTATTCAAAAATCTTGATACAGTAAAAAAAACTTTTGATAAAGAATTCACCCCAAAATGCTGATGGATGTGTCTATAAGATTCCTTGAAAAATTTGCGATAAAGTTTATTACGGTCAAACTGGTAAAAATCTCGAACTAAGATTAAAACAACATAAATATAGCATTAGAACGGGACAAGATTCCAATGCTCTATTTATTCATGTGAGAGATTTTAACCATCCAACTGATTTTCAAAAAGTTGAGAAAGTAGTATCAAGCAAGTCCATGGTCGACAGGAATATAATTGAATCTTGTTTCATAAAAAGCAGTTTTGACAATAATATGAATATTTCCTTTGGTTTATATAAATTAGATCCATTTATAATTAATACAATTTGGGAAGAATTTAATAATACACTGGACAAATAATAATTTTTTAAATTTTCTTGGGTAGAATAGTTTGTTGGTGGGTTGTGCGAAGGACCTGTCCAGTTGGGCCGGCACGCATCAGGTGTTTAACTGTTGTGGGATCTGATAGTGAAGTGTTGGCCAGACCCCTTATATACCTTCCTTGGATGCTTTACTTTCATAGTTCCTTGATAATGTGAGTAGTCACGAAAGCGCTTGGAATATATATATATATATATATATATATATATATATATATATATATATATATATATATATATATATATATATATATATATATATATATATATATATATATATATGCAACCCAATCACCGACAGGCGATCTTAACAATGCAAGACAAGCCACGAGGGATGGAAATCTTCAGTTCAAGCACTTTCACACGTCTCCGTGCATCATCAGGAGCTATGGAATGTTGCAAGAGTAGCAACAGAAGAAATGAGGGGAAGCTTTCTCAGTGAGGTGGAGTGGTGAAACTAGCTAGCAGAAAGCTTCTCTCACGTATTATATATTATAAATTTGACTCAAGGGAGGGAAGATAGCTCCCATTCTTCAGGTCAAGGAACTTTCGGAAGCAACCAGGCACACCAGCTAAAGGTCTGTCCTGCAGCTGGTGAAGACAAGCAGCAGTCACAAGACTTGTGTCAAGACAGTGACTCAGGCTGCCTGATTAGCTTTTATTTTGACAAGGCATCGTTCGGTGTAGTTTTATGACATCATGACTCGATAAAGCTCTCTACGTGGAGGAAAACTGTGTCCCAGTGAAAGGTTCTGTAACTTTTTATTTTTCATGTCAGTGAAGATTGCGCCATTTCATGCAGCAGTAAGGCTCGCACGCTTACCCACTAAACACTGCCACCGCCCACTTTTATTCGACTTTTACTGTGCCATAATTAGTCGGCTCCACTAAAGGCCAAAGCAACGATTATGAGCTATGAAAACTGTCATCGTTAAGTGTGGTACTTACTCGTGCGAGATTTAGAACTTCTCTACCCTGCTAACAAAGTTGCCTCTATGCTGAAAGATCCTAATTTGCAGGTTTGGCAAAAGAGTGAATTTGCACTTAATTGTAAGTCAGATTTTGAACTGGTCTTTCTTGAGTTTAAATTTAATAAGACATGTTCGGTTGAGGTATTAGCCAATTAAGCAGATATTAAGAGGTATTTTTTAAATATATATTTTTTAACATGACTATGGGGTAAATTAGAAATGTCACAGTTCTGTAATTGGAATAATTAAAAGTAATTAAAATTTGGAGAGGGAACTTTAGACAGTGACTCGAGCTCTCCTGGGTTATTATCGCGAATTGATAATGATTCAGGGTTGATCAAAGCGTTGGTTAGTTGTGGAATACTGTACCTGAAGTTAGGCAGCAAGTACATTTGGTAATAAATTCCCTACAATGTAAACATGACCGTGCCAAGAAATAAACACACACACACACAAACAAACAGTATCATAGCTTATAAACACAAACAGTTCTTTTACTGAGGTCCTAATGAGCCATATTAGTATCACACATGGTACCCTAACTTGCCTCACAAATAATCATAATCGTCACAACGCCCAACAAAGCCACACTCTCATGCACGCATATGCAAATGCACACTAGCTAATGCCACTCTTTACGATACTGCTAATTCACACTATTTACCTAATAAAAGGACACAGTAAAAACCTGTGGATATAATGACGAGCGTCCCGGAGTGCCATTAGGAGGGCAGACACACACTCGAGGCCTTGACCCACTCCATCACAGCTTCTACACGTGTGTTTTAGTGTCAAGTGAAGGGGGCCCTAACCCACCCTGGGCTGCTGGGACCTAACCCACTCTGGGCTGCTGAGATCTAGCCCACCCTGGAACCTAACCTACCCTGGGCTGCTGGAACGTAGACCTCTCAGGGCTGCTGGGACCCACCCCTCCGTGGTCTGCTGAGGCCTAGCCCACCCTGGGCTGCTGAAACCTAACCCACCCTGGGCTGCTGGGACCTAGCCCACCCTGGGCTGCTGGGACCTAACCCACCCTGGGGTGCTGGGACCTAGCCCACCCTGGGCTGCTGGGATCTAACCCACACTGGGCTGCTGGGACCTAACCCATCCTGGGTTGCTGGGACCTAGCCCACCCTGGGCTGCTGGGACCTAGCCCACCCTGGGCTGCTGGGACCTAACCCACCCTGGGCCGCTGGGACCTAGCCCACCCTGGGCCACTGGGACCTAGCCCACCCTGGGCCACTGGGACCTAGCCCACCCTGGGCCACTGGGACCTAGCCCACCTTAGGCTGCTGGGACCTAGCCCACGCTGGGCTGCTGGGACCTAGCCCACCTTAGGCTGCTGGAACCCATTAAAAGCTGAGGTGCTAGGACTCCGTGGCATCCAATATACTATTATTATTAACAATATGTCACAAAGTGATTAAAACAATTCATAAAAAAAGAACACGAGAAGAATGGTTTCGTGAATATTACTACGGTTATATTTAAGAGGAAGCGCTAAACCCGTAGGAGTCGTACAGAACCTGAGAAATATGAAAGTCAGGCTCGACACCTACGTTGCCAACTTCCCTTCCCCAGGCACACCTATGTTGCGCATCTCCAGCAACACCCTCCCCCACGCCCCCTTAGGCACACCTATGTTGCACATCTCAGGCAACACCCTCCCCCACGCCCCCTTAGGCACAACTTTGATGCGCCTCTCAGGCAACACGCTCCCTCCTACCCCTTCAGGCACACCTCTGATGCGCCTCTCAGGCAACACCCTCCCCTCCGCCCCCTCTGGCACACCTCTAATGCGCCTCTCACGCAACACCCCCCCCCCCCCCCCCCGCCCCCTTAGGCACACCTTTGATACTCCTCTCAGGCAACACCCTTCCCCCACCCCCTCAGGCACACCTTTGTTGCGCTTCTCAGGCAACACCCTCCCTCCCCGCCCCCTCAGGCACACCTTTGTTGAGCTTCTCAGGCAACACCCTCAGCCCGAACCTTCAGGCACACCTTTGTTGAACTTCTCAGGCAACCTCCCCCCGCCCCCTCAGGCACACCTTTGTTGAGCTTCTCAGGCAACCTCCCCCCCCGCCCCCTCAGGCACACCTTTGTTGAACTTCTCAGGCAACCTTCCCCCCCCCCGCCCCCTCAGGCACACCTTTGTTGAACTTCTCAGGCAACCTCCCCCCCCCGCCCCTTCAGGCACACCTTGAACTTCTCAGGCAACCTCCCCCACCCCCTCAGGCACACCTTTGTTGAACTTTTCAGGCAACCTCCCCCCGCCCCCTCAGGCACACCTTTGTTGAACTTCTCAGGCAACCTCCCCCACCCCCTCAGGCACACCTTTGTTGAACTTTTCAGGCAACCTCCCCCCGCCCCCTCAGGCACACCTTTGTTGAACTTCTCAGGCAACCTCCCCCCGCCCCCTCAGGCACACCTTTGTTGAGCTTCTCAGGCAACCTCCCCCCCCCGCCCCCTCAGGCACACCTTTGTTGAACTTCTCAGGCAACCTTCCCCCCCCGCCCCCTCAGGCACACCTTTGTTGAACTTCTCAGGCAACCTCCCCCCCCCGCCCCTTCAGGCACACCTTGAACTTCTCAGGCAACCTCCCCCACCCCCTCAGGCACACCTTTGTTGAACTTTTCAGGCAACCTCCCCCCGCCCCCTCAGGCACACCTTTGTTGAACTTCTCAGGCAACCTCCCCCCGCCCCCTCAGGCACACCTTTGTTGAACTTCTCAGGCAACACCGCCCCCTTCCCGCCAATTCAGGAAATTTGTGACACACTTTCGTGGCTTATTATTCATTATACTTTATTTCTTTTACTTTCGTTATGTTATCATGAAGCCATAACAAACAGCCCGTGTGGAGCACCTGGAGTATGGGAGGCGATCAGACTTACGCTGAGGAAGGTAAGGATAGCTTCAATTCAATGGATCAAGAGCCCATCGCCAGCATGAAGGGGAGAAGAGTGGATATATATAAATATCAGAATATATCAGTGTTTTTTCGGAGACTCGAACTGAGGGTGTGTTAGGTGAGAGTCCGAA